>NC_133449.1:139247906-139576075 GCF_048565385.1 Saimiri boliviensis | reverse complement strand
TTGAGGCCCTGAGGGCATGAGGAGCATGAAAACCAAAGCACTCTTTCTTTAACATAGGGCATAAGAGAATCACATTTTCATCACCTTTCTAATTTTTCTGAGTTAATTTATGTTAACATCCCAAACTGAGGGGAACAATTAATAGGTTTGTATCTTCAGATAGAACTCAAGTGATTAACAGCTTGAAATCCAAAAATCTCTCCTTGCTGATACTGGTTGGAGGCATTTTACCTGGTTGGTGGCCAGAACCTCTATTAGATTTTGTCACAGATCATAAAATGGGCCTGAGTGCCCTGGATCCACAACATACAGTGGATGGAATATATTATTGGAATAAAAACAGCATCTGACAATTCCATTTGCTGGGAATAAATTCATTGCAGTATATTCAGTATATTCTTCATTATTAAACACTTTTGTAAACAATGTGAACAGTTGAAGACATGCATGGAACTAAAAAAAAAATGTGTTTTGATTGTCCAGTGTGTCTATGTGTGCACGTGAGAACACACACACTCCAGTTCTTTTTCTATGATTTTATTGCAATTGCTCCCCCCACCCCCTTTTTTTTTTTTGATGGAGTCTCACTCTGTCATCCAGGCTGGAGTGCCATGGCACCATATCTGCTCATTGCAACCTGTCCCTCCTAGGTTCAAGCGATTCTCCTGCCTTGGCCTCCCGAGTAGCTGGGATTATAGGCACATACCATTAGGCTTGGCTAATTTTTGTACTAGTAGTAGAGACAGGGTTTCACCATGTTGGCGAGGCTGATTTTGAACTCCTGACCTCAGGTGATCCACATGGCTTGGCCTCCCAAAGTGCTGGGATTACTGGCATGAACTGCCCCGCCTGACTGCCCCTTTGTTTTAATTTTACTATCTTCCATTAAAAAATATGAAGGACAATTAAGTGTTCCTATTAGAAGCATTGTGATAAATGCAAAAGTAAGTATGGATGTCTTTAGCACAGAGTCCTAACAACTGCAGAATAGTGCCATCTTTATTCCTTCTAGAATCTTAAATTGATCCCCATATACAATGCAAGAAAAAGAGGTACAGACCTAAAATAGACAACCAAATGTACAATAACTCTAAAAAATCCCACTTGTTTCGATAGAGTTTTAATGGAGTTTCAAAAAATGAGCCTAATGTATTCAGTATAAATAATGCATCTTTCTAATATGAAATGTACAAGTCATCTTTCTAATATGAAATTGTATCAGAGTCACTTGCATAAAATTTTAATATACACAGTATTGGGATACATCAATTAGGTATCTAACCATATGTATTGATAGATAAAAAAGTGTCAAAATGCTTCAGATATGTTACAGTTTATTGTCTTATGAAGCTGCTGTCATCTGCCAAAGCATGTTTCTTATTATTTCTAGACATTTGCTAAGAAGTGGGTCGCTAGCACTGCTTAAAAGAGCCCCTGTATAAATTCAGCCTAAGTTTCCTCTAAATAAAGTACCTTTTTGCTATGCTCCATTATGCCATTCTTGCAAATTCTGTTAACAGACTCATCTTTAAAGACAATTGATTAAAACAGGCACAGCTGGTTGCTATGATGTTGGCTGCTGAGGAAATGTTCGTGTGTGTGTATGGTTATAAACTTGCCCACCCATCCTTGCTGGCTTTGCTTTATCACAAGTGCAAGAAAGGAAACTCTATCTTACAGCAAAGCAACGTTCGGTAAAATTTGATACTTTCTCAGCCTGAGAATTAAGTAACAAGTTATAGCTAGGCTTATTATATAAATTAATAGGGTGAGATAATAAAGCTTTAAAAATGGTTCAGTCTTTAATTTGAAAAGCACAAGTAGAATTTGGTAATTTTATTTTTCTTCAAGTTAAATGCCTATTTATGAGAAAAGTGCAAAGGAAGAGATCATCAGCTTCACGAAAGGAGTATGATTATACAGAAGCTCTTAAGGCAACATTTTGTCAAGGCCTGATTCCCTGGGCCCCTTTGCTGTAGCTCCCTATGTGGACTTACTATACAACAAAAGCAGCAGTTACCCGTTTGGCAAAGGCAGACTACTAGATGCAGCTTGGAGACAAAAGAGCAGGCGTCATCAAGACAAAAGAGCAAGCTCATTCTGAGGTTCCAGAGAACAGGCAGAGCTGAGCAGCAGAACAATCTGGATGCAAATTCTAGGGTTTGGCTTATAGACTTTGAATGTGAAACACTGCAAATTAACTAAAGGAAGTTTTATTATTTGAAAAGCCCCGTTTTGGAAAAGTAACAGTCTGGGATTCATCTTGTCCTAGTGCCCTCCCCTCGTCTATTATGCCATTTTAACAAGATGCGAGAGGCAAAAATGACACAGCTCAGTTTCTCTGATACATGATTGGATAGAACAGGGGCTAAGATCCATCCTCCCCAGGAGAAGGGCCAGAGAGGGCCGGACAGTGAGTACTCAGGTCCCCACTCTCCCCAGAATGTATCATAGGCGATAAAACACTGAACACACTGTACTGTCTTTCGTTTCTTCCCATTAAAAATGGAAGTGTCCATCATGGTTTATCAATTGTCTCATTGTCACTATATATTAGATGTGTTGGGTGGGGGTATCAGTAAAACGATCGTTTGTCTGTAGGTAACTGAGCAATGAGGAGCCACTGGTAGATCTCATAGAAAAAAATGCACATCACCCAAGGTCTTGGACAGAGACCTGGGACAGTGCGTGGGCCAGATCTCAGCAGGGTTAACAGCT
Organism: Saimiri boliviensis; assembly: GCF_048565385.1. Lineage (NCBI taxonomy): Eukaryota > Metazoa > Chordata > Mammalia > Primates > Cebidae > Saimiri > Saimiri boliviensis. The sequence continues at coordinate 139,573,357 of NC_133449.1, read as the reverse complement.
TTTAGATGCATGGGGGGAAGTTGCATTCCTTTATTCAGGATTATTTTTAATGTTATATATATATAGGAGAATGGTGTGTGTTGTGTGTGCGGTGCATGGGTATAGATGCTTAGAAGGCAAGAATAAAATGTAGTTACAGTTTTGTCTGCTGAACTTCCCCCCACTGCCCCGCTTTGGGAATCTTTATGTGGTATTTGTAAGACTGTGCATCACATGGGCTGGCCTCATGGGCCCCTGATGTCAACTGGGCATATCATGACATGTTCCCCCTGAACACATTGATCCATATGTGGATGGGCACAAGAAGAGCCATTTGTAGACCTCAAGGAGACTGATGTGGGAACATGGGAGCATGAAGGTGCTGGGAGCATCTTCCAGGTACAGAGGGATGGCCTTCAGAGAGAAAGATTCAAGGAATTTAACCATACCCCATGCTTTATCTAGACCTTGAGCTTTCCAGGGATATGCACCAGTGAATTACCTGCCATATTATTTCCCTATTGCTGCTGTAATGCATTATCACAAACTTATAAAATTTATCTGATAGTTCTGGAGGTCGGAAGTCTGAAATTGGTCTTACATGGCTAAAATCGAAGTGTCATCAGAACTGTGTTCATTCTGGAGGGGCTAAGGGAAAATCCATGTCTTTGCCTTTTCTAGTTTTTGGAGATTTGGGCTCATGGCCCCTTCCTCCACCTTCAAAATTAGTCATTTAGCATCTTCGAATTTCTTTCTTTCTCTCTCTCTCACTTTGCTTCCAATGTTATATTCCCCTCTCTGACTCTGACCCTTCTACAACCTTCTTAGGATATGACCCTTGTGATTATATTGAGTTTGCTCATTTAATCCAGAATAATTTCATCATTTTAAGATCCTTAACTTAATCATGGTTTCAAAGTCCCTTTTGCCATCACAGATTCCAGAGATCTAAAGAACAAGGACATACTTAGGGGAGCATGTTCAGCCTCCCACATCTGTCTTCAGCTGGTTTGAATTGGGATTTTGTCCCTTTTTTTTCCTTTTTTGAGATGGAGTTTCACTCTTGTTGCCCAGACTGGAGTGCAATGGCTTAATCTTGGCTCACTGCAACCTCTGTCTCCTAGGTTCAAATGATTCTCCTACCTCAGCCTCCTGCATAGCTGGGACTATGGGCATATACCACCACGGCTGGCTAACTTTTTGTATTTTTAGTAGAAATGAGGTTTCTCCATGTAGGTCAGACTGGTCTCAAACTCCCAACTTTAGGTGATCTGCCTGCCTCAGCCTCCCAAAGTGCTGGGATTGTAGGCATGAGTCACCACACTCAGCCTGAATTTTGTCACTTTTTTCCAGGAGAATCCTGATTGAGACACAAGTATTCTGCTTTTTAATTTCCCTTAGAGGTCAAATAACTATTAATAATATATCGCCTCCTGCATTCAGTGCATAGTGTAAATTTTAGATAACAGAAACACTGAGAAGTGACAGTGGAATGTGAATTATCTGTATTTTAATTCTCACTAGAGCAAGATATATATTTGCTTTCAGGCTTGGTTCACTCATGATATACAGATAGCAACTCCTGCTTTGTCTGATTCACAGAGTGATTGTGCAAATCAAATGAAATAAAAAACACTAAGTTCAAACTCTAGGCATGAAGAAATTTTATTATTTTATCTCATGTAGGCATCGTCTATAATTAGTCATTCACTCACTAATATTTCTTTTAAAAAATATCAGAGAGATAAACTGTATTTGCTGTGTACAACATGATGTTTGGAAATGTATATATATTGTGGAATGACTAAATCTTGCTAACTAGCATGTGTATTACCTCACATAGTTGTCATTTTCGTGTTGAAAATAATTTACACCCACTCTCATAGCATTTTTCAAGAATATATTACCAATTAAAGTCATCTTGGTGTATAATAGATTTTTTGAACCTATTCCTCCTATTTAAGTGAAATTTTATATCCTTACCCACATCTCCCCAACCCACCCTTCTATCCTTGGCCTCTGGTAACCACATTCTGCCTTCTACTTCTATGGGATCAACTTTTTTAGGTTTCATGTATGTGTGACATCTTGTGGTATTTGTCTTTCTGTGACTGGCTTATTTCATTTTGCATAATGTCTTCCAGATTCAGCCACGTTGTCACAAATAACAGGATTTCATGTTTTCATGGCTGAGTAGTATTCCATTATGCACATAGACCATATTTTCTTTATCCATTCATTCATTGGGAGACACTTAGTTTGATTCCATACCTTGGCTTTTGTGAATAATACTGCAATGAACATGGCAGTGCAGATATCTCTTTGATATACTGTTTTTATTTCCTTTAGATGTAATCTATATACCCAGTAGTGAGCTTGCTGAATAATATGACAATTTCTATTTTTGATTTATTGAAGAACTTCCATATTGCTTTCATAATGGCAGTACTAACTGATGAAGACATTCCTATCAGCAATATGCAAGTGTTTTCTTTTCTCCACATATTTGCCAACACGTATCATTTATGTATTTGGTAATAGCCGTTCTAGGCTGAGTGCAGTGGCACACACCTGTAATCCCAGCACTTTGGGAGGCCGAGGTGGGTGGATCACCTGAGGTCGGGAGTTTGAGACCAGCCTGACCAACATAGAGAAACCCTATCTCTACTAAAAATACAAAATCAGTTGAGCGTGATGGCACATGCCTGTAATCTCAGCTATTTGGGAGGCTGCGGCAGGAGAATTGCTTGAACCCGGGGGGCAGAGGTTGTGGTGAGCTGAGATCGTGCCACTGCACTCCAGCCTGGGCAACAAGAAGAAAACTCCATCTCAAAAAACAAAAGATAATAGCCATTCTAACAGGAGTGAGGTGAAGACTCATTGTGGTTTTCATCTGCATTTCTTTGATCACTACTGATGTTGAGCATATTTGCATATAAATACCTATTGACCATTTATATGCCTTCTTTTGGAAAAAGTCCATTCAGTTGCTTTGTCTATTTTTCTTTGGGTTATTTGTTTTCTTATTATTAAGTTCTTTGAGTTCTTTATAGATTTTTTGATATTAACGCCTTATCATGTATACGTATAGTTTGCAAATATTTTCTTCTGTTCTATAGGTTGCTCATCACTTTGTTGTATCCTTTGTTGTATGGAAGCTTTTTGATTTGATGTAATCCCATTTATCTATTTTTTCTCTTGTTACTTATTCTTTTGGAGTCATCCAAAAAGTCACTGTCCAGGCCAATGTCACGTAGCTTTCCCCCTATGATTTCTTGTAGTTTCATAGCTTTGGGTCTTACATTTAAGTCTTTAATCCACTTTGAGTTGATATTTGTGTATGGTATGAGATAAGGGTCTAATATCATTCTTCTGCATTTGGAAATCTAGTTTTCCAAACACCATTTATTGAAGAGACTGTCTTTCCCTGTTGTATATTATTAATGTCTTTGTTGAAAAATCAGTTGGTTGTAAATGTATTGATTTATTTCTGAGCTTTCTTTTATGCTCCACTGGTCTTTGTGTCTGTTTCTATGCCAATACCATGCTGCTTTGATTTCTATAGCTTTGTAGTATATTTTGGAACACACGCTAATATTAACTGTAGTTTTTGAGCATGGATCTTGCTATAATTGCTTTTACATATTTCCTTTGTCTAATCAAAAAAAAAAAAAGATATGCAGATGTCCTCAAGTTAAAGAAAATAGAGAATATGCAATTTCCTCCTTTACTCCACCTCAAAATCCATTTGGCAGTGAAGCTAAACAAGACAAATTGAGGACAAGGCAACTTCTTTCATGGAAGTAGGAAAATGAACACATCCCAACACCACAAAAAGGGAAGAGGTGTTGAATATTGTGAAATTGCTTAGAGAGAATTGAGTATGGGGAGCCAAAATACTGTCTTTCAGATATCAGGAGGCTTGCAATTCCCCTGATATCCTGTGACTAAATTCAGGATGACTGTTCTTTGTTTACTTCAGAGAAATGGGATATAGGAATGTGATGAGGATGCAGATGAGATGGGAAATGTCTCTGTAGAGATCAACACCTCAGCATAAAAGAAGAGATGCTGATGAAGGAAAACTGTGCTGCAGCACCTTTTATAATCAACTTATTTTATAATCTAAGAGATTGGAGCTGCTTGCCCTAACGATGGTGGGAAGGTAGATAGCAGTTGCCAGGACAAAGTTAATATGAAGAAATTTGCATGCCTGTAATCCAAGCACTTTGGAGGCCAAGGCAGGTGGATCACCTGAGGTCGGGAGTTCAAAATCAGCCTGACCAACACAGTGAAACCCTGTCTTAAAAAAAAAAAAAAAAAGAAATTTGCTTAGAACACTGTGTCATGGATGCTAAAACGGAAGGGAGACATGACGCAAAGACAGAATACGTAACAGTTTTGATGAGAGTGTGTTGGACATGGTAGCACACCATATCCAAATTTATACTGATGCCTCTATGAGAATATGAATGAGAAATGATTTGGTGAAAACCCATCAGAAAAGAACTAGCATGGTTGAGCAGTCACCCCCACCCTCACTGGCCAAAAGAGATGAGAAATTAAAATATAGGAAGAAAAAGAAGGTACACCATGCAAATATTGCTCAGTAAGGAAGAGGGACAGGTCATCAAAATAATTTACATAAACAAAATCTCCGTAAATAAATTCCTTAAAGAAGAGACCAAAGCATTTAAAGAAAAGGCTATGTGATAAACAAGAAAGTACCGTGAGGAAAAAATTAATATATTGTAGAGATGAAATCAATCTTTCTGTCTCTCAAAGTAATTCTCAAACATAAAATTGAGCATCATTTTTCCTCCTGAACCAGAGCTTGAATTTGTGCTGTAAAAAGGCATGTCTCGAGTTTGTACTGTGAAAATATATATTTTGGCGTACAAAAAAAGGTTAATGTTAAATTTTATTGTATCTTTTAAAAGGTAGGTTTCATTATTAGTTAGATGGGATGAAGCCAACTGATAGGAGATAACTGCTTTTGAATAGTTTGTTGCCTATAGATCCTGAGAAGAGGGGACATGCTATTCCATGTAGGGCCACATGGAATTCCACGCTGAGCCACGTGGAGAAGCGTGTGGCCCAGGATGAGTGGGGTGGCAGAGGGAGTGAGGGCGAAATGTAAGCAAGAGCCTTCATTATGGCTTCTGTATGAAAGAACAGCTAAGACAGGAGAAGCAGGCTTTGGATTGGCTACTTTGAGTAGTTCCTGCTTTGAGTGTAGGAGCTGCCCCTAGTTGTCTGGGACCTGGTCCTAGGGAATACTGATCTGAATGTGAGAGCCCTCTGAGAGCTTGACAAAGGAGGTAGCTGGGGTATGGCTTTTGGATTGGTTGGTGTGCGTGTTCTAGACACATTGACAGATGAGATGTTTGCTATAGAGGAAGGAGACCCAGGCATCTACGATCACCTCCCTCTCGATTTCCACATTGCATTTCAGTAGAAGAAAAGGCTGGCTGACTGGTGCCTCCTGTATTGCCTTCCTTTAAATAGTAGGCATGGTGTGGGGGAAATCTCTCTGGAAGACACTGTTTTTACTTAAACAAGATCAAACCCCTCCCACACTCCTCCATTGACAAAGACTCTTTCATATGTGATTTCTAAAACTGTAAACCCAAGGCCCTTTCACTTGTAATTTCTAAGGCTGTGAACCTAAGATTCTTTCATGTGTAATATCTAGAGTGTAAGCCTATATGAAGACAAAGCTTCTCTTTTTTAGGCAAGTTTGGCAGTTAGACAAATGGTTGCCTTGCTCCCGGGCCGTAATAGGACATCTTCCTTCCTAGTTGGCATCTGAGAGGTCTGTTTCTTGTGGCCGCTCCTGCTTCACTATCTCTAAGAATCAGCTAAACCTGAAAGGGCCAGTCTCTACCAGGATGTTCAAGGTTATAGATGTCAAAGCATCAAAAATTAAGAAATAAAAAACAACCAAGATTAATATAGTATGTAGTAGGAAGGCTTTATTATTATTATTATTATTTTATTTTATTTGTAGTAGGAAGGCTTTTAATAAAGTACTAATTGCAGTCCAAAAAAATTGTGGATAGCACAATAAGTTGACTATGGCCAATAATAATGTAATTGTATAGTTTTAAATAACTTAAAGAGTATAATTGGATTGTTTGTAACTAAATAAATACTTGAGGGGTTGGAAACCCCATTCTCCATGATGTGCTTATTTTACATTGCATGCCTGTAGCAAAACATATCAAGCACTCCTTAATTATACATATGTGTTGTGTACCCCTCAAAATTTAAAAAAGTAATTTTCAAAAATTAAAAAAGTAAACAAGCAAAAACTTTGCTATACTATGTCAATATTGTTTATTATGTTCAAAATATAATATTTAAAGCCTACTGTAATTATGCTATATATCAGTCATGAATTATAGGGGACTATATTTTTGATAATTTCATGCTGAAGTATTCAAAAAGAAGTTGTTTTGTCTTCAAATTTGATATTCTATGAATGTTCTGTTGAAAATTTTTACCTTTTCAAGGCAGAATGTCTATAATGCCTGCTCTGAAAATTTGTATCTCACTTTATGTAAATTAGCACCTGAACAAAAAGTAAAACTAATGAATTTTAATAACAAAAAATACTGAAAGAAATACATAGCTGGATATATTTTCAGGCACGTGCCCACAGAAACTCTAGGCTCGTAAGAATTTGCATGTAATTGGAACCTGGGATGTGTGAAAATCTGGCTCCTAGCCTGAGGGATAAAAAGGACTTTAGGATTCCAGGCAAAAAGGTTAAAGACAAAGGGAAGGAATATTTATTAAGTCAGTGTGAGAACTTTCTCTTCTGCACTCAGTAACATAAACAATTAAACTTACAATAGACTTTTTTATTTGTTAAATGCCTTTGATATTGAGAATCTTGGAACTGACCATTATGAGGTGGTAAAGAAGAAATAAGAAGCAGAACTAATTTATTTTGCAGAAATGATTCATCAGTTTATAGCACTGTGTAGACCATATAACTATGAGATAACTATTCAGTAGGCTTAATTCTCTCATTCAGATACTTGTCAACAGAGTTTTAAAAAATTCTCTGGTATTGTTCTGTAGGAGGCCAGTATTATTTTAAATTAGATATCTGTGACTTAAAGGAAGGCACCAGAAATGTTTCTCATTGAAATCACAAATGGCACCATACTGGGTGTGAGGACATACAGTCTGCAACACAGAAGTAAAATTCAAAATTTCTTTTATAAATCAGAGAAATAAAATGAACCATCAAAATAGAATGAAATAGAAGGACACTATTGGCTCATTGTGGATTTCCACCATTAGTTTCTCATCTAAGAAATCAACGTAAGGTCTCTGTAAACAAAGGACAAAACCTCTGCCCACAACATAGTTACTAGTAGCATGGAAATTGTTGATATAAAATCTATACATGCTCAACTTAATTCTAAGTGCCACGTGTATCAAATTCTTTTAAAACTCTATAATAAAGTTTTAACTATCTAATTTTTGTTGAGGATAAAGATCACCGTATTTTAAACGACTTTACAAAGGATTTAAAGCAAGTCACATTTCTTACTTTTACATCCGTGGTTTCATTTTGGAGAGCGAAAGATAATCTAAATGTCTAAAGTATTTGATAGGAAACACCTGCTTTTTCATGTACTAAATTCAGTGCATTCGTTGTACTTGGATAATATCTCAATTCCATTGACTTATATTGAAATCCAACCAATCAACTAGTTTACGCAGGTAGATCGGGAATGTTCTTAAGAAGGAATTGCCGGGCGCGGTGGCTCAAGCCTGTAATCCCAGCATTTTGGGAGGCCAAGGCGGGTGGATCGCGAGATCAAGAGATCGAGACCCTCCTGGTCAACATGGTGAAACCCCGCCTCTACTAAAAATACAAAACATTAGCTGGGCATGGTGGCGCGTGCCTGTAATCCCAGCTACTCAGGAGGCTGGGGCAGGAGAATTGCCTGAACCCAGGAGGTGGAGGTTGCGGTGAGCCGAGATCACGCCATTGCACTCCAGCCTGGGTAACAAGAACGAAACTCCGTCTCAAAAAAAAAAAAAAAAAAAAAAGAAGGAATTGATAGAATATACATATACGACATGTTAGGGCAGGACATAAATTTCTATGTACATTATAAGCATGGGTCTTAATGATTATTTATGTTGCCTAGGCAAATAAGCAAATGAGACGTTATCTCATCTGCTTTCTATAGAACTTAAATAAGGAAGATAAGGTAAATATTGATGTTCACTTAAAAATAAATTTGGAAAGGCCGGGCGCGGTGGCTCAAGCCTGTAATCCCAGCACTTTGGGAGGCCGAGGCGGGTGGATCACAAGGTCAAGAGATCGAGACCATCCTGGTCAACCTGGTGAAACCCCGTCTCTACTAAAAATACAAAAAATTAGCTGGGCATGGTGGCGCGTGCCTGTAATCCCAGCTACTCGGGAGGCTGAGGCAGGAGAATTGCCTGAACCCAGGAGGCGGAGGTTGCGGTGAGCTGAGATCGTGCCATTGCACTCCAGCCTGGGTAACAAGAGCAAAACTCCATCTCAAAAAAAAAAATAAAATAAAATAAAAAATAAAATAAATAAAATAAATAAATAAATAAATAAATTTGGAGCTTCATAGAGGTAACTGTTCTAATAAACTTAATAGAGGTAAGCTTATGAGAGGCAGGATATTATTTAAAAGAGCTCTAGATAATAAACCTCAATGGGATCTTGTATGTTTTTTGACACTAACTGGAAAGATGATATCACTTGATATCTTGGACCTTAGCATTTGCTAGTGTTGCTGTTACCTGCCAATTACTTGTAAAATTTGTAATAATTCAGTTCTTCCTAGCCATTTCTTTGATTCCAGGATTCTTGCCATCACACAAATCCACTCTAGCTCTGTCATTCATGTAAACATTTGGAGAAGTACCAGACGTACAGTGAGAATGTCATAAATACTTGCTATTGATATTGTCATCATTAGTATTATGAATCATTCAACAAATATGGGTTGAACACCTATGATTACCCTACTGTATGTTAGATTTTAAAAAGGAGGAAAACGTAAAATGTACAGGCATGATTTCTGTCTGTATAGATCTTACACAGTACTCTAACAGGGCTACAAAAACCATCTATTCCGAATCCAATTCTCCCCGTCATGCTGTGGCAGCTGCTCATTTTTCATAGGATACAGTCCAGTTGCTCTGACGTGTCACACAATGTTCCATGATCTGACATTTCCCTACGACTTCAGCCTCACATATCCCTATTTGCTGTTTTCACTTGTTAGCTTTCAAAGCACCCATGCCTCGTAAGTCCCTTGTCCTACCTACAAATGAATGAAACAGCATCTCATCTCTGTGTCTTTTTGTGTGTGATATTTTCCTTATTTGAAATTCTCCAGAAACAACATGAAACTGGCTGATTGCTGCCTGGTCCTTTAAGATTCAGTGCAAATCCTACCTTTTCTAGACAGGCTTCTCTGATTCTTTTCTCATCTTCTGACCTTAGGCTGTGTGTTAGTATTGAATCTGGCACGTTGGCTTATAACAGTGGTTTTCAGCCAAGGGTGATTTTACTCCAAAGGAGACAAAGTGTCTGGAAACATTTTGGTTGTTAACAGTTGAGGTGACGCTTCTGGCTTCGTGGGGTCTATGGGTCAGGGGTGCTGCTAACCATACCATAATACAGAGAGCCTTTCCCAACAAAGAATTATCTGGTTTCACACATCATTACTGGTGGGGCTAGAAAACCTCATATGGATGAATTAGCCTTAACCATTAGGTTATAAGTTTTCATTGGCCAGAGGCTCTGTCTTATTTGCCTTTATGTCTTCTGCATTGAGTCGAAACCTTGAAACATGCTAAATTGATATTTTTATGAATAAATGAAAGTAGGAAAGGGGTGAAGTATACATGATTATGTAAAGAATTAGAAAGGCTTTATTCAATAATAAACACAAGGTCTGCACTTATACCAATTGCAGTGCTTCCCAATGTGGAGATCAAATTTTTGAGTTAAATGAGAGTTGGTGAAGGGAATGGAGATAGGGGACAGAGAAATGTGTATTTTTGATTATAGAATTAATCAGAATTTGTGATTAAAGTGCTAAATACAAAAAGGAAAAGAGAAAAGATCAGAGTTCCATATTGACAGTGACCTTTTCAACAGTTCTTAAACTGGGTATGGTGGCTCATGCCTATAATACCAGCACTTTGGGAGGCTGAAGCAGGAGAATCACTTGAGGCCAGGAGTTCAAGACCAACTTAGGAAACATAGAAGACCTCATCTCTACAGAAAAAAAACAAAAAAACTTAAAAAATTAGCCAGGTGTGGTGGGATATACCTGCAGTTCCAGCTACTCAGGAGACTGAGTAAGCTATGATTGCGACACTGTACTCCAACCTGGGCAACAGAGTGAGAGGCTGTCTCTTACAAAACAAAATGAAATCTTTTTTTTTTTTTTTTTTTTTTTAAACAGAGTTTCGCTCTTGTTACCCAGGCTGGAGTGCAATGGCGCGATCTTGGCTCACCGCAACCTCCGCCTCCTGGGTTCAGGCAATTCTCCTGCCTCAGCCTCCTGAGTAGCTGGGATTACAGGCACGTGCCACCATGCCCAGCTAATTTTTGTATTCTTAGTAGAGACGGGGTTTCACCATGTTGACCGGGAAGGTCTCGATCTCTTGACCTCATGATCCACCTGCTTCGGCCTCCCAAAGTGCTGGGATTACAGGCGTGAGCCACCGCGCCTGGCCAAAATGAAACCTTTTAATATATGATGAAAGTGTTTGCATGATGTTTCTTATTGCAGTTAGTCAAGATTAATGATGTGTATAGTTTCAATAAACAATATTATTTTTCTTTGTATTGAAATTAGAATTAATGTAAATTGCCTACATATAAATACTACATTATTTTGTTACGTTTTATAATCTGAAATTACTTTATTGATTATTTAAGATGTGCCGTCTCAGTCTTTCTCTCTCTTTATTCCAGGTAAAAAATTCTGTGTAAGCAAATACTTCCTTCTTATGGTATTATTTTGTGTTAGGCAAAATATTCTTATGAAATAAGAACTACTTTAAGTCAATAAAAAGCCAAACTGTTTCTCTTTGCTGATGATATGATTCAATAAGTAAACTCTCAAGATTCCACCAAAGACTACTAGTACTGATATATGATTTTAGTAAGGTTTCAGGATACAAAATAAATGTGCAAAGATTAGTAGCATTTCTATACATAAATAATGTCCAGGCTGAGAGTAAAATCAAGAACACAATGCCATTTACAATAGTCAAAAAGAAAATGAAGCCTTGGAAGATAGCTAACCAAGGAGATGAAAGATGTCCCTACAAAGAGAACTATAAGAAGACACTGCTAAAAGAAATCAGAGATGACACAAATAAATGGAAAAACATTCCATGCTCATGGATTGAAAGAATGAATATCATTAAAATGGCTATACTGCTCAAAGCAATTTACAAATTCAGTATTATTCCTATCAAACTACCAATGTCATTCTTCACAGAATTTTTTTAAAAACTATTTTAAAATTCACATGGAATAAAAAAGGATCCTGAATAGCCAAAACAATCCTAAGCAAAAAGAGCAAAGCCAGAGGCATCACTCTACCTGACTTTAAACTATACTCCAAGTCTATAGTAACCAAAATAGCATGGTAATAGTACAAAAACAGACACGTAGGACAATGGAACTGAATAGAAAACTCAGAAGCAAGGCTGCACACTTAAGGCCATATGATTTTTGACAAGGCCAACAAAACCAAACAATGAGGAAAATGAATCCTTATTCAATAAACTGGTGAGATTACTGTCTAGTCATATGCAGAAGAATGAAACTAGACCCTTACCATTTTTTCTACACAAAAATTAACTCAAGATGGATTAAAGATTTAAACATAAGACCTCAAATTTTAAAAAATCCTAGAAGAAAAACTAGGAAATACTCTCTTGATACTGGCATTGCTAAAGAATTTTTGGCTAAATCCCCAAAAGCAATTGTCACAAAAACAACAATTGACAAGTGGGACCTAAATAAACAAAAGAGCTCCTGCACATCAAAAGAAACTATCAATAAACAGACAACATACAGGATGGGAGAAAACATTTGCAAACTAGGCATCCAACAGAGACCTAATATCCAGTGCCTATGAGAAACTTATGTCCACAAGAAAAAACAAAGAACCCCATTAAAACAAGGGGCAAAAGACATGAATGGACACTTAGGACACAGAAGTGGCCAACAAACATGAAAAAAATGCTCATCACTAATCATCAGAGAAATGCAAAGTAAAACGACAATGAGATACCATTTCATACCAGTCAGAATGGCTATTACAAAAAAGTCAAAAACAACAGCGGCTGGCAAGGCTGCAGAGAAAAAGGAACGCCTATATACTGCCAGCAGGATTGTAAATTAGTTCAGCCACTGTGCGAAGCGATTTGGGGATTTCTCAAAGGACTTAAAACAGAGCTACTGTTTGACCCAGCAATCCCATTACTGGGTCTATACCCAAAGGAAAATAGATCACCATATAAAAAACACACACATACTTGTGTGTTCATCACTGTGCTATGCACAATAAGAGAAACATGGAATCAACCTAGTAAATGTGGTACATATACACCATGGAATACTACACAGCCATAACAAAGAATGAAAGCACGTCCTTTGCAGCAACATGGATGGAGTTAGAAGTCATAATCCTAAGTGAATTAACACAGAAACAGAAAACCAAATACTGCATGTTCTCACTTGTAAGGGGGAGCTAAACATTGAATACTCATGGATATAAGCATGGGAACAATAGACATTGCAGAATACATGAAAGGAGAGGGTAGGAGGGAGGTGTGGGTCAAAAAACTACCTAATGGGTCCTATGCTCACTACCTGGAAAGAATATACCCATGGAACAAACCTGCCAATGTACCTCCTGTATCTAAAAAAAAAAAGGTTGAAAAAAGGAAAAAGAGAGATCTACTTTAAACTGTCAACCTGAAATCAGATGGAAACAATTTTGCAGTTGAAAATAGTTCTTTAAATTTTCATGCCTTTCTGAAGTGTATTATTTCAATCAATATCAGCCAGGAAAGCATTGAATTCCTACCAAAAACAATTCTTAAAATACTTCCAAGTTTGGTAGGAAAAACTCCCCAAACAGAAAAGGCTGGAAATCTCATGGTAGAAAAGTAATGTTAAAAAGCTATCAGAAATTAGAGAATCCTGGACCTCAAATTCTGCAATCGAAAATCATGGATATTTAACTTTTTAAATAATGGCACATTTTCCTAAAAATGGTTAACTAAAGGTGCAATGAGAACTCCCCATACCTGCTAATGACTAAAAAAGGAAACTCATTGACCTAGCACATTTCCATGACATTACATTCTGGAATTGAAGGGCTTTTTTCCCCTCTACTTTTCAGATTCCTGCAATGTAACTTTTTCTCCCACATTCTTTTTTAGCTTTTTAACCTTAAAAAAAAGATTTGTGACATTTTTACATATGAATAGTTTTTACTTTTTATATCTTTCCCTTATAAGCAATAAAATAAACTAAAATTATTCATTAATGAAAGACTCTATATGGAGGATGCTTATACGGTTTGTACCTTAAAATGTTTTAAATAACTTACAGCTGGGTGTGGTGGCTCATGCCTGTAATCCCAGCACTCTGGGGGGCCAAGGTGGGCAGGTCACCTGAGGTTGGGAGTTCAAGACCAGTCTGACTAACATGGAGGAATCTTTCTACTAAAAATACAAAATTACCCAGGCATGGTGGTGCACCCTTGTAATCCCAGCTACTCAGGAGGCTGAAGGAGGAGAATTGCTTGAACCTGGGAGGTGGAGGTTGTGGTGAACCAAGATTTCACCATTGCACTCCAGCCTGGGCAACAAGAGCAAAACTCTGTCTCAAAATAAAATAAAATAAAATAATTGAAATCCCCATTTTCATCTGCACAAGTAGTATGTTTTCTGAACGCTTTCTTCTTTGGCAAAAAAGAACTTGAAAGACTCTGACTTTTAGTGATACCTATTGATTATCACTTAATTGTAGCTATATAAAAATTTGTGACCCAAAATGTGTACGTATGTGAAGTAACAGTTAAGATAATTTAATATATGTTTGTAGTAGGATGATTAATGGCTACCCAAAGATAGCAAGCTTAATCCCTGACACCTATATGGAAAAAGAGTTTTTGCAGATTTGATTAAGTTAAGGATCTTGAGATTACCCTGTATTATCAGTATGCAATCAGGCTTGTTCTTATGAGATAGAGACAGAGGAAGATGTGATATACACAGAAGAGAAAAAGGCATTTGCACACAAGGAGAAAGCAACATGACCCTGGAGGTGGAGACTGGAATGATGCGACCACAAGCTAAGGAATGCCAGCAGTCACCAAAAGCTGAAAGAACAGATTCTCTTTTAGAGCCCCCGTAAGTTCTGTGACCCTATTGATATAGTTTTTTATTTTTTGTTTTGTTTGGTTTTTCTTTGAGACAGAATCTCTCATGATCACAGCTCACTGCAGCCTTGAACTCCAGGGCTCAGGTGATTCTCTTTCCTTAGCCTCATGAGTAGCTGGGACCACAGGCATGTGTTACCATGGCTGGCAAATATTTTTGTATTTTTTCTTTTTGTAGAGACAAGGATTTATCATGTTACTCAGGCTGATCTCAAACTCCTGGGCTCAAGCCATCTTCCTTTCAGTCTCTCAAAGTGCTGGGATTACAGGTGTGAGACACCACGCCAAGCCCCTGTTGACATCTGATTTTGGTCCAGTGACACAGATTTCAGATTTCTGCCCTAGAACAATGAGAAAACAAGTTTCTGTTAAGTCCCATATGTGTGATAATTTATTATAGTAACTGCAGGAAACTAGTATAAATTTACCACAAGGCATGAAAACATATCTTAAGAAATAAAGGTAATTAAAGATAATAAAATGAATATTCCATTCATTGATTCATGTAGGAATGTGAATGAGGCTAATTCCCTAGTATATATAGAAATGTGGAATCAGATTTGGAGATGAGTTAAAAACTCATTTGGTTCACGTCCATTCCTACTATAGGAACTCTTCTAGTACAATAACCTCCCTTTTAGCTGATCATGAGGACCCTGAGTCCTTTTAGAGGCAGTGAACTTACTGTCTCTAAGGCCGTACATGCAGTCGTTGGCCAGCCATAATTCCTTTTAAAAAACTGCATACATCATGGTAAAAATAGAGACAACACCGATTCGTTCATTTCACAAAGATTAATTGAACATCTGGAATGTGCTAGGCAACTCTTGAACATGCTGGGGTACCACACAACAAAAGAAAAAGAAGAAAATACAAAAAAATCATTTCATAATTTGTTACAGCAGCCATGGGAAACTAATACAGTGCCAGATAGAAATTAAGTAGAAATAAAGTAGTACATGGTGCTTGAAATAAGAAATTAATAATGAGAATTAAAAAATACTTTAAAAACCTGAGGATTTGATAATAAATGATGAACTTTATGCATATAGCAAGATGTAGATGAAGAGTTTTTTAAAGTGAGGAATCAGGCTGAATAATAAAGCAACTGCCTTGTCTTTCAGATTAGAAACTCATTAATAACCTCTGGGCAGTGGAGAATAAATGGATTATAAAAGTATAGCTGTTTTTAAAAAGAGGGCATACAAATATATTAGTTAATTATATAATTTTGGTCCTTCTAAGAAAAAATCTTGAATGTTATTAAATAAATAATAATATAGCTTACTAGTCTTTCTAATTTTTGCATACCTGTTATGTTGTTCGTAGTTCAGCACAATGCTAAATAAAGTCGCTTTGAGTATCATGTCATGGCCTCTCTTAAGATAACCCAGCAGAGTTATACAAAGGGGAAAGAGGATGTAAGGCATTTGTGGGGAGGTGCATGATCAACAGAGGTAAGAATTAGAATCCCTGTGCCATAAAGACCAGATGAACCAGATTATGGACAGCCAGGATGACCAACGTTGAGACTTTAATAGTTGGAAAACAGAAGGAACTTTATTTTTACTTATTTAATTTTTTAGAAGGAATCTGTAGAAGTTAAGCAGAGGAAGACCATGGCAACAGGATCATTAACTGAAATGGCTTAATCCAGAAGAGAATTAGAAATAGGAGGTCAGAAGATGTAAGGTTAATGAAGAATTGGTCTATAAGCACAGACTGTTTCATCCACTGAGAAACACTGAGAGGGACAGAGAGAGAGAGAGAGAGAGAGAGAGAGAGAGAGAGAGAGAGAGAGAGAGAGAAGGAGGGAAGGGGAGAGGGAGAGGGAGGCAGGAAAGTTCAATTGAAGAATCGAAGAATCTGCAGAATTTATTAACTTTTGGATAAAGGGGGATGAAGAAAGATAAGCCAAACCTTTATCCAGGATTTTAAAAGTGGGTAATCAGTGGTGGAAACACAAATGAAGAAACATAAATGAAGAAGAATATGCAATTATGAAGGTGAGATGTGATAGGATAAAATAAAAATAATCAATGTGAATTTCTGAAGAGACATATTCAGTGAGAGATTAATCATGCAGAAATGGAATAAAATAAGAAGCCAGAATTCAGATTTTCCCCACAGAAATGCACCAAGAGGCATCGATCAATTTTATGTTCTGATTTGCTTTAGTTGATGTGTTTGAATTCCTCTTTGGCTCACTTTTTCTGAAACTGACTAGTAGTGCGAGAGATGGACATACAAGACTAAGCACAAAAAACAGATGGTATGTGGTTTTAATGAAGTGTTCTGTTAGCCTATGGATAAGATAAAATTCTATTAGATAGAGCCTAAATTATTTTTTAAAAAAGTGATTGATGTGAAGAATAATGTTTGCAATGGTAAAACTCTTTAGTAGCAGCATCTGCAAAGGAACTAAGGGCCGAATGCATTCAAATGATTTGATCATGGAGATGCACTTTCAACATCAGTGGCAACCTGGTGTTGGGGCACAGAAAATGATATCCTAAAATGTGCATGTAGATATACTGAATAAAGAAGCAGCCTTAAGTTCTCACTGACCTCCTGTTCCTGCCCCAACTCGTGTCTCTCAACCCTCTGTGTCTCCTAAAACAGGATAAGGTCATTCTCTGAAAGTCCCTTGTCTACCTAGAAACTGGACCTTCCAAAGAGGAGCACAATTGCTTTTGGTCCATTTCCTAAAATTCCAGTAATCAGAGAAGACTGAAACTCATATTAAAGAGGAAGATCCTGAAAATTAAGCACCACACCTAGAACCCAGAAATGTTTGTTCTCCAATCCCATTGAATTTACAAAGAGAATAATTTACGGGCTAATTTCTGCTTCTTGGATCCATTCATTGTTCCTCTAATCACTAACCACCCCTCTAAATTGTCTGCAGCTCTCCACTTCCTTCTTTTCCATGAAGAGGATATTTAAGCTTCAACCATCCGGCCATTCTTTGAGTTTTTGTAATTTTTGTACGAAATACTTACTCACGTTAATAAATTTACTATGCCTTCCTTTTGTCTACCTGCCGTTTCTTATAAAAGTGTTGGCTTTTACCATTTATGATGGGCAGGAGCAGGGCCACCGCATTTCCACCTCTAAACTGGGATGGTGGAAAGATCATGGGTTGCATTGGAATCCCAGTAATATATTTACAAAGTGTGGTATTCGGCAAGAAGCTCAATCCCTCTGTGTCTTATTTTCCTTATCTGTAAAACTAAATGATACTCTTTTTGTGGTGAAAAGACTTAAAATGTACTGTCTTCATAGTTTTCAAATATATAATATCTAAATAAATGTAATCATTGATGATATATAGTAGATCTCTTGAAGTTATTCCTCCTAACAGAAATTTTGTCCAATCCACAATGTATACTTATATAAAAACGTCACGTTATGCACTGTAAATAGGTAAACTTTTTTAATTAAACAAATTCGATATTAAAATAAACTTAAAGCATTTCTGTTTATAGCCATATTGTGAGGATCTAGTATTCCTACTGTATGGAAAAACAAAATTACAATGTCTATCACAGTGCCTGGAATCTACAGATAGTCAATACAAGTTAATTTCATTATTATTTTTTGAGACGAGGTGTTGCTCTGCTGCCCAGTCTGGAGTGCAATGATATGATCATAGCTCACTGCAGCCTCAAACTCCTGGGCTCAAGAGATCCTCCTGCCTCAGTCTCTGGAGTACCGGCATGCACCACCATCCTTGGCTAACTTTTTTTTGGGGGGTAGAGATGGGATCTTGCTGTCTTACCCAGGCTAGTCTCAAACTTCTGGTCTTAAGTGATCCTGCTTCAGTCCTGCAAAGTGCTGAGATTGTAGATGTGAACCACTATGGCTGGCCTTAATTTTATCTTTATATCCTATTCACCTCTTATACACACACATAAGGAAAAAAAGCTATCTATGGTAGGTAATGTCAAGTTAAGAAAAATGGTTATATTGTTTTGTGAACAAAGCCTTAGGTCAATGTATAGGTAATTAAACTGTACCCTTAAGCTTATATTGTTATACCTATGAATTCTATGTATTGACAGTGTTTCTCGGATTTTAGATTACATGAAGATAAAAAACAAAACTGTACCTTTATCCTCTGAATCTATAAAAACAAACAAAAACAAAACAGAATAAAATTAATGTAATGTAAAATCGAAGAATTTCATTAGGTATTAAGCTTTGCTGTTCAAATTTTAGCACCAAAAATTCATTGAACTGTAAATTATATGTGAACTTTTCTGTATATAGAGTATGATTTATACAAAACTTAAAATTTTTAAGCTTTCTTAATTGAAAAATTTAGCAAAAGTAATAATAGCTGCCATATATTAAATATTTACTATGTGTCAGTGACTGTAAATATATGGTCACACTTCATCCTGTGAAAACAAAACATTTCACGTACTAGTTGATGAAGGAGCCTAGTGTTAAAGCACACAGTGACGTCTATACATTTAACACTTTCATACAGTAGCTTCCCTGCACCCACACTTAAACAAGTCTAGAAAGCATGGATGTATTTTAAATTGTTGTGTGATATAGTAGACACTCATGAGGACAGACATGTTAGCTCCATCCCGAGTCCAGGAGAGAACTGGAACAAACATATTGCAGGATGAACAAAAATTGCTGAAAATTGGCTTTGAGCGAATATTTGAGTTAGAATCAATCTAGGTTGTCATTATCGTTTATAAATCCAAAGTATCATGCAGCATTTTATTCTGGACAGATTTTTAGAAGTTTTACTTCAAAGGCACACTGGATTATAATTCTTTAAAAGGATACAGGCATGACTAAAATTGAGAAGAGTGATTCAAGCTTTTCAAAAAGAGCGCTGAATGCTGGGTCTGGTTAGAGTTCATCTCTGTAAAAAATACTCTGATCATTTGGAAACTAGGGCAGAGTATGGGTCTCGAGAAGAGCTTTAACAAATACAACATGTTATGTTTATAATTCTTGGTTGGAAATGAAAAACGCATCTGACATTTTTGTGAAACAAATTCTATGATTTTTTTTTGACACAAGGAAGAATAAATCACATCTCACCTTTAGTGGCCACCTTTATTTTGTTACTTAAACATGATAAAATAAAAAGGTTTTAAACCAGCTTTAAGGGAAAGCTTGGGAGAGAACTCAAGGAGATGACAATCAATAAGCATTCAAATTACTCCATGACTTCAATGTTTGAAAAATTTAAAGGAGAAAACAATATGATATTAGGTAAACTAGCAACATTCCTAACAGAGGGTGGTTATATAGCTCGTTAAGACAGACCATTAAGTCAATAACACAATGGCTCTGAGCATTTGTTTGGGTCTCCAGCTTTTCATAAATGAATCTCTGCTTTGCAATAATTCAACTAATTTTTTCTACAAACCAATACAGTACACCAGCAAATGAACAGATAATGAAGAATCGATGCACCCTGCCACATGCTCTCACCTCTCTTCCGGTAATTCTCACTTTGCAAAGATGCTGAAGCATTGAGACATTAAATATTTGAAGAAATAAAAGGACAAAACTAAGCAAAAACAAACAAATAAAACACTCCACCTGGAACGTGAGGTCAATGCAGAAAATATGTTTTTCTCAGAGCACCACTACGATTTCCTTTCATGTTGAAGTTGGTTTTTTTTTCACTCTGATTTATGCTTCTTTTCATAATCGATTTTTAAAAATAGATTCATTCTCTGCATTTAAAATGGTATGACTTAAAACTCAAACTTATTATTTAAATTGTTTTGCACTTATAACTACTGGCTAGCACTTATCTTTCTATCATTTTTGATTAGTTTGCATAATTTGATGGTGTGTTTTAGAAATAATAACTTGTTAAGAGTATAATAGTTCGCTTAGTGAATACGCTTGACTGTGTAATACATTTACATTTAAATCCAATAGTTTAGTTGAAATAGGACCTATTTGGAACAGGAGCAATGATCACAGACACATGGAAAATATTTCATAGGGGGCAGTAAAATACAAATATAAAATGTATTTTAATAATGCATAATGTTTATTTAAAATATATGTGTACTCTCAGAGTTGATGCAGGTGCATATTAAAGGGAAAAAATCCCATGCTCTTTTCTTACTTGTCTCTCTTTGTGTTTTCTAAGTAAAAATCTGATGATAAGTTCCAGAGAAGCAGCATTTATTTTTTTGAAAAACTAGAGAATGCATCTATTTTTTTTATAAAATGCCAGACTATATCCATTATTCTTGTGACTCACAGAATTCTAAAGTATATTTGCCCAAACCAAAAAGTTCTGAGCTTACTTGAGGAAGGAAGCATGAAAGCACCATGAAAAGTTAAAAAAATTCCAACTCATCCGTAATTGTTAGAATCCAGTTACTACTGATATGAAGATTCTTTATAAATTTCAGTGTCTATTTTAATATTATAGTATGTATGGCAGGTAATAAGCTAACTTTTCAGAAACTAAAATGGGCACCCAATTACACATCTTTCCTTATGTATGCTGATTTTTTTTAGAGATATACATCTCATGATTATTGGTTCATATAAATAATCTAATGTTTCTTCTCTGATGACTTGGAAAAGATTATTAGTTTCTAATGATGTCTGTTTATAGTGTTGCTGTTTCCAATGATTTTATTGTTTGGCTAGGCTAAATATCTTAATTTACATATCTTGTATTTCACCTAACAGTGCTTTAGGATCTGTTGTTATACAAAACTCTGCTTGCTTTGCTGAATTCATAGCTATGAGAAGCAACATATTTATGATTAATGATGGAAAATATGCTTCCAAGATGTTTTTATTTGCATTTATAGATATAATTTGCTAAAGGATTTATGTGAGCACTACTCATAAATGTTCTGATCAGATGTTTGACTATAAAACATTTCTAAATGCCACACTCCACAGGCTAATGATCTATCCATCTGAAATAGTATTCTGACTCCTATAAATGTTATACATTTTAGATCTTTTAGAGATAGCTTTTATATCTTCATGTTTGAGGAAATATCCAGAAAAAGAATAACTTCCCTGAGCAGTTAGGACACTATAGAGAATAAAGATGATGAAGAACGCTGACCTATGAATCAGCACTCAATAGAAGGCTAGAGGTCAACCCCTGAAGTCCAGGTTGGAATGCTCACAGACAGCCAGGAAAGCAAATAGCACAGGGTACAATCAGAGCAAGAGGGACATAGTGAGAAAGTCACAAGATGACAGAGTATTATATATAATTAGGACATTCCTGAGAAATTGAAAGGCATCCTAGGCAGATTAAAAAGAAGTGAGATGGCTGGACCTTCTCAATTTATAGGTAGGGTTGTACACTTCAAGGGAATATTTGTTAACTCATTTTTTCCCACAAAAAAACTGTTGTCCTAGATTAGCTCATAACATCCTAACTCGTGTTTTAGCTGACTTTTTTCTTTTTCCTTAGTCACCTCTTTCAGACTTTCCAAGGCACTTTGGCTGGCACCATTGTATATCTTAATCTTAATTTTTCTCTTTTCTTTTAAATCCTGTATTTCATGCTTATTACTTAGCTCTGCTTTATTTCCTGCATTATTTTTGGGACAAGGAAAATTATACTGTAACTGAGTGCGTCAAACAGAGCAAAACAGGAGAGAAAGAAAGACTTAATTCAGTCTATTGAAGTGAGGGAGACAGACTGGACGCGACTCCACTGAAGCAAAGGTGAGAGGGCTTTTAAAGGCTAAGGTGAGCTAGTAGTAAAGTAGCCGGGGATGTTAAGAGAGAAGTTGATCAATGGGATGTGTTGAGCGCATAAATTATTCCTGAGTTTGCAAACGTTTTTCTCTGTGATTAGGCCATCTGTGTTTGCTAATTGGCGCCCATCAAAGTTAGGCTCCTACCCTCCCACAGAGATGGGGAGATAGGAATGCTATCTCCTTCGGTGTTTACATTTCAAAGTGATGGTTCCCAGGTCCTTGAGAAAGACATTGCCTGGATTGCAAAACTGTCAGGAGGCTGGGAGAAGATTTACATACATTTCAAAGGGGTAGAGAAAGAATTTACAATTAGAAATTTTCTAAAGTAACTCCTCTAAGAAGAGGGAGGCCTGTGGTCAAGAAGAAGCCTGTCTAGCGTTAAGTCAAGCTGAGGTGGGGGAACTCTAAGGCTATCTTGGTTAAGTGAATATTCATTTTCAGATATTAATGTTAAGATCTATTATGTATCAGTAACATATTTTATATTTGAATATAAATTCTGCAGCATACAAACATGAGTGAATGTAAATATTTCACGCCAGTCTGTAATCGTCTGTCTGGGTTCTTAATTTCTTTTCTGCTTGTAGAATTCCATCATCATTTACTAAACCAAAATTCATTACCCTGCCCCTTAAAACAAACACTGGAATAGCTAAGACACTGTCCCTCCTTCCAGGGCCTCTCTCCCCTGGCTCTAAGGGTGTTCAGGCATTTATCTCCTAAATGGAACTCCAGTGAAGAAAATTGAAATATTTTACTCCAAAATATATTTTTTTGACATATTTTGAAGTGGCCGCCACTTGATCATTCTGGCCCTTGCCCTTGCCAAGCTGTCTTTAGTGGGGAAAATTTGCATCTGTTGAGAATTCGCATTAATGCAACCAGAGTCCTTCAAGTTTCTATGCTTTTCCTGGGATCCAGGAGAGATTAAGAATCTGAGACCTTTTAAAGTCTGAAAAGAAACACTTAGCACCGATTGTCTCCAAGGGAGGCATCATCTACATATCAATGACATGTTTGGAAGCCAAGTTTCTTCCTTTCTTCTCTCTGTCCACCGGTCTTTAGGTGTTACTGGTCAGGTTTGCATTCTTCACTGTGGCCTCAGGATGGTATGTAAATTTCTGTAACTCACTGGGAAGTTGCGTCTCCATTCTGAAGGCTCCCATTTGTATGCATTAGGTAAATTTGGATGTCTTTTCTCCTGTTCAGCAATCTGCCTCATGTCAGTGATTTTTAGTGAACCCTCAGGGGACCAAGAGCTTTTGGCCCCCATACCAGCCACAGAAGACAGAAGTGGTGCAATGTATTATCTAGCAACCTTAACGCAAGTTAGACAGGTGTACAAATAGTCCAAAGAATACAAAAAGTAGTCACGTATCCCTTTGCTTGTTGGATATATTCCATTGCAGAAAATATCCCAAGTGGAGATATGCATATTCGTATTCTTCAGCTTGTTACCAGTTTTTTATAGCCTGGGAATATCTGTTCAAAACTAGAGCTGCACTGTTCAATACGGTAGTAGACACATGTGACTACTGATGACTTGAAATGTGATCGGTCCAAACCGAGCAATGCTGTAATTGCAAAATACACATGAAATTTCAGAATCTTAATGTGATAACAATAATGTAAAGATATCTTCAATAATTTTTATATTTATTGTTTGCTAAAATGATAGTATGATGAGTATAACGAGGAATGGAATCATGTCCTTTACAGGGACATGGATGAAGCTGGAAGCCATTATCCTCAGCACATCAATGCAGGAACAGAAAACCAAATACCACATGTTCTCACTTAAAAGTGGTAGCTGAACGATGAGAACACATGGACACAGGGAGGGGAACAACACACACTGGGGTCTGTCAGGGGAGGGTGGGGATGTGTACGGAGAGCATTAGGGAAAAGAGCTAATGCATGCTGGGCTTAATACCTAGGTGATGTGTCGATAGGTACAGCAAACCACCATGGCACATGTTTACCTATGTACCAAACCTACGTATCCTGCGTATGTACCCCGGAACTTAAAAAACAAACACAAACAGTAACATAATTTTAAAAAATGATAGTCTTTTGAATGTATTGGGTTAAATATTAAAACTATTTCATCTGCTTTATTTTTTATAATACGGCTACTAGAAATTTTAAAATTGTATATGGTATGTGTCATATTTCTATTGGTTGCGAGGCTCTAAAGACCCAGATTTTCCCTCTTCCCGGTGACCCGGCTATTGCTCTTCTGCATTTGGTTCTCTGTTGGTGTCTTTCTCTTCTTCCATTACTTTCTGCCTCTCTTGTTCTAATATCAGCTGAAATGCCAACTCCTCCCTATAGCATAGGGTTAGTTGACAGTAATTTATCATTAATAATGGTAATAATAATAGGATAATCATTTAGATTTATAATTATGATGTGTAGCATTTTATTCTTTACACTAAAAACATGTTTCTTCTTGTAGCCACCTACCAGGGAGTTTATTATTAAACACATAGTAAAGCTCAGTCAATATCTGTTAAATGTTCTAAATTCTGATCAAACATCTAGCTAAAAACCCACAGACTCCAATTTATCATTGCATTTCTATTGTTCCAGTCAAGGGAGGAAGAGGTAAATAAGACCTTTAAGTGAGCTGCTGTTTTGAGTTTTGAGAAAACTCAGCCTCCCCCTTCCCCTAACCTCCTAACCTGGCCATTAGGCCTCAATCAAAGGGCAGAAGCAAGTTACACTATGGGATCTGAAATCTTGCTTCTCTAATAGTGCTTCCATTGAATTCACAGGTAAGTTGAGCAGAAAATGTTCTAGTGCATCAAAGAAATGCTGATGAGAAATATATTTTTTAGTGATGGGCAACTTTTTTTTTTCCGTCACAAAGAATCTTAGTCAATGTTATGATTGTTGCTTTCTTGTAAAAGTGATGTCCAAAGGCAGGATTCTATTCATGCAAACTGTCAATAAACATCCTTGATAAATGAGTGAAAGAAATCAGAGTATTCACTGGAAAGAATTTCAACCCCATGCTGATTTCAAGCAACTATAATTTAATGGAAACATCAATGACAAAATATTTCAATGGTCAATGTGCAGACTTATAAATTATTAAATTCTCCAAGGCTGTGAAGAAATGGTAAAACTCTGTTTTCAAAGTGTTTTGGGTAAATCTGTTTTGAAAGAGTTGCCGCTTGAGGCACACATGGAACGACTTACTTTGTTTCCTTGTTAAAGGCTAATCGAGGCGGTTAGAGCATCATAAAGATGATCACCTCCCCTGGGGAATAGAAAATACTGTTTAACCTTTCACATTATCCATTCTGGGCACACAAGGGATTTAAGCTTGCTGCTAATACTGGAGATGAGTAAGCCCTTACATAAACACACTGTGAACGAGGATTTACAAAGGCAGAGTTTATAGTGGGTTTTGGGATTAGGCATTAGTTCACATTCACTGTCTTCCAACAGCTGACCCTACAGCTCTGGATACTGGGTCCTCCATATTTGGCACATCACATAGAGCTGCGTGGATTATAGTAAGGTGGCAGCATGAGAGGCCTTGCCCACAGAGACATGTGATCAGGACAGGCTGACTTCACTTTCTTCCACTTTCAGGGATGACATCGAGCCTGTAAGGATTGATTGTAGCAGTTTGATGATGCTAAACATTTCAGCTCCAACAGAAGAAACCAGTATATAACGTGCCCTGAATAATGGCATGGATTGCACATGTCAACTCAGAAAAAAAAAAGGCGTTGCATAGTTTCTGTATTTAAAATTTTTAATTCTGTATTTAAGGTCATCGTTTAAGTCAGGATTTCTCGATTTGTCACTATTAACACTTTGGGCTGAATAATTCTTTTTAAGTGTGGGGGTGGGGGGCGAGGGGTGCTGTCCTGTGTGTGGTAGGATGTTTGGAGCACTCTTGATCTCTACTCACTAGAAACTAGTAGCTTTCCCCCCGTGGGTTGGGATAGCCAAAAATGTCTCCAGAAATTGCCTGAATGTCCTCTGGGGAAGGGGTCAAAATTGTCCTCGTGAAAACCATTGATTTAATTAATAATTTACAAAGTTCACTTATGTATTCGTGCATGTGTGTATGTATGTTTACACACCTATATATTAAATCTTTATCAGGGTATACAGGCACATATAATCACATACAAAATGTAATATATCTAAATACTAAATATATGAAACAAAACGTTGGTGCAATCCCTATCAGGGAAAATTAAGAGGGACAATAATAATCTTCTCAAATAATATATTCATGTTCCAAGTTTTTTGACAAGAAATTGCTTCAAATATTACTATGTTAACTATAAAAGCACTTGTTATTATAATTAAACAAAAAACAGTATTCTAAAAATGTTTGTTGAGCAACTACAATGAGCCAGATGCTCTTCTAAGGGTTTGATCTGGGGCAGAGAAATGAAACAAATGGATACCTGACCTCATGAAGTAGAGGGGAGTCATAGCATACTTACATAATCACAAAAACAAATATGAAATTAACTACTATGTCCTGAGTTCTGAAGACAAGTTTGATGATAAAGATGCCACCACCAAGGAAGCAGTTTCTAATATGTATGCTAGTACAACCACACATATATCTTTCATCAGCAATGCTTACATTATTATACAAATCAATGGAGTGTTCATGAAATTTCAACAGAGTGTTGGAATAGGTGGTTGGAACCAAGGGACAGGTATCTCAGTTATGCATGGAAGCAGACAATCTCTTGGCTTCAGGTAAGATGCCAAGAGGGAAAGTCTGGGGGTCAGGTTGAATTCTCAAGCCACAGACTAGAATAAGCAAGGTGAATACAGCAAAACAAATGAACAAAAAACTAATGCCTTATAAGAACTATGGTTGAAATACATATTATACATATTCATGTAAGACTTATACAAGATTTTAAGTACCAATTTTATGTATTTGGGAGACTGTTAAGCTCTGAGCATAAATTTTCCTGGTTGTTCAGATAAAGGGAGACAATTGATATACTGGTTCATGAGTATGAGCTGTAGGGGCAGATTTATATTTACAGTGTGGGCTGTCTATTGAGTGACTGCTCGAACCCCATGGAGGCTAACTGCATGGAAAAAATATGACAAAAGTTAAAACTTTTCTTGATAGCTGATAAGTAATTTCTCACTCCTGCTGGAGGTCCACTGTAGGTTTGAATTAGGTAGTTGGGGGAAGGTCCTGATTCACATAACCAATCAGATGGAAACTCTGTGATCTTGTAGCTGAACATTCTGAAATACTGAGACTCCTGGGTCACCTTGGCAGGGCAGGAAAAGCCAGGAGGATCAAACCGTGGCTCTTCACTTGTCCTGCCACTGGACACAGGTCACATGGTTCTGCCTAGCCATATACAGGAGAAAATTAAATTTCTGGAGAATATTAGACAATTAATACTCTTCATTATCTATTTAATATCTAAGTTAATTAGCAAATTAAAGGAATATTAATAGAATATTACTGATATGGTTTTGTTGTGTCTCTACCCAAATCTCATCTTGAATTGTAGCTCCAATAATTCCCATGTGTTGTGGGAGGGACCTGGTGGGAAGTAATTCAACCATGGGGAAGTTTCCCCATACTGTTCTCCTGGTAGAGAGTAAGTTTCACAAGATCTGATGGTTTAATAACAGGAAACCCCTTTCCCTTGGCTCTTATTCTCTCTTGTCTGCCACCATGTGAGATGTGCCTTTCACCTTCTGACATTATCGTGAGGCTTCCTGAGTCACATGGAACTATGAGTCCATTAAACCTTTTTTCTTTATAACTTACTCAGTCTTGGATATGTCTTTATCAGCAGTGTGAATATAGACTAATGCAAATATATATATATATATATATATATACACATAGATGCATATATTTGTATGTGCATATATACACATATAATAGATATGTACATATATGTAATATATATGTACCTACATATATATGCATATGTAAGTATAGATGTACATACATATATATGTACATATGTGTATATATATGTATATATGTACATATATACAAATGTATATTTATATATACACAAATATATATTAACATATGTACATATATGTATATGTATAAATATATACATTTGTATATATGTACATATGTACATATATATATTTGCAGAAGTATATATATGTACATATATATATATATTTGCAGAAGTGTTTGTGTTATTTATGGCAGTGTTTGTATCTAGTATTGCAGGGCCTGTCACAGAAACAAAAGACAGAGACCCAAATGATCACTGATATGAACAGGTTAAATGCAATCAGAGGATGGATTACTATGGGGAGGACTCTTGCGTGCTTATATAGAAAGAGTTAAGATTAGTATTGTTAAGGACAAAAAATAAGATATACTATAGTTTATAGTATGAAAACTCTGCTAGTGAGATTAAGGATTGAGGGTGAAAGGGAGACTTTATTTTATTTTTGCTTAATAGCCTTTTGTACTGTTTGGAGTGCTTGCTTTTTGAATTTTTCATTTTTCCCTATGCATTTAATCAAGTGTTACTGCATTAATAGGTTAAGAAAACATAATGGTTGCATTTTGACTACTCAGAAGAGAGACATTATAAATGTGTAACAATGTCACTAGAGCCCATTAAGAAATCACAGTGCATAAAGGAAAGAATCTTTAGAAGCAATAGAAGCTCAGAGAAATTTTAACTTGTTCTCTTTTTTGAGCCTAAAATTTTTCAGTGAGCTCAAACCCCGACTGGCATTTTGACCATCAATTATCACTGTATATTTATAGATATGCTCTTTCCCAGCAATTTCAGAAGGTTAAATCAAATGTATGTAATCAGTCTATTATTTGCCAGAAGATAAAGTGCCATTGAGGCTTCTGTGATCAAAGGAAAATGGTTCCAAAGATAACTTTGGCACCGGCTGATATTAAAATGTCGAAAGAGAGAGCTTTTCAGATATAAGATAAATGTATATTTTTACTTTTAAATTTAGCTACATTGGGACTTAAGAAAATATAGCCCTTCATGTTTAAATACAATTTTATTGATGCACCATCACCGGAGTATATTATTGGAATTATGTTTTGCAGGAGTGATGGATTTGTTTTGAGTTAGTCTTATACTGTCTGGTACAATTTGGAGCAATTCTGAGCCTTGGGAGATGCTTCCTCTGGTCACAAGTTTTCCTTTTTCGCCTAATCAATACTTAGACTTTAGATAGAAATTCAGAGTCACTTTGTCAGTAGCACCTTATCTGACCCCAGCACTGGGTCAGGTCCCTTTACTGAGCAATTTCAGCCTGCTTTACAATTTTCCTTTGCTGTGTTTATCACGCTGACTAGTTAAGATTTGTGTTTGACATGACTTGTCTTTCTCACATGACTGTAAGCTCCAAGTCAACTTTACTTATTATTGTAAACACATTTCTGATCACAGAGGCTGAAACATGGGAGGTCTCAAAAGATATCCACTGAATAAATGAATGTAGGGCAAGGCACCTGTGTGTGTGTGTGTGTGTGTGTGTGTGTGTGTGTGTGTGTCCATGCCCATGCGCTTGGATGCATCCCCTCCTGAGCAACCTACAAAAGAGGCTGGACTACTACAGGAAGATGAAAGAGTCGTGTCTTCCCTTCTCATGTGCAAAGAACTCAAAGATAATGATGTAGTTTGTCAGGGCCTGTTCTGAACCATCCTGAAGCACTTGCCCAAGTCCAGCTGTGGTACAATTTTTGAAATAATACCTCAGACTTTGGAAAACTTGCTACCGAATTGTTGTGTCCACCAGGCTGTACTGGTTGGGGAAGAAGACGGAGAAAGATACTAGGATTACATTAACCCCTGACAGTAGGGGTTGAATTTTTCTAAAGAGGAGTAAGGGTGTGGACTGTAGGGTTTTAAAATCATTGTTTTTATCAAAAGGTATGGGACTAGTAAATAACATAGATAATTAGAATTAGCAATGGGGGCCATTTTTGAAGACATCGTAAGAAGCTGGTCTTTTTTCTTCTACCAAACTCCGAAAACAATTACATTAAGATAGGGTTTTAAGTTTTATTTATATTGAGATTTCTTTTAGATTTCCCTTAACTTCCAATAAAGTCTATTTCTCGTAGTCAGCCTTTCTTCCAGTGGTGGACTGAGGAACTGGGAACAAGGCTGTAAAGTGATGGCACTGTGCTGACCTTAGAAAGATCTGGGATCCTGAATGTCCAGGCTAAAATGGGTCAACATTATCAGAGACACAGAGAGAGTTGTAAAAAGATGACCTAAGGCCTGATGATGGTGAAGGCTGATCCTTGGTGATGACAAGAGAAGGCTAGTTAACAGATGGCACCCAGATTTACAGGAATGAGAGGGTTTTTTTTTTTTTTTTTTTGGAGACAGTATTACTCTTGTTGCCTAGGCTGGAGTGCAATGGCACAATCTCGGCTCACTGCAACCTTCGCCTCCCAGGTTCAAGTGATTCTCCAGTCTCAGCCTCACAAGTAGCTGGGATTATAAGCACCTGCCACCATGCCCAGCTAGTTTTTGTATTTTCAGTAGAGACAGGGTTTCAACCATGTTGGCCAGGCTGGTCTCCAACTCCTGACCTCAGGTGACCTACCCACGTCAGTCTTCCCAAGTGTTGGAATTACAGGCATGAGCCACTGTGTCCAGCCAAAAGGGATTTTAAAAAGAATATATGGAATTATATGGTGAGAAAGAGGCTGAAAAGTTCTGATTGGGCTGTGTCCTTAGTAAGGAGTTTGAATTTCATTTTGCAACCAAAGTTGCATCTGTTATTTCTGAACAGCTGTAGATTCTAATCTGTCTAGGTTCAGAAAGATGATTCAAGAATCAGTATGTAGGGAGGGCCAAGACTAGTCCTGAAGTCATTAAAATGTAAGAGCAAGACAAGCTAGTTTCTAAAAAAGGGAGATTGTTGTTTCCTATGTCCTATTTTTGAAAGTTAGTTGTTTTTGACTACTAAAATAAAAATTAAGGAATTATCAACTTAAAGAGGCTACCAGTGTTGGGGAGGTGTATCTCTCAGGTATCTAGATTTTACTGAAGAATAAAATCTGTTTGTGATGTTAGAAAACAAAAATAGAAAAACAATATCTGTACAAACTTTGGGTTGATGGGTAAGGAAGAGCCATGTATTTCATCCATTGGTTAACATCAAACTGCACACTTGGGTCAACTGGTATCATGAGAAGAAATACATTAGTATGGTTAAAGAATGAGGCTTTCTTATACCACTGGAGGATGTGTGTGTGTGTGTGTGTGTGTGTGTGTGTGTGTGTGTGTGAAAGAGAGAGAGAGAGAGAGAGATCACATCTCTACCAAATTCATCTTTCCACCAGATTTAGAAAATCTCAATACTGTAGCAATGTTAATTTTATTATCGGACATAACATCCTTTCCCAATAATTGCTCTACGAGAATTAAATGCTAGATCAGCAAACTTCTAGAGTATTCAGTCGATCTGCTATTATGCAAGATTATGCAATTTCTGTTAAGTGGTTCCCAGAGGCTTACAAAATGGGTTAACTTAGTCCTGAATGTGGATTAATTTCTTTATGCTTTCCAGCCTCATTTAGCCTTTTTAGTGTATAACATGATTAGTTCGCCTAATATTTTTATTTGATTTAAATATCAAGAAAATTAACTCTCAGAAAATGCTAATGCATTTCATGTATTTTAGGAACTATAGCAATAGAGGTTTTGACATAGACATTTGCCATTTTTTTGTTCTTTTAACTCCAAATATACTTTGATACATATGGGTATATATGTATACACACGTATGTACACAAATATATATATGCACATACATGTATGTACATATACATATTTGTATAATGGCTGATGACATTCAGGAAGATTATTTCATGTTACTAGGACAGAGTTTCTCCTGTGAATAAAGGATATTTGTTTAAAGAAATAAAAAAGACTATGTATGTGGCAGGGGCATTCAGTTGGAGTATCCTGTTAAGTAATATGTGTGCTTTATTTGGGCTGTACTTTCTTGGTATATGGTTCTTTAAGAATATGAGAATATAGCAACATCAGCTAACCCAGGAGCAATGCTATTAACCTGAATGGTCAGAGTGTTGCAGACCTGGGAGCAGTTAATCAACTAATGGATGTTTCTGTAGAGAGGAGCTATCTAGTGAGGACATATGGGTTGTACAACACAGGTGGTCAGCATCATGACTCCTCCACTCCAGCACTAAAATCCCTTTCTCTGTGCTCTGTGTTACCTTGCTGCCTGTCTATGTCTACCTTTTCTCTTCCTGTGCCAAGTCACTACCATCCACCATCAATTTACTAAATACGTTGTTTACAAAGTGATCAAATTTAACTATAGAAGAGAGGATGTTTATAAAGAAGACAAACACATTTATTTTAAAATAAATTTTACTCATATTCATGATTCCTAGCGAAGCAAGACTGGTTTTTAAAACATCATAATGCATTTTTCATTACTTATGTAATATTTTATGGTTTTATTTTTATATAAGAAACCATAGAAGTATAAATAATTACTACAAATCTCACCACCCAGATAAACTCAGGAATCAACGTTTTCTAGGTGGCAATACCTTAGACTTCCACCAACAAGGCAGAGCATATTATAAAACATTTTCAGAAGCCCTTTCTGAAATGGGAAAAATTGTGTTTCATTGTTGTTTAAATTTGCACATTTTTTTTTTTTTTTTTTTTTTGGTGGGGGAGATAGAGTCTCGCTTTGTCACCTAGGCTGGAATGCAGTGGCGTGATCATGACTCACTGCAGCCTCAACCTCCCAGGGTTCAAGTGATTCTTCCAGCTTAGCCTCCTGAGTAGCTGAAACTATAGACACAGGCCACCATGTGGGATAATTTTTTTGTATTTTTTGTAGAGATGAGGTCTCACTTTGTTGCCCAGGCTGCAGTCTAGAACTCCTGGGCTCAAGCCATCTTCCCACTTTGGCCTCCCAAATTGCTGAGATTACAGGTGTGAGCCACCATGCCTGGACTTAATTTGTATCAATTTAATTGATGCTCTCTATTCTTATTTATTGGCCATGGCTAAAAATGCTTATTGTGTCTAATTTGTGCTTTTAAATATGTTTGTGGGATAGCTATATTTACATGCAACCCTCAGGATATGGGATAATTGTTTATATGTGTAATAAACTTTAATAGCTTATTCTTAATAATCAGTAAAATCTGAGAAACCAGTTGTATCATTCATATGTATTATTTGTGACAACACTGTTTTAGATTTCCTTATCAAGTTGTAGAATGAAGCAACAGTCCTTTTGTCAGATCAGCAGGATATCACCTGGGAAAGGTGAATTTTGGGGTCCTACCCAACTGCAAATCAGAATCTGGGGATAAGTCCCAGAAATCTGCTTTATTAAGTCCTCCAGGCAATTCTGATGTACTGCGTTGAAGTTTGAAAACATTTGGAGTAAACCAGCAATGAGGAACCTCATGTGAAATGCTACTTAAGTGGCTTTTTCTCACCCCCCACTGCGATATCAGTGTGCACATTTTCTGTTGAGACTTCTTCTCCCTCTATCTCACTTTTTTCTTTCTCTCTTGTAGAAATTCCTTCCATTTGTGTCTTTATTTTTTAATTTTTTTCCCAGATAATAGCTTCACTAATGTATTGTTACATGTGGAGAATCGATTAACTTTTAAGATAAAAATTTCATTTGCTAAATTCTCCCCATATGTTCAAACTCATAAAGTACTTGTTCTGATTGCTGTGACACAAACAAGAAACATATTACTCAATTTGGCATAATTTTAGGAACACTTTTGTGGTCCTGCATTAGCACTGATTTTTGAACATGCATTATTAAATTCTAAATCTTGCAGGCTGCATGTTATTATGGTAGTTACAGTATATATCGAGATTTTTAGGTTAAAATCTTAAAGTAAAGCATATTTGTTCCTAAACACAGTAAGAGCAATAACAGTACTACTAATATTACTGTTATGATTGAAATTGTTCATGTTAATATCTTAATATGCCTTATCTCATTCAATCCTCATAATAATTCTGTGAGATATGACCCACTGTTATTCTTGTTCTGCTTAAATATTCATGAGTCTGCTGAAGTGTATACTACAAAATAGGACTGAGAAAACACTCAAATTTAAAATTTATTGAATTGTTAACTATTTCATTAAATTCTACTCATCACAATGGATTCCAAATAGACATTAGATAAACATAAAGACTTCTAGTGAAGTAAAATATTATTAAACAATTTTCATATTTCAATTTATAAATTCACATGTAATCTAACATTGTGCTATTTAAAATGTTTTTTAATGGAATTTTTATTTTAAAATGTTTTAACATAATTTTTTTTCTACTTCAATAATTATTTGGAAAGGTAATTTATGTCCTAAAAATTGTAACTATGGTGGTGTGAATTTGGGAATCTTCTAGGTTACTGAGTTTTTGGACAACTCATAAAAGTTCTCTCTTTTAGGCCAGGCATGGTGGCTCTTGCCTGTAATCCCAGCACTTTGGGAGGCTGAGGTGGGAGGATCACGAGGTCAGGAGTTTGAGACCAGACCAACCAACATGGTGAAACTCCGTCTCTACTAAAAATACAAAATTTAGCTGGGCATGGTGGTATGCACCTGTAATCCCAGCTACTCAGGAGGCTGAGACAGGAGAATCACTTGAACCTGGGAGGCAGAGTTTGCAGTGGGCCGGGATCACACCACTGCACTCCAGCCTGGGCAACAGAGCCAAACTCTGTCTCAAAAAAAAAAAAAAAGTTCTCTTTTTTTTATTGCATGCAGTCCAATTCACCATTTTTTAAATGTTGAGGGGTTATAAATTCATGGCTTCAAAGAATGGTACCATACTGAAAGTACAGTAAAGAACAAGAAAATGAGGCCCACTTTCCACAAAATTAATTCACTATGATTCTATTAAAGGTGATCAAAATTCAAGAATAATGCAAGAACATGCTGCTACTTAAGGGTTACTTTACAAACTAATTTTTTTTCTTTTTTGAGACAGAGCCTCACTCTGTCACCCAGGCCAGAGTGCAGTGGCAGTCTCAGGTCATTGCAACCTCTGCCTCCTGTGTTCAAGTGATCCACCTGCCTCAGACTCCTGAAGTGCTGGAATTACAGGTGTGAACCACTGCACCTACCCTGAACTACCCTTTTAGAAGTATAAGGAACTGTATTTACTTTTGCTATAGAGTCTCAACTATTAATGCTCATCATCACTGGTCATTAGAGAAATGCAAATCAAAACCACATTAAGATATCATCTCATGCCAATTAGAATGGCGATCATTAAAAAATCTGGAGACAACAGATGCTGGAGAGGATGTGGAGAAATAGGAACAGTTTTACACTGTCGGTGGGAGTGTAAATTAGTTCAACCATTGTGGAAGACAGTGTGGTGATTTCTCAAGGACCTAGAAATAGAAGTTCCATTGGACCCAGTAATCCCATTACTGGGTATATAGCCTAAGGATTATAAATCATTCTGTTGTAAAGACACATGCATACGTATGTTCACTGTGGCACTGTTTATAATAACAAAGATCTGGAACCAACCCAAATGCCACTGATGATAGACTGGACAAGGGAAATGTGTCATATATACACCATGGAACACCATGCAGCCATAAAAAACAATGAGTTTGTGTCCTTTGTAGGGACATGAATGAATCTGGAAACCATCATTCTCAGCAAACTGACACAAGAGCAGAAAACCAAACACTGCATGTTCTCACTCATAGGTGTGTGTTGAAAATGAGAACACATGAGCATAGGGAGGGGAACATCACAATCTGTTGGGGGGAGGGGGACTAAGATTGGGACAGTGTGGGGTGGGGAGGTTGGGAAGGTATAACAATGGGAGAAGTGCCTGATGTAGGTGGCAGGGTACACACACCACCATAGCATGTGTGTACCTATGCAACAGTCCTGCAAGATCTGCACATGTACCCCAGAACCTAAAATACAATAAAAAGAAAAAAAGAAAGAAAAGGAAAAAAATAATGAAATCACTCATTTATTCATTTGCAAAAAAGTAGCTAAATGGGATTTTTACTATAAAGATACATTTAGTAAAAACACATAAGAGATGATACTTCCCATCCAAACTGGATTTTTGGGAATTAAAAGATTGAGATAGTTGGAACACAAATAAACTAAGACAACAAGGTTTCTTTTTTTTTTTTTTTTTTTTTTTTTTTTGATACGGAGTTTCACTCTTGTTACCCAGGCTGGAGTGCAATGACGTGATCTCGGCTGACCGCAACCTCTGCCTCCTGGGTTCAGGCAATTCTCCTGCCTCAGCCTCCTGAGTAGCTGGGATTACAGGCATGTGCCACCATGCCCAGCTAATTTTTTGTATTTTTAGTAGAGACGGGGTTTCACCATGTTGACCGGGATGGTCTCAATCTCTTGACCTCGTGATCCACCCGCCTTGACCTCCCAAAGTGCTAGGATTACAGGCTTGAGCCACTGCGCCCGGCCAAAGTTTCTATAAACAGTTACAGAATAGAAAGAAAACCTATGACATATGATAACATCTTTTATGGGCAATTTCATCAATTTGTATACGTAGTAGCACTCTAATGACAAAAAAGGAGATAGAAGATAATGAGTCCACAGAATAAATGGACATGATCCCATGATTCTAGACCGATGAGATCTGACTTTCCTTGCAGAATCAATATGCACATTTTTATTTGTAAGAAGTATGTTCCATTGCATTCAGAGAAATATTCCTTATAAAATGAAATTCTTTAGAAATGTAATGTGAGATAAGGCATGTTTGAGGTTAAGGGACAGTTAAATTTGTAAAATTTTGCCTACTCAAAATTTACCCCAATCCTGGTTTTGCTGCATTCCCCAGTGAGTTAAGTGGTGAGAAGCAGAGAGCTGCCTACCAACATGGTTGCCAGAGGGCCACACCTCCCTCCTTGACTCTGGCAATCAGCATGTGGGCATGTATCTAACATTTGGCTGACTGCTTACTCCACTCTCGGGCCTGGTGCTAGTGAGCAAAGACATGGGGACATCTAGGCCCACATTCTTGGCTCCTCAGAGCTGCCTTGAATTCTGCGCATTTTCTAAACTAAGTCCTTGAAAAATCCCTTGGAGTTGACATTATCTTTCTACTATATTTCCATATTGCTTATAGTTACTAGCGTCAGTCTCTTTTGCTTGTAACCAAGTCCTCTCGTTTTGAAAAATATGTTGCACACATTTCTTAAGGGCTTATTATAGTTTTAGTAATGTGCAGATGTGGCCATTTTATTTACTAAGAAAAATCATGGCTTATACCTCCAAAAATTTACAACCTCCAGACGGAGGTAAATCAATATGGAAAATTGTTGGGAAAAGAAGCAAGGAGAAAGGACTTACGGAGTGCCTACATAAATTGGTTATGGGGAACATATAAACAAGGAACAATAAACCGTGGAAGGCCTCAGGAGGCCTCTGAGGAGGAAGTCCTCTCCATGCCTCGTGTTCCGCTGCAGGGTGACCTAGGCTCTCTTACCGTAAACATTGTGCTCAAGGTCATAAAACCCCTTTGTAGCACTATGACATAGCCAGACTTGTAAGCCCTGCGTTTTATCACCTGTGCATAGATAATAAACTAAAGATAACCACATCTTCTTGTTTTGTGAAACTCCCAAACTGCCACTGTTACCAGTCCTTAGAATAATATACCATTTCTGGCTCACTCATTCACTTCTAGCTCACTGATTCACTCCACCATCACCCTCTCCTTACCATCACTCCACACCTACTCTATAGATCAAAGTGATTGTAATCAATGAATAGTGTGGATGATCAGAGCTTGGGGCCTTCACTGTTTCCTCCAAAGTAATAAGTAATGGCCCTCTGGTCCCACTGTGTCTCTTAATCTGTCTTTTTCTCATTCCTTTGTCACCACTGAACGCAGAGTACCCACAGGTGATGTAGGGCTGGATCCCTACATTCTGGTGCCCAATATGTGGGGCTCATGGATTCCCTACAGAAAATGCTACATATATCATAATAAAATAATGAGTGTTAATATACATATTAAGAAACCAAAAGATAATACAGAATTTCAGGGCATCTTAATAAAGTACCACAGTATTTTTCACATATTGTGACCCTGCTCTAACTGGGAAATTTTGTGAAATGACAGTGTGTGTGCATTTGTGTATAAATGTTTCTTTTTTCGTTTTTTTATAAAGGCACATGTAACTTTCTTGAAGCTACCCAATCCAGAAACTTTAAAAACAAAACAAAACAAAACAAACAAACAAAAAACGAATTACTGTCTCCAGGTAACTAATGTAATTTGAAAAGAAGCTTTAAGATTAGGATTCAATGAATAATTTCTCCAATAAAAATGAAATCCATCCATCTTTTCTCCTGCATTTTCATATCTGAAAACAATTTCTCATTTCAAATACTAACTATTCAAGTCTTTTCAAGCTTCTAAAAGACTGGAAAGTTAATTTTCCGAATGTGCTGATGAGCAATTACAAAGATTAGTTTATGTGATCTATGTTCCTGCTGGCAGAAGCATAACTTCCTATTAAATACAATAAAACAGGTATTTTTAAGACTTTTTTTTTTTGCCTTATAAAATCTGAACTTAACACAGATCCTGTGTGACTATAAAATAAAAACAATTGTTTGTTCCTGCAAATTTCATCTGAAATAGAAGTTTTAACTGCCAACTTTGAATCCAGGTTCAATAGCGAAACATGATTACATGCTCACAAATATTAAGATTCCTGGCATTTAAAGCTTCCAAAGAAACAATAATTTCATAGTCTTTTAGGGAGCTAAGTAGAAGAAATAATATAGGAACTTTTTGGATTTTGTAATGTTTAGTTTATAAATTTGGAACTGTATTATGTCTTCTCCAAAATAACATATCCTATCTTATTCCTTAATAGTAATAAGAAAATATTGTTGATCTTGAAAATGGTATCTAGGAATAGATAACATGGATGCAGAAGTGTTCAGGTATTTTAGGCCGGGCGTGGTGGCTCAAGGCTGTAATCCCAGCACTTTGGGAGGCCGAGGCGGGTGGATCACGAGGTCAAGAGATCGAGACCATCCTGGTCAACATGGTGAAACCTCGTCTCTACTAAAAATACCAAAAATTAGCTGGGCATGGTGGAGCACGCCTGTAATCCCAGCTACTCAGGAGGCTGAGGCAGGAGAATTGCTTGAACCCAGTAGGCGGAGGTTGCGGTGAGCCGAGATCGCGCCATTGCACTCCAGCCTGGGTAACAAGAGTGAAACTCCGTCTCAAAAAAAAAAAAAAAAAAAAAAAGAAGTGTTCAGGTATTTTAAAAGTACTATTTTTTCATAATGCAAAAAGTTTGCAGAATTGGAGGTTGATAAAACTCAAATGCAAAACCATTGGCCACTGCAAATCACCTAGAATTACTACCTGGAGTAAAACTTGTTTGCATTCCACACTAATGTAGAGACTAAGTTGCTGTGAAAAAATAAATGGACATTTGGAATAGGAGATGGGAGATTAAAAAAAAAAAATCCCTCCATTGATGAGGACAGCCTTGGGGTGGGAAGAAGTGGCACTGAGGGGAACCTTAGAACATCCTGAAATATTGGGTACCCGGGCAGCAAAGGAAGTTTTGTGAGGTCCAAAATACACAATCTCTCAGTATTTGGTATAGACCGTGGATGACCTTGAATGATCTAATAAGAGCATATTCTTCATATGGGCAATACCAGAGATTCTCTACTTTTATTTCTAACCTTGCCAAGATTGAGTCATTTTCAGAATCCAGTCTGAATTTCCATTTGAAAACGTTGCATTGATCAACCAGATTTATCTCTTTTCAAAACCCCACTGCAATAATAGAAATGGAATTTTGGCCCGGCGCGGTGGCTCACGCCTATAATCCCAGCACTTTGGGAGGCCGAGACGGGTGGATCGTGAGGTCAAGAGATTGAGACCATCCTGGTCAACATGGTGAGACCCCATCTGTAATAAAAATACAAAAATTAGCTGGACATGGTGACACATACCTGTAGTCCCAGCTCGGGAGGCTGAGGCAGGAGAATTCCTTGAACCCAGGAGGTGGAGGTTGCGGTGAGCCAAGATCACACCATTGCACTCCAGCCTGGGTAATAAGAGCGAAAACTCCATCTCAAAAAAAAAAAAAAAAAAAGAAAGAAAGGGAATTTTATCATTTTAAAGACACATGAACACGTATGTTCCTTGCAACACTATTCACAATAGTAAAAGCATGGAATCAACCTAAATGTCCATCAATGATAGACTGGATAAAGAAAATGTGGTACAGATATGCCAAGCAATACTATGCGGCCATGAAACAAGAATGAGATCATGTCCTTTGCAGGGACATGGATGGAGCTGGTGGCCATTATCTTTAGCAAACTAACATAGGAAAAGAAAACCAAATACTGCATTTTCTCACTTACAAGTGGGAGCTAAAATGATGAGAACTCCTGGACACATGGAGGGAACAACACACACTGGGGCCAATGGGAGGGTGGAGGGTATAAGGAGGGAGAGAATCAGAAAAAATAACCGATGGGTACTAGGCTTAATACCTGGGTGACGAAATAATCTGCACAACAAACCGCCATGACAAAGTTTATCTGTTTAACAAATCTGCACATGTGCCCTGGACTTAAAAGTTAAATTTAAAAAAGAAATACAGTGAGAAAAAAAGTAGCAGAAACTTGTGTGTGTGTGTGTGTGTGTGTGTGTGTGTGTGTGTGTGTGTGTGGAGGGTGGCAGTAATGGGGATAGAGAGTGTGTGAGAACTAGGTACTTCCTGTTCGATTTTTGTGTAAACTGAAAACCTCTCTAAGTCTGCTAATTTAAAATAAAAACAAAATGAAATCAAACTGTCAACTCACATGGAAAAAGAAAAGAGGTCTGAGAGTTCACCATTGATTAAAGATATTGACAGCTTTACTGGGAATCAGAGGGTGACTGAGGAATTGTAACTAATTTAAAAGCAGAGTAACTGAACCCAGAACTTTATGTGGGTGAGTAGTCAAATCATTAGTCCCATAGGAACCCTGAGAATCTCAGTGCTTAGGAATTTCCAGTACTCCTGGAGGTAGGGGTCAAGCACTGAGCTGGAAAGAGAAAAATTGGCTGAGATTCTATTGACAGATCACTCATACCAAAGGAAATTCTCTTCCATTTCACACATACAGGTGATACTACGGGGGATGGGAGTTAGTCTCTGGAGCTAGCTAAAGGCACTTCCTGACTCCACTCTCAGTTCCAGCTACCTTGCTTTACAGGATGTCCTAACTTTGCGAAGCGGGATTTTCAGTGGTTGATGTGATTTAAATGAAAAAAAAAAAAAAAAAAAAAAAAAAAAAAAAAAGTACTGAATGGAAATCAATGTAGAATAGGCTATGAGGGTGTTGGTGTCTAATCTGATTTTAAAATATGAGAAGTTGTGCAGTACCCAGAAGGCACGCATTTCCCTTTAGTTAGTAATTGCAGTCATTTAAAAGTGAACTTGGTTGTTTTGTTTGTTTTTGTTTTTACAATTACGTTTGGTATTTACTCAAATGGCTCCTAAATTGTTAGGGATATAAACATATATTACGTTCTTTGGTACCAACTACTTAAAAAAGGGATTATTTGATATTTCTTTTGCCTCAGGCACAATGAAAATAATCACAGGGATACCAGTGGAGCTGTGGACTGAGAAAGTTTGAGACTCTCTGGTCTAAGCCAATTAAGGAAATGCCATTCTTCTGTGTAATATCCTCACTGCCATGGCCTGCTTTGGAGTTGGGAGCCACTGCAGGATTCAGTGATGGTCAATGAGATGCAGGAGGAATTGTATTGGATCACTTCTTAGAAAGTTATTTTTCCTCCTAATAAGAACAGTCCAGAGGAGATGAAAGGATTTTTCCACCCTGGCCAGCCCCTGCTTCCTACTTTTGAAGGTGGTCCTGTTGCCTGGAGCTGAGTTAGCCATCAGGCGATGTGATTTGACAACTTAAGAATAAAGGGCGAAATACTGAAGACAGCAGGGAAGAACAGTAACCATCTACCTCCAGAATTCTTGTGAGACACAAATAGAGCTTCTGCTTGTTTAAATCACTGTTGTTGGCTTTATTACTACATGCCTCTGCAATTCCTAATTAATGTAAAGAAAATGTAAACACTGACTGACGATTCTTGATTTAACCAGAACTATGAAATAGCAACTTTATATGGGTAGTTTGAGAGACACTGGGGAATGGTGTGGATACACAAAGTTAATGTCTATCACAGTCAAAAGCAAATAAATAATGTACAAAAGTGATACATCATTTAAAAAAATATAGAGGTAAATGCCAGGGGGAAAGATGGAGAGTGACAGCGGAGAGAATCAGAACAGGAGAGGTAGGGGTCATAATAAGAACAGCTAACATTTACTTTGCACTTACCATATTCCAGGCATTGTGCACATTATTTTATACATATTTGTTAATTTGATTTTCACAACAACCCTAAGAGGTAGCATTATCTCCAGCCTACAGATGAAGAAAGTAGTTATTTCTACTTTAGAGATGAAGAAAATGGAAAAACAAATATCAAATGACTTGACTTTGGTTATCCAATTAATAAATAGAGGTGATGGCAGATGTGGGAGCCCGCTATTGTGCATTGTACACTTTTAAATGAAATTTCACTTTTTAAATAGGTACCTTTATTAATGTGATGAATGTTAAAATTATGTAAAATAGTCCAGCTACTCAAGGTTTATTAACTTTAATTTTTTTGAAGAAATGAAGTATTCTTGGATTAACATCCCTAAATTGTTACGTTGCAATATTATGTTCTTGAAATTTAACAGTGAGAAGGTTGAATCTGAAGAGCTTAATAATGATTCAAGTTGACTTGTGATACCAGGTAACATTTCTGGAAGTGGACTTTGGTCAGCCAGACCTCTGTTCGTAAACACTATCCAGAAATGTCAGGCACCTTGAAAGAGAAACATAGGTGGGGTTTTTGGCAAATCTTGAATTTACACACAACTTAGGTAATTGTTTCTATTTAATTGTGTACCACCTATCCAAGTAGACTGAATTAATTTTAAATTGAAGTCCGATCAGATAACTGGGAACAATGTAAAATAAATTAACTTCATTTTAACTTTTACCCCAGAGAAACTAATGTTATTTCCTAAAAGATCATTTTTTCATAATTTTCTTCAAAAGTAATCAAAGCATTATACACTCATAAACTTTTATTCATCTCATATAACCTTGGATTTGAATGAGGCTTTAAGGATTGTGTAGTCTAAGTTAGGTGACGTCTATAAATACCTCTACAAACCTTCTAAAATAAATTTTAAAAAACCTGCTGTATCTAATAATAAAGAAATCAAACCTCTGAGGTCATTTGCAGGCTATCCAATTATGTGTTAGAGACTCTTACTTGTATTGGAATTGCCTTTGAGAATTAAGAAGTTTGATTAATAGAGTTTGAAATGACAAATATTTATTGAACTAATATACAATTATATGAAAAGCAACAAGGCTTTGATCTTTCACACTGGAGTTTATCTAAATCAAAGTGGCTAGTTGATACAGTTAGTCACACACAAAAAAACTCTCTTGAGGAGACGGGGAAAGATCACCAAATGCTCTATTTTTGTTTTTGTTTATTAAGAGAATAACATAGGTAATTTAATTCTGCTGTTATGGGAATCTAAATCTCCATAATTTGTTTTGTCTATGGTGACAAACTTTGCCTTCAGCCATTTGAAAATTCTGACCAGTAAGCCAACCTCTATAACTATTGGTATCTTCCAACTCAGGAGCTCTTTTTACCCCTACTCCTGTGTGATATACTGCTTAGTTCATGGTATTTTTTAAAAAACATAATGTGGATGCTATCAGCAAAACAAGGGAGAGGAGATGAAGTTATCAGGTTATGACTTTCATTCTTGAATATGTTCTTTGCTTTCCCTGAATATATGCAATGTGTTTATTTACTTTACATTTTACTAATACAAGAGAAAGGAAAGCAAGGGAGAGGAGATGAATTTTAAAAGTCACACATAGTACGTAAACCAGGGATTAGACTTCTCAAAGGAGATGTTTTTAAACAGGAAAAAGATGTACATTTTACATGAACATAGATTATTAAAAATCATTATATCTGATGGTTGGAATGAAAAATTTAGGAGCAGAAGGAAAGACAACATTTGGATATAAAAAGGATTTTCTAGATTCACATTTATTTATTAAACAGAAATATTCTTGTCGATATATTCGGATGGCATTTTACTACTGTAAATAATATATATATAGCTCTTGTTATATATATTGTATGTGATTCTTGTTAAATTAAGTCCTGCATACAAATATATGTGCATGTGGGCTTTAACAGGAATTATGCTTATTTTCTTCCAGAAATGTCTCTTATTTGAGGACAGAGATTAAAATGGATAATGATAAAAATGAGTCAATATGTAAAAAGTACATTTCATAAGTTAGAATTTTCACCGGTCCACCTTTAAGTTACCTCATTTGACTATTTATAACTTTATAAAAGATGAAGTAAGCAAAAAATCTTCAGCTAGTCTGGTGTGGAGATTTACTTTTCATCCATATGTATCAACAATTTCAAAAGAAGGAGTCATTCCAAGCTTATTGAAGCAAAGCTTTCCTAATTAGAGGTCATTTATGTACTTTATTATAGGTGTTCTTCCACAGTTTAG
Source organism: Saimiri boliviensis (assembly GCF_048565385.1). Classification (NCBI taxonomy): domain Eukaryota; kingdom Metazoa; phylum Chordata; class Mammalia; order Primates; family Cebidae; genus Saimiri; species Saimiri boliviensis. The sequence continues at coordinate 139,528,452 of NC_133449.1, read as the reverse complement.
AGTGTATTAAATGTAGTCTTCATGCATATATATTGAGAAAGCTTCCTAAATGTTTGGCTCACAAACACAGTGGATCATAATCAGTATTTCAGGACACTGGATTTTAGTACTGTGAACATTTAAAATATCAAAATCTCTTTCTTTAATATTAGGGTGTGAAATACCTCTATCACAAACTAATATTAAATATTTGAAGAGACTACATTTATGTGAACATATGAAATACTGAAAAATGAGCGTGCTCATTCAAGATGACCTCATCATGAATTGCTATTCTAACCCCCAGGGCCAAGCTGAATGTTGGGTTGATGCTTCAAGTCTGTGTCTAAAACCATCCATACATTACCCCTCAAGTGTAAGTCAGGACTCAAAGCATCTTAAATCTGTCATGGATGAGAGAATGAGAGGAAGGACAAAAGAGGAGGAATGAAGGGAGAAAACAAGAAAGGAAGAAAGAAAAGAAAAACAGAAGGAAGTGGGAGGGAGGGAAGGAAGAAAAGAAGGCAGAAAGGCAGGAAAAATCGTATGAGGCCAATATGCATCAGAAATTTAGTCAAAAGTATAAAATAATATCATTGTCTTTTTTCATTTCGATGGAGTCTCGCTCTGTCACTCAGGATGGAGTGCTCACTGTAATCTATGTTTGCTGGGTTCAAACAATTCTCCTTTCTCAGCCTCCTGAGTATCTGGGTCTACAGGCACATGCCACCACTCCCGGCTAATTTTTGTGTTTTTAGTAGAGACGGAGTTTCACCCTATTGGTCTGTCTGGTCTCCAACTTCTTACCTCAGGTGATCCACCTGCCTCAGCCTCCAAAAGTGCTGGGATTGCACATGTGAGCAACTGAGCCTGGCCCATTGTCTTTTTAATTTAATGTAGTTTAATTTTAATTTTAATTTTTTTAAAAAAGTAAACCTAAAGAATCTTAGTATGTTTTATTTTTATATATAAACTATTTAACGATGATTAAACCATTCCGTTGTGACTGTGGTTCTTGAATAGCTCATCTGCTTTCTCTGGCTTTAAAATAATGTCATGCAGTTGTCTGCTGGGCATTTTACTAACCCAATAGAGTACAAGCATTATGCTACCAAATATACAAAAATGTAACAAAAAAACTAAAGTACTGGCAAGCCAAAAGAGGAGCAGAGTTCATTCTCTATTACTTTCTCTCTGTATCCCTCTCTGTTATTTACTGTCTTCCTATCAAAGTAAGGCAATAGAAAGTAATAGTACAAGTCTGTAAAATGTTGTGTGTTGTCAGTAATTTTTCCTCATTTCATTTCTATAACACCTATATGCAATAGGCATTTTATAGACAGAGAAATAATGGTTCATATAAAGTCCTTAAGCAATGAGATTCAATACATGATCAATATACAAAAGTGAATCATTTTTCTATACGCCATCAACAAACAATTAGAAGAAAGAAAGATGCATATGTATATATGCATATTTTAAATAAATTGTTTACAATTGAAGTCATAATGGACCTAAAATGATCTTGTAAAAATGTTCAACCCCTGTATATGAAAATTTTAAAAACTTTTCTGAGACACATTAAACAGAATTTTAGTAAATGGAGACACTTATTTTCTGAGGATGTCTATTCTCCTCAAATTGATGTGTAGACTCAAGACTTATCCAGTACAAATCTGGCAGGAGTTTACCCTAATACTTTACAAACTGATTCTAAAGTTTATGTGGAAGTTTAATGGTCCTAAAGGGTAAAGCATGTCTGAGCAAGAGAATGGATAATGATGGAAAACTTGTCTTATTTCAGAACAAGATTTAAAAAATGATTATAATGAATACTATGTGCTGTGAGTATAGAGGTCTTTAAATTGACCAGCCGAATAACAGAAAGTCCAAAGATGGTGCCAATCAAATTATGAATAGAAATATAAACTGGCATTTTCCCTAAGAGACAGCATGTATGTTTAATAAGTAAACATTTGAAGAAAAAGTCACCAGTCATCAGAAACATGTAGAATGAACTACTATTTTGTACTCATTCGATTGGTAGAAAGTAAAACTAGGGAAACTATGCAGTGTTTGAGAGGTTATGGATCAATGAAATTTATTATTACTGGCAATAATTTATATTGGGATAACCATGTTGAAAGCTAGTTTTACATTAGCTTCTAAGTTTGAACATTTACACACCCAGCACTTCCATCCTTAGTTGTGTAACTATTTAGAAATGTTAAACCTTGCACCAGGAGATACATTTTATGAACAATACCTGAAAAGCATAGACAACAAAAGGAGAAAAACCCCAAAAGAAGATGGGATTCTATCAAACTAAAAAGCCTCTGTGCAGCAAAGAAAACATTCAGCAGAGTAAAGAATTAATCTCTTAAATGGGAGAAAATACTTGCAAACTATTTATTTGACAGGGGATTAATATTCAGAATATACAAGGAACTCAAACACCTCAACAGCAAAAAACAGTCTGGTAAAAAAAAGTGAGCAAATGATCTGAACAGACATTTCTCAAAAGAAGACATATAAATGATGATAAATAAATAAATACATAAATGCAGCAAGCTCAACATCATTAGTCGTCAAGGAAATGCAAATCAAACAACAATGAGGTATCATCTCACCCCAGTTAGGATGGCTTTTATAAAAAAGACCTGGCTAGGCAGGGTGGCTCACACCTGTAATCCCAGCCCTTTGGGAGGCCAAGGTGGGTGGATCACCTGAGGTCAGGAGCTCAAGACCAGCCTGACCAACATGGTGAAACCCCGTCTCTACTAAAAATACAAAAAAATTAGTCAGGCATGGTGGCAGGCACATATAAGCTCAGCTACTTGGGAGGCTGAGGCAGGAGAATCACTTGAATCAGGGAGCGGAGGTTTTGGTGAGCTGAGACTGACACTGCACTCCAGCCTGGGCCACAGAACAAGACTCCGTCTCAAGGAAAAGAAAAAAAAGACCAAAAAATAATTCATATGCTGGTGAGGACGTGGAGAAAAGAGAACTCTTATACACTGTTGGTAGAAATATAAACTAGTATATCTACCATGGAGAATAATATGGAAGTTCTTCAGAAAACTTCAAATAGAACTACTATGTGATCCAGCAATTCTACTACTGGGCATTTATCCAAAGGAAAGGAAATCAGTTTATTGAACACACATGTTTGTTGCCCCACTACTCATAATAGCTAAGACAGGGAATCAACCCAGGTGTCTGCTATAGTTTGGATGTTTATTCCCGCAAACCTCATGTTGAAATTTGATCCTCAAATAGGGATAGAGCCTAATGGGAGGTATTTGGGTCATGAGTGTAGAATTCCTCATAATTTACTTTGGTGTTATCCTGACAGTAATGAGTGACTTCTCAAGTTCTCACTCTATTAATTCCTGTAAGAGCTGGTTGTTAAAAAGAACCTGGTACCTTCCCCCTCTTTGTCTTGCTTCCTCTCTGCCATGTGACCTCTGCATACGCAAGGTCCCCTTCCCCTTCTGCCCTGAGTGGCAGCAGCCTGAAGCCCTCACCAGAAGCAGATGCTGGCAGCATGCTTCCTGTATGGCCCGCAGAATCATGAACCAAATAAGCCTCTTTTCTTGATAAATTATCTGGATTCACATATTCCTTTTATCAACACAAATGGACTATGATTGTGTCTAACAGAAGATGAATAGCTAATAGAAATGTGGCATATATGAACAATAGAGTACTATTCAGTCATAAAAATGAATAAAATCCTGTCATACCAAAATGGATGAAACCGGAAGCATAATGTTAAGTGAAATAAGCCAAGAACAGAAAGTTAAGCACCACATGTTGTCACTCAAAAGTGAAGCTAAAGAAAGTGAATCTCATAGAAGTAAAAAGTAGAACAGAGCATACTAGAGGCTAGGAAGGGCGTGGGGAGGAAGGGTAGACCAGGAAAGGAGAGATTTGTTAAAAGACGTAAAAGTGGCCGGGCTCGGTGGCTCAAGCCTGTAATTCCAGCACTTTGGGAGGCCGAGGCAGGTGGATCACGAGGAAAAGACATTGAGACCATCCTGGTCAACATAGTGAAACCCCGTCTCTACTAAAAATACAAAAAATTAGCTGGGCATGGTGGCACATGCCTGTAATCCCAGCTACTCAGGAGGCTGAGGCAGGAGAATTGCCTGAACCCAGGAGGCGGAGGTTGCGGTGAGCCGAGATCGTGCCATTGCACTCCAGCCTGGGTAACAAGAGCAAAACTCCGTCTCAAAAAAAAAAAAAAAAAAAAAAAAAAAAAAAAAAAAAAAAAAAAAAGATGTAAAATTACAGCTAAATGGGTAGAATAAATTATAGTATTCTATACCACTGTAGAATGACTATAGTTAATAGTAATATATTATATAGTTTCAAATAGCTAGAAGGATATTGAATGTTCCCAACACAAAGAAATGATAAATGTTTCAGATGATAGGTATGCTAATTACACTGATCTGATCTATATATAGTATACGCATCAAAACTTCACTGTGTACCTCAGGAATACATACCATTATTATATGTCAATTTAAAGGTAAAATAAATAAATAAAAAGACAATTTATAGCAGCAATGTTTATAATTGTAGAAATCCAGAGATGGGCTAATTAACTTTAAACAAATTGTAGTATGTTCACAAAAATAGATAGCCATGAAAATGAGTGAACTACACTACTGATGGAGTTTAAATATTTCTCCTCATCCAAATCTTCTGTTGAATTTTAATCCCCAGTGCTGGAGGTGGGGCCTGCGGGGCGGTGTTCGGATCATGGGAGCAGAACCTTCACGGCTTGGTGCTGTTTTTGTGATGGTGAATTCTTGTGAGATCTGGTTATTTAGAAGTGTGTGACACTGCCCCCACAGCCCAGCTTTCTCTCTCTTGTTCCTGATTTTGCCACGTGTAGTACCTGCTCCCTCTCTGCCTTCTGCCATGATTGTAAGCTTCCTGAGGACTCCCCAGAGGAGAAGCCGCTATGCTTCCTGTACAGCCTTCAGGACCATGAGCCAATTAAGCCTCTTTTCTTAATAAATTACCCAGGCTCAGGTATTTCTTTATAGAAGTTCAAGAGTGGCCTAATTCAACTATCAAGGGCAACAGGACAACATAGATTATTCTTAGTGATATCTTGTTAAGTGAACAAGAAAGCCAGACTTTATTCAGTGTGTCTTGTTATATAACTTAAAAAATAAGCAAAAAAAAAAAATGTATATGGGTATTCCTTATACTCAGTATCTTATATTCATTACTTTTTTCAAAATTTTGAGACTGAAAATAAAAATAGAGTCCTATGTAAACTCTTGATGATAGAGAATTGTGAACCAAAGGTAATGACTAATACCATTTTATGAATCTGATAAGAAAAAAGAAATTAATGATCAGAAAGTCAATTTCTCTGTCTAACATCATATAAATACAAAGGCATAGAGCCTGAAGTTAGCCAGTGAGGTTTAAGTCCAATATGCCTTCACCATATCAATGTACCGCCAAAAACAGCAGAGAAGAATAGAGTAGCTCCCTAAGATCAGTGTGCACACAAGTTCTAAAATTGCAGAAGGTGTTTATTTCTGACAAAATTACAGGTGTTTATTCCTTAGTAAAATGGTTCTTTAAGACTCATACATCTAATTTATAAAATATTATGTTTCCTCTCATAGTTTTATAGCATCCCCTTGAAAATAATGAAATAAGAAAACAGATAGACCAAAATGCAGAGAAAAAAAAAAAACTAATACTTTACATATTTAGAATAAACTGAAAGCAAATTTTGTAGTGCATTCTACCATTCACTTTGAGTCAAGCATCTTCGCAAACTTTTTCATAATATTTTTACTTTATCAGAGATGAAAGGAGCATTCGAGATCATCTATTCAAATCTTCTTGTTTTACAGATAAAGTTCCCAAGGTGACAATGTTCAAAGCCAAGCCAGGACTCAAGGTCACTTCTCCTGATATCTGAATCCCGTAGTGGTTTGTAGCCTTGACCTAATGACCCAGGGGATTTTGGTCATTTCACACAGAATAATGCTTTTAGAAGCAATTTGAGAAAGAGAGAGTGAATGCCAAATATTCTACTGTGTTTCTCACAGGGGAGATCGCTCTACTACAATTTATTATGCTTTCACAAAGTGTAATCTCAGTGGAATTTTGCAGCTACCCCACGGAGCCAATCACCCTAGTGCTTAGGGAGGACTTTCATAAAGTTAAGGAAGGAAGGGAAGTAAATTAGCAACCACTTAAAGTATATAGAAATGCAATTAGAAATACCTTAGTTCTTGCCTATTTTTAAGTAGGGAAGGGTTTAAAATGCTCTGTTGATGTATTTGAAAAGAAATGTCTCTTTTTAGGAAATCCAAGTTAAATCTAACTCCAACTTGTAAAAAATGTGTTTTTATTAATAAAGAGTAAGCCCTTTGAATGCTATCCAATCCAAGAAACATCGGGCTTTCACATTTACGTTGTAGACTTGCCTATAAACAAAACAAAGTCTCTTCCTCTTTTTGGAAATCCCTTCTCCTGCCCAGATAGCGACTTTTCAGACTCCTGCCTAATATTTAAATCGCAGTTTATAGCTTACCTTCTCTGATCTCCCAACTTATTATGCTTCTTTCCTGGAATTAGTTCAGAGCATTATGACCTTATCATAGTACTCATGACAATAGAACTTGCTTGAGGGTTGACACGCATGTTTACCATGGCTTTGTGGCCCTCGGGAAGGCAGGTACTCTGTCTTACTCACTGTCAGCCAATTTGGTCTGAGCTCCATTCTTGCCTCTCAGTGTTCTGCCCTGTGTTGTGGGAGGCTGGGAACCTGTCAACTACATTTCTTTTTTTTTTTTCTTTTTCTTTCTTTCTTTTTTTTTTTTTTTTCGAGACAGTCTCACTCTTGTTACCCAGGCTGGAGTGCAATGGCGCGATCTCGACTCACCGCAACCTCCGCCTCCTGGGTTCATGCAATTCTCCTGCCTCAGCCTCCTGAGTAGCTGGGATTACAGGCACGCGCCACCATGCCCAGCTAATGTTTTGTATTTTTAGTAGAGACGGGGTTTCACCATGTTGACCAGGATGGTCTCGATCTCTTGACCTCGTGATCCACCCGCCTTGGCCTCCCAAAGTGCTGGGATTACAGGCTTGAGCCACTGTGCCCGGCTCGACTACATTTCTATGAGTCCTGTAACCTGTAGGTCCTGCTGGGTTCAGCTAATGGAAGGAAGAAGGAAGGGAGAAGCTACTCCTTTCTTGATATTTTTGGTAAGAACAACATGGGGCATTGCCAGAAATGGTGGAGGCTGCTGCAGCAACTGTAAAATTGCTTGGCGGGTGCAGGGGGTGGGGGCAGTATTCTGGGTATTTGCTCAGGCAGCTCAGCTCCAACTATGGTTCCCCAGGAGCACTGTGCTGTGGGCTCTGGGTAACATATCGGCTCCTTTGCTTCTCCAATCTAAAGATGGCAATGCTTTCCTGCAGTTATTAATCTTTGGATAATCTTGCCTTCTGTTCCCATGGCCCTTTCAATACCCATCTAAGAAAATTTTGTATTAACCTCCTTGTATTTGAAATTCATAGAATGGTTCTGTTTATTCATAGTTGAAACTAGGGCAATAGTGCAATGTTGAATACAAAATAAGGAGTTAAAAATAATTTGGATGAGAGAGGGTCCTGGCTAACTAAATATGATCCCAAGTCTGCAATTATAAGACTCTGTAGACACAAATACTTTTCATAGCAAAACAGCGATTAATAAATGGATTATTTAAGAAATCAAGCCCTTCTCAACTGCCATCCTTGCTTACACTAGCATAGACCCCCTCACTCCTGTGTTAGGTCATTTCTAGCTTAGTTCATTGTTGTACAAGATGCTGTCAACATTACATATACACAGAAAATTAAATGCAAATTTATTTCAAACCTCAGAAGATAAGGATTTGAATATCAAAAGATTAAGAAAGGTCTTTGAAAAAAATTGATGAAGGCCAAACATATTTTTGAAAAATTTACCTTTTGTATTTATGTCGTTAAAGTCAGACAGATGCAAACAATGTCTTATTCTATCATACAAATTTGTCAGAAAAATAATGCAAAGATGAAAAGAAGACTCTGCATGAGATAGATTGTTTAATGGCTACAAATTCTTGTCATTCCAGTATATACGTCTTTTTGCAATGTGACATTGCTGCTTTTCTCATGCTGAAGTAGAATCTATTTCTCTGTTCTGTTAAATTTGTGCTGGACTTGTGATTTGCTTTGTTGAATAGTATGTGGTGGGAGTGACATGATGTGACCACTACAGACTAGGCCCCGAGAGATCTTGTCGCTAACATCCCTAATCCTCTTTGACCACTACTCAAAGACCTCCATGTAAGAGGATTGTCTAGTCATGTGAAGGAGGACTAAAGTGGTCCCTGACAACATATGAGAAAAGCCATCTTGGATTTTCTAGCCCTGCTAATCATCAAAATATCGGAAATAATAAACTATTGTCTTCAGATACTAAGTTTTGGGATTATTTTTATACAACAAAGTTTGAGCAAAATACAATGCTTGCTTCGGTTTTAGATTATTTTAATAACTAGAAAAGAGTTGTAATATTTATGTAATCATTACTTTTATTTTCTAAAAGATGATGCTCCTTGCCTTATAAAACAATTAATGATGAGCTATTTTGCCCATCCCAAATAATTTTATAACCAATTTTATATTTCCTTTGGACAATATTCTATAAATGAACAAATCTTTGCCATGGTCATAAATCTTACTTTCTGAAAGGCAAGAGGAATGTCTAATTTTTATGAGATTTTTGTGAACTCTAATATAGATTTATATTGGCAAGAAAAAATAGCTTTTTAAATAACGATGCCAATAATTTTGGCAATACATAATGTCATGAGATAGTTTCCAGAGAATCCATGAGTTTTATAAAATTTCCCCTCATGTGTTTAATAAAATTAGCAGAATCATTGTGTAAAAGTGCAATTTGTTCAAGAATGTGAAGCTTTATGATTTACATATACATCCTTTTGGGGAGACCCTACGACACTGTGATTTTCTTGAAAATGAATAAATTGAAGAGAAGGTGCCTATAAAACTATATACTCAAGATCTAAAGTCCTTGAAAAATTGCTAAATTCTAAATTTATATAACCATACAGATATATGTATTCTGTATCTGTCTATAACACATATATCATAAATAATGTCTAATGACTTATCAGAAACAAGACATTAAGGAAAAGCACAATCACATGAAAAAGATTAAGTAATAATCTTAATCTGATAGAGGATCTATATTCAATGGTATTTAAATGAAGATCTTCATGCAGGAAAATTTCAACTTTCTTAATTTAACCTGGACATTCAATGGAGTAAATAATTTTGCAAGGACTTTGTAGTTGAAAAAGGTTCACATCAAATACTAGGTCTTATTCATTCTTTCAGACTATTTTTTGAACATTCTTTCAAACTGTTTTTCAACTATCTCTGCCTCCTCCCCACCATCCCACTACCCTTTGTGGGTATTTTTTTTTTTAATAAAGAGAGCATGAATATAACTGATTTCAATAATATAATTTTTTTACTGTAAAAATTGATCTAGGATAATATCATCCAAAAATATAGCAGATACGCTATAGAAATTTGGAAGGACCATATCAAATATTCTACCACACTGCTATCTAGCAAATATCCTATGATATATGTTTTAAAAACTAAGGCTGAGTATATAAAATCTTTGGTTTGGAATAAATGCTTAGTGACATCAAATACATTCGTAATTATTATTATGTACATAATGTATTTGAAAGTTTTTAAAAACAGTTTCTTGAGTTTATTTTTATATTAATAATAATGACATTCATTTATTACACCATCACTGTGTCACTGAAATTAGGTGAGACCCTAAGCATTAATTATTCTCATAAACTATTCACAACCAACCTGGAAGGGAAGTGCAAATACCAAGGTTTAGAAAGATTTGATGATTTGCTCTAGTGGATGGAAGGAGCCAAAATTCAAAGCTTTTACTGTCAGTCTCATTCTTTTCACAATTTTATTCATCTAGGCCACTGTGCTCTCTAAATCCTTACTGTAATCATTTTTGTTCTATATGTAGGCCTTGTTTTGCTAGAGGTTTTTTTTTCTTTTATCTTTCATATCCATGCCACATTATTTGAAATTTTGACCAGAGTATGTACACTATTTTTTCGTTTATTTATTTTTATTTTAAATGGACAAATAAAAGTTGTATATGTTTATGGACAACATGATGTTCTGAAATTTGAAAATATTTTTGCAATGGCTAAATCAAGCTAATGAACATAGGCCTTACCTTACATTTGTACTGTGTTTTTGTGTTGAGAACATTAAAAACCTACTCTCTGAGCACTTTTAAGAATGCAAAACATTGTTTTTTTAACTAGAGTCACCATGTTGTATAACTGATCTCTTGAACTTGTTTCTCCTGCTTAACTACACTTGTGTGTCCATTGAACAGCTTGTGCTCAACCCTCCTTTCTCCAGCCTCTGGTTACCACCATTCTACTGTCTACATTTGAGTTCAACTTTTTTAGCCTATAAATAAGTGAGATCATGTAATATTTCTTTGCCTTTTTATGCTTGACTTATTCCACTGAACATACTGCCCTTCAGATTTATTCAGGTTGTCACAAATGACAGCATTTTCTTCTTTTTAAAGGCCAAATAGTATTCTATTGTGTATATAAATCACGTTTTAAAAATCCACTCATTTGTTGATGGTCACTTTGGTGACTGACCGCTTTGATTCCGTATCTTGGTTACTGTGAATTTTGCTTCGATGAACGTGGAAGTAAACACTAATTTGTTTCAGAGGACTGTTGTCTATTGATTACTTCTTAGTAAGTTACCCTGCATATAATCTTTCACTTTTATTTACTACCTTGTTGTATCAACATACACCACCAAAATATTATCTGTGAGCAGTCTAGGTGGTTTATTTTGCTAAAATCAGTATGTATCCACAAAGAGCAAAGAGACATTTTTTCCTCTTTTGAGACTTTATGACCTAAATTATTTTTTATTATTTTTTATTTTTATTTATTTGTTTATTTTAAGACGAGGTTTCAGCATGTTGGTCAGCCTGGTCTTGAACTCCCGACCGCAGGTGATCTGCCTGTCTTGGCCTCCAAAGTGCTTGGATTACAGACGTGAGCCACCATACCCGGCTCCTAAAATTTGAATGTACATGATTTCAGTAACATTGGAAGGAAATTTGCTATTAAATGTATTTTATGGATAAATTAGGTACTGAAACATGGGCATATTGTAAACATGTTACCCAGCTTTAAAGGCTTCTAGTATACCACTTTCTGCTTTGATGAAAATGTTCTATATTTGCTTTATTTAATAAGACAGCTACTGGCCACATGTATTATTATCAAGCGCTTTAAATATGGCCAGTGTGAGTGAGCAATTGACTCTAATTTTTTTTTTTATTGCATTTTAGGTTTGGGGGTACATGTGAAGAACATGCAAGATTGTTGCATAGGTACACACATGGTAGTGTGATTTGCTGCCTTCCTCCCCTTCACCTATAGCTGGCATTTCTCCCCATGCTATCTCTCCCCAACTCCCCAACCCCCTCTGTTCCTCCCCCATTTCCCCCAACTGACCCCAGTGTGTGATGCTCCCCTCCCTGTGTCCATGTGTTCTCATTATTCAACACCCGCCTATGAGTGAGAACATACAGTGTTTGCTTTTCTGCTCTTGTGTCAGTTTGCTGAGAAGGATGGTTTCCAGGTTCATCCATGTCCCTACAGAGGACACGAACTCATCGTTTTAATAAGGGTAGTAGCTACCATATTGAATAGTTGGTCAAGATGAAACGATTTCATGCATATATCTACCTTACATGGCTTACTCCCAAGCCTCTAACTGGGAAGTGCTCAGATAGTACACATAAAGTGAGCTAGCCTCTTTAAAAGACAAGTGGACTCTATATGTGCTCTCTCTCCCTTTTCCTGCTACTGTAAACACGGCACCATTGCCGTTTTTGCAAAAGTAACAACAAATTTTACTTGTAAGAGATTAACTCCAGCTATCCTCACTCTTCTATAACAGTAGTTTTCTACCTGAGAGTTGGAGAATTGCTCCCTTAAGGCACATCAGCTGACAGGCGTGAAACTTGCTGTGTGTTGTGGATCTGAAGATCCAGGTGGTAGGTGGATTTGATTTCCCTGGACCTGCCCGAGGCCAAAATTGTTTCTGATTCATTATTCTGAGAAATGGAAATATTCCATGAGGCAGTCTAAAGTTTTAAAACAAAAATGCTGGTAGATATATAAAATGTTCACAGTCCCCATCTACTGAATTCTTTGTTTCATCTAGTAACTGTGTTCCCTGAAGCTTAAACCAGCTCACTATAAAGACATCACAAATCTAAGCATGATATTTTCTAACACTATGCATTCCTACTGGGATAAGCTTTTTCTATCAGGGAAGGAAAATTTTGAATGCTGTTGCTACCAGGTTTGATGGAGACAAAACTGTATAGGAGGCAAACCCATCTTTGACACCTTAATTATCCCTTTCTTCATAATCCCATTCCCCCTGACCACACTCTACGCTTTCTGCTTTTAAAATTTTTCTTTTCTGTTCAACCCTCTTGCATCAGATAATCTTCGCCCTCTCATAAATCATGGCTGGTTCCTAGCAAAATGGCTGAAAATCTTGAGGTTCAGATGTGGGTGATCTCATCTCCCGTTTTTAATATACTTGAATTTTAAGCATATTGCTATCTCTGTTTAAGGGGTTAAGTGTTTTGTCTTATGCTAAATGTATTTAAAATCTTTTGGTGAAATCAGTGACTTATTTTCTCACTCCTGAAATCTCACTCCAATTTTATGTATGCATTCTTTTTATGTGTTAAACCTTGATTAAGTGTCAGACTTACTTTTCTGTACCAAAGAAGACATCTAAATCAAGAATAATCATTTAGAGAAATATACTTGTCAATGAATATCGATGTTATGATACCTCATAATGTTAAATTAGAGATGAGAGTACTCATATAGTACTTACCTTACAGACATATTAAAGCAAGTTGTTTTTAAAAAGAAATTTTTTTTTCTTTTTTCTTTTTTCTTTCTTTCTTTTTTTTTTTTTTGAGATGGAGTTTCGCTCTTGTTACCCAGGCTGGAGTGCAATGGCACGATCTCGGCTCACCGCAACCTCTGCCTCCTGGGTTCAGGCAATTCTTCTGCCTCAGCCTCCTGAGTAGCTGGGATTACAGGCACGTGCCACCATGCCCAGCTAATGTTTTGTGTTTTTAGTAGAGACGGGGTTTCACCATGTTGACCGGGTTGGTCTCGATCTCTTGACCTCGTGATCCACCCACCTTGGCCTCCCAAAGTGCTGGGATTACAGGCTTGAACCACCGCGCCTGGCCAGAAAAATTATTTTCTAATTATTTCGGAAAAAAATTTAAACCGTGTTCTCCTCTTTTAACTTCCCATTGCTCAGTGATAGTTAACCAACTTTTGTTCAGGGAAATAATTTAGACAGAATACTCTTCATATCATTCCTTGTTCATCCCATGGATAATAGATGTATACAAAACCATCATTTAAAAAATACGTTCACCCAATATAGAAGAACAGGGATCAGATTTATTCTTTTAATTGAAACAAGCAAACTAAAGAGACGAAATTGTATAAAATAATGAGTTTTAAGATATTAGGTTTAAAGTGACAAATTATAATCATCCCTGAAAGTGAGAACCAACATGATCTTTCTAATTGCCTTAGCTTACTGCCTGTAGAAAGTTTCCAGGCCATGGTATAGGGTGGTAAAACCTAGATTGAGTCTGATGGGTTCCCTGGGTTGAGGAGATGGATCTGTGAATTTGGAAGATGAAGGCTTCTTCCTTCACAGGAGAGAGTACAAGAGACAAGAAAATTCACAGGAGAGAGTGTCAGAGAGTAGATAATTGCATAGAGAAAGAAACTTACAAATCTGTGTAACGTTCCTCTTGAGTATTCAGCAGAATACTAATCAGCACATGTGTGTGAAGAAACTATCTGCGACAATGAACAAACATTAAAAACTATTAGAGGGATGACTGCATCACTGCACTCTAGCCTGAGTGATAGAGCAAGACCCTGTTTCTAAAATAAATGAACAAACAAACAATTAGAAGGAAGAGGTTTTATTACTCTCATAGGGCTGGGAATAGTGCTTATTTCTATTAGCCAGACAAGAAAAACACATAATTCATAGGACATTGGATAGAATACTCAGGAAAGTCTTGCCTCAGGAAAGAGAAATAATTAGCCCTAGGGCAAGAACTACTTCATACGCACCTGAAAAAATTATAAAAGCAAGACTTAAATGAATCAAATTATTTTTAAGTAACTTAACTGCAGCCTAGAAGAAAACTCAAGAATATTTGCAGGGATACAAAAATCTAGCAACCAATAATGTAAATTTTACATAATGTCTAGCATCCAATTGTAGATTGCAAGGCATGTAAAAAGGCAAGAGGTATTACAATTAAAGTAAGAAGGAAAAGGTTTTATGAGAACTACTTGAACAACTACATGCCAACAAATTGGAAAATGTAGAAGAAATGGATAAATTTTTCTAAACGTACAATCTGTCAAGACTGAATCATGAGGAAATAAAATATCTGAACAGACCTTTTTACCTAGTAGGGAGATTGAAGCAGTAAGCAAACACCTCCCAACCTAGAAAAGCCCAGGACCAGATGGCTCCACTGGAGAACTCTATCAGACATTTGAAGAAGAATTAACACCGATCTTCCTCAAGCTCTTCCAGAGAATTGAAGAGGAATAAAACTTCCAAACTCATTTTATGATGGCAGCATTATCCCAATATCCAAACCAGACAAAGGCATAACAAGAAAAGTAAACTATAGATTAATATCTTTGATGAATATTGATGCAAAAATCCTCAGCAGAATAGTAGCAAACTGATTGAATAGCACATTAAAAAATTATATACCATAACCAAGTGGGATATATGTCTGGAATAAAAGGATGTTTCAAAATATGAAAATCAATTAATATTGTACATCATAGTAACAGAATGAAGGGAAAAAACCCACATGATCATCTCAACTGATGCAGAAAAACTACTTGACAAAATTCAACACCCTCTCATGATAAATATACTCAACAAACTAGAAGTAGAAGGAAACTACCTCAACATAATAAAATCTGTATATAAAAAATTCACAACTAACATCACAATCAATGGAGAAAGACTGAAAGTTTTCTTCTAAGATCATGAACAAGACAAAGCAGTCCACCTTCACCACTACTATTCATCATAGTACTGGAAGTCCTAACCAGAGCAATTAGACAAGAAAAAGAAATAAAATGCCTCCAAAGTAAATGATTTTAACAAAGTTGCAGAATATAAAATCAACACACAAAATAAGCAATATTTCTATACATTAGCAATGACCAGTTCAAAAAAGAAATTAAGATGTTACTATAACATCAAAGAGGATAAAATAATTAGCAATAAAATTAAGGAAGTGAAAGAGTTATGCACTAAAAAACCATCACACGTTGCTAAAGGAAATAAAAGAATGCATAAATAAAGAGAAAGACATCCTGTGCTTGTGGATTGGAAACTTAATGTTACAATATCCATACTACCCAAAGTAATCTACAGATTAAATGCAATTTTCATCAAAATGAAACTGACATTTTTTCAGAAATTAAAAAAATTGAAATTCATATAGAATCTCAAGGGACTCTGAATAATCAAAACGATCCTGAAAACAAACTGAATTGGAGACCTCAATCCTCCTTTCAAAACATATGATGAAGCAGCAATAGTTAAGTTTACTGTGGCACTGGCATAAAGACAGATATATAAACCAACGGAACAGAATGCAGATCTGAGAAATGAACTCTGGTGTATACTATTTAATGGTGTTCAACAAGGGTGTCAGTCCACACAGTGGAGGAAAAGGAGTCTCTTCAACAAATGATGTAGGAAAAGTGGATAGTTACATGCACAAGAATGAAGTTTGAGCTTTATTTTACATTACAGACAAAAAATGAGTAAAGACCTGGACATAAGACCTAAAACTATAAAACCCTTAGAAGAAAGCATAAATGACATTGCACTTGGCAATGATTCTTTGGATATAAAATAAAAAAGCATTTTTGCTTAACTAAACAAAAACAGACAAATGGGACTACATGAAACTTCTGTCCATAAAAGGAAACAGCAGGTTAAAAAATCAACCTATAAAATAGAAAAAGATATTTGTAAGTCATATCTTACAAGAGGTTAATATCTAGAATATATTAAAAATTTCTATAATTCAGCAATACCAAAAACAAATAACCTGATTTAAAGATGAACGAAGAACTTAATAGACAATTCTCAAAAGAAGACACAAGAATGGCCAAAGAGCATGTGAAAAGATGGTCAACATCAGTCATCAAACACAAATCAAAACCACAATGCAATATCATCTTATACCCATCGGCATAGCCACTATCAAAAGACTAGAAAGCAAGCTTGAATAAGGATACAGAGAAATTGAAGCCCTGTGCACTGGTGGTAAAAATGTAAAATAATTCAGCTGTTATAAAAAATAGTATAAAGCTTCCCATAAAATTAAAAATGAATGATTGTATGATCCAGCAATCCCACTTCTGGTACATATCTAAAATAATTCAAAGCATTATCTTATAGGAACACTTGCACACTCGTGTTCTTTGTAGCATGACTCACTATAGTCAAGAGGTGGAAGGATTCCAAATGTCGATGGACAGATGAATGAATAAAGAAAATACAGTATATACATACAATGGAATATGATGTAGCCTTAAAAAGAAGGAAACCCTGTCACATCTTACACTGTGGATGAACACTGAGGACATCATGCTAAGCGAAGTCAGTCAGTCATAAAAGGATAAATACCATATAATTTCACTCATATGAAGCATCTGAAGCCATCAAAATCAGAGACATAATGTAGAAAGGTGGTTGCCAATGGCTGCAGGAGGGGAAGGAGGAGAGGGAATTAATGTTTAATGGGTATAAAGTTTCATTTTTAGAGATTCATTGCACAACAATGCGAATATACTTATCACACTAGTAAACTACTTAAAAATAATTATGATGGTAAATTTAATGTACTTTTAAAAAACTGCAATAGAAAATGAAGGTAAAAGTACAATGTCTAAAAAATATATCCTCATTTTGAGGATATAAAGACAAATTAAACAATGTAAAAGAAAAGAAATGAAGTGATTACCTAGGTTTGAAATGAAAAGATCGCTCTAATAGAAATGTAGGCAAAACAATGGTTAGATGAATAAAGGAAACAAAAACGTTGTATGTTAATTTCTGTCTAGTCTTTCGATGTCAGGTAGTTCCACTATGATCTGTTCATCCTTTTGTGGTCTAAACTATAGTTTGGGATCCTCAGTGGACCACTGTGATGGGACATACAGTTCTCTGGCAAGTTGTACCAAAAAATAATTCGAAGCCTCACTTTATAAATTTCAACATTTTGACCTGATTTACATTGCTTTTGTCAGGCTGGGTGTGACCTATAGTATGGACACGCCAGATCTTAAAACCAAGACCTTTTCTTAATTTGTGGAAAATATAACCAAAATGCAGACACAAGGAGGAGCAATTCAAGGAATATGAATCAGCAGAACAGGCATGCAGAATTAGGTCTCCATATTTTCTGACTTTTCCTTCGATTTTCTGATGTTAAACACCGTCCTGGTGGGAATGGAGAAATGAAGCACAAGTCAGTAGGTCTTGGATACCCATCCTTTTCTGCCGCCAGTGGGTCATTTCTCACTGTATGCTGTAATTCCTCTGCTCACTGATTTCTTATCTGTGCAGTGTGAGTCGTAGTAATATAATTATTAAAAAAGAAACACTGATCATGTGCCTCCTAGGCATGTTTCTTTTACAAGACATCGTCTTAACCATGAGGTTGATACTTTACTCATCCTGGAGCACAGATGAGGAAATTAAGGATCAAGGATTATTATCCTGATACAGCTTACCCAAGGTCATGCAGCTGGTGGGTGGTAGAAACTGTGCAGACACTGAACTTGGGCTCCCAAGCTGTGACATTGCCTGCTTAAACCATTTCTCTGTACAGTTCTAATGCAGAGATCTAAGCTGGGAAATAAGTGAGAGCCCACTAAGCACAAGGCATTCAATAGTTGTCATACATTATATCACAATAACCCTTCGGTCATGATTCTCCTATTTGATTCTCCTTTGTTTATAAAACAAGTAAACCAAAGGTCAGCGTTATTGAGTCATTTAATCAAAACAATGGTGGAAGCTGAATTTGTATCAAGGCCTCTCGGTTTACCACATCTCAAGCACTCTGTTTCACTTGTCTATGCAACTCTCTACCCCTCTGCAGCCATCAGACAGAGACAGGTTTTGCAGTGATTGAAATGATCAGGTCTTCCATTGAGTGCCAGCCTCCAACTCGTTCTATTACTGTAGTTCATTGATATGGAAAAATCTGCCATTATTGGTTACTGTAATAATTTATACTTTGTCCCAAAGTAGTTATTATTGTTATAAAATGTTTTTCATTTTTGATATGTATTCTTATCCATTTAAAATGCATTTCCTAATTTGTTTTAGGAGAACAATTAAATATAATATTTTAACAATGAGACAACTGTTTTCTTCTGGAGAGCTCAAAACTGTCCCATAGACAAAGTGATATTTCCTTCAAAGGACTGATAAAATTATTTAATTAGATAATAAAAGGCAAAAAGTATGTGTTCAATAAAATTTAATCCCCTTCAATAATTAGTTAACATAAACTGTCAATTTATATCTGCTTTTTCTTAGCATATGATTGAAAAAATAAAATCAGGATTGCAGGTCTCGAAACAGAATAAACACTCAAGCCATGACCTTTATTTTATTTTATTTATTTATTTGCTGAGACGAAGTCTCACTCTTTTGCCCAGGCTGGAGTGCAGTGGTGCAATCTCAGTTCACTGCAACCTCCACCTCCTGGTTTCAAGTGAATTCTCCTGCCTCAGCCTCCAGAGTAGTTGGGATTACAGGTACCTGCTACCGTACTCTGGTAATTTTTGTATTTTTAGTAGAGATGGGGTCTCACCATGTTGGCCAGGCTGATCTCGAACTCCTGACCTCAAGTGATTCCCCCCACCTTGGCCTCCCAAAGTGTTTGCTTTGTTTTCCTAGGTCCTAAGTTTTTTGCTGCCACTGATAAGAGTCATAAAGGAGGTATACCCTGATTTAGGGGCAGTAAGTCATGTAAAGAATGATGAAACTGGAGTCCAAAAACAAAACAAACAAACAAAAAAGTCCGGTTTTGAGCATTAGCTTACTAACTCTATGACCTCTTTGAATCATTTATATTTCCTATTCTTGTTTCTCTTGGAAAATAGGAAAAGAAAAACTATCCATTCTGGTTTGTTTGCAGGCATGAGCTAAATAAGTATGTTTAGTTTTTATGGGTATTTCTGTCATTTCCCCACTCTTTCATCATTCCATAAGAAAATGTTGTTAAAGGCTTATGTGTCTTCCAATTTGTAATTACCAAGAGGTGCTCGAGAACTCCAGGATTTCCATTTCTATAAAATCTAGCACATTATCAGTAAAACCTCTTGACATTTATTTAAAATAGATTATTTTTCTGCTATGAACCATGTGACATGCTTCTTGTTATGTGTTAGTAACTCCATTATTTAGACGTTTTAAAATTCCATTCAAGAAATAGTTGTATCCATGGACCAGCCATTCAAAGAGCAATTTTTCTTTAGTCATTGATCTTTCGAATTCAACTTTATTCCTCTCTCCTTTAAGCCACTTGAATTACATTGTCACATTGCTCAGTGGTGGCATGAATGTATATGCGCATGTGTATGTGTGTAAGCGGGGGCGGGGGGGGGTCCCTTTCTTCAGTATTCCATCATTTGCTACTTTGGGCCTTTTTGGAAATGTTATTAAAAATTTTGATTATAGAATGCTACTGCATAGTCATAGCATGATTCATTCGTCAAAATAAATCTAGTCAAAGTGTTTTCATTTGTAGGTTTGTACACCTGAAGGATTAAAATAAGAAATGTTAATTTCTTGCCGACTATTACCAGATAATTTTAAATATCTGCCAAGCAGGGATGTCGGTTCCCATGTGAGGAATTTCCATAATAAGATCCTGGCACCCTCGCTGAAGAGTATAGTTGTATAGAAACAGAGAAAAACAACAGCAAGTTATTTTCCCCGAGGACGGTTTTAGCTACAATTTCCCAATGCTACTTAGTTATTTCTGTCTTATTTTATGCTTTTGTTTTGAAACATCATGCCATTTTACCTGGATGCACTCCCGGATAATCAGGAATAGCTCAGTATGTTGTCTGGCTCTGCCAAATGCAGGATCTGCAGAAAATCAGAAGGCTCCACCGCCTGGGCCCTTCCCCCACCCACACACCTCCAGCTGGGAGAAAAGGGTTACGGATTATTGGAAAATAGAGGAGAAGGGAGGGAGCCCCGAGGAGGCCCGCGAGCGGGAGGCCGCCCCTCCCGGAGCGCTGCTGTGCGTTTGGAAGGAAGGATGCTGCTGCCAATTTCTGAGACCGCCGCTGCGAGGAGTGGGCGTGGCCTCGGCGGTGTGGGTGCTTGTTAGGCAAGAGGCTGAGTGCTCTTCAGTGAGGAGTCAGGGCGGTGTGTGTGAGAGAGAAGGAGAGACACGAGAGAGAGAGAGAGAGAGAGAGAGACGGAGAGCGAGAGAAGAGAGGGAGGAGGGAAGGAGAGAAAACGGAGGGAGGTGAGGAGGAAGGGAGGGAGCTGAAGACCCAGACAGAGCCAGGAAAGCGACCGAGAACAGGACTGGAGCGCTCCGAGAGCCTCCCAAGATCTTTTGGGGGAGCCCAATCAATGTGAACATGGGATCTGTCACCGGAGCTGTCCTCAAGATGCTACTTCTGTTATCTACTCAAAATTGGAACAGAGTCGAAGCCGGGAATTCCTGTAAGTATAACCGCAAATGATTTAAAACTTGCAGGGGGGCTCTCTGCAAAACTTTGATTGTGTTGTTTTGATGATGATGATTTGCAGCTGGGACTGCTGCAAAGCATACTGCTGTAAACGAAGCATCACTTAGAAATCTTGCCAATGTGACCGGTTAACACTTGTCTCTTCTCTTGGTCTGGTCAAAACAGGCAAAGTGTCATTTCTCTTTTTGTCTACTTGCAGAATCTTACCCTCTGGTCTTTGAATATTCATTGAGAATGCCCAAGTTCTAGTAAAACATGAAATTAGCATCTTATCTGGGGAATAGCCTGTGAATGTCTTCATTTCTTTGTTTTTAAAGAACTACTGAATTTTATTGGAATTATGTCTAGTAGGAGAACAACCAGTAGACTTTACATTATGCTGCATTGGCTTAGATTTCTGAAGTTTTCAGTTGGGCAGACCAGTAGCTGGCTGCATCTTTAAAATGATGCAGGCTAATAACTGAAATGTACTGCAGACTTCGGGAGCACCAGTGCTGGCAGAGGCAAATCTCAGTATTAAAAGCTGTGCCCTCGCTGCTGTGAGAATGAGACTTAGCGCTCTCCTGAAACAGGGGCCTCTTCCTACATTTTGCTTAAAGGAAAATCAGTCAGGTGATCTTTCAAAAGTAGGATTATTTCATGGTTGAAGAATGTTTAACTCCATAAACTTGTAATTGAATGTTCCGATGAAATAGAACCCATTCAGGGAAGATTGAAACCTTATTTATAGTTTAGATAACATCCAGAATAATTTGGTAGACTCCCTCATCCACTCTTTATTAGAGATAGAAAAAGTTTTAAAAGTTATCTTTGGCTTAAATTTTCTAAATGGGAGATTTCCCCCCTCCTGATGAATGACAAACAAGTTTGGCAAATACAACTTTTTATTTTTTCTTGGATTTTAAACGAAAACTCATTTGCTTTTCAAGAAAGGGCTAGGAGGCCTGTCCAGGAATTTATGTTGTTGCTGTATCATCAGGTTTAGATTTGGGGAACAGAAGCAGTCATCAGGCATTTGCTGTGGCACATCACTTGACTACGCTAAAGAGCTCTGATGTGGGAAAAACATTACAAATTCATGGGCACAAATCAAATGTCGGCTCATGGCGCCTGGCTCCTGTGATTTCGTGTTTCCGTTCGGATTGAGCTCATTTAATGTCACAGGGTATCCATCACTCTGAAAGAAGGGAACTTCACTGCAGGTGCTGCACATCAGATTCAACTTTAGTTTGAATGTTGTGATAATCTCATGAATCAGTAAAATGTGTATAATTTCACCTAGTCAAAACCTTGGAATCTTATAACGGTAGCATTTGACAAACATTTGGACATACATGCAAACAACAGCAAGACAAACGCCCACACACAAATGGAAGTTGTGTAGAAAAGGCATAAGTAATTCATCTTCCAACCACTGAAGTTCAACTAAAAAGAAATGCACTAGAGGTCAGTCTTACAATGTAAAGCGCATCACCCCAAGCATTCTTCCCTCAAGAAAAGCAGAGCTTAAATCTGGCCTGTACTCAGTTCAGTCTTTCCACTAGATTGCCTGTATTTGGGTTTATAATATATTAATCTCATTAATCGGGCTGCTGGTTGTTTATGTTTCTTCGTCTTCTTGAAGCTGAATAAAAAGCGTAGGATGTGCATCAACATGAAATAGCTTTCTTTTGCAATATAGCTTCTTAGAAAAGAAAAGGTGCCGAAAAAGATCTGAGGAGAGTTTAATATTTATGACTGCTTGGCTCTGGTTGGATCCCTCACTAACACTTAAAATTTCTGTGCTGGTTGTATATTCTTTCAGCCTTGGTGTGTTTAGGAAGTAATCTAATGCTCTTTTTTAAACATCTGATGAACTTGCAAAACCTATACAATTTCTCATTATAAGAAACATTTAAAGTTGGAGTTCTTGGTTACCATACATGTGGTGTTGACTGTTGACTTCAAGTGTCGAAAATAAAATGAAATGAAATGACCTTCTATAATTAAAGTAGCACTTAGTAATTTCTTCTGAATATTTTGACAGTATGATTTGCAGCAGTATGTATAAAAGAAAATATTTCATTTCTCAATTTTTATTTCATTTTTCAATATTTAAGAAGTATTTTCTTTTTGGAGGAAGTAAGGTCTACTTATACCAAGCTATGGTGTAAAGCACTTCATATGTTTCATCTTTTTTGAAAGAAAAGTATATGTATGTTTTCCAGCAAGATTGGGAATTTAGTGTAAGGACAAGCAACTGTCCACCAGCATATGTAATTTTAAAGTATTATAATAACTCCAGAAATTCTTCTGGACAAGACTATATTAACAAAAAGTGGATCAGTCTTGAATACCAATAGTAAAATCAGAATGAACTGAATATAAATGAATAAAATTAAAGGCCTGTCTTTCAAGTGACTACCAAGACCTTTCCCCTTTATTTACAGCTGATGAATCAGGAGCAAATCTGTCATCTACAGAGTCAGCCCAAGGTTGCCAATTTGAAAGCTTTCATGGAGCAGAACTCTGCCAAACCAGTACAGCTCAGGGATTAGGTGCACTTTAATTTGAATGTTAATTGATCCAATTAATCAGCAGGGAAACGACATTAGATGGATTCTGTTCAAAGACAAACATATATGTTCACATATATGTATGTGTGCTCATTTTTATATGGCTATATGTGTATATAAATATCTATAAACTGCTAGACTCATGTGCTTGCATATTTTTGGTGGCCCTGCTAAGTTCTTATCTGTCTAAAGATGAAACATGTTCAATGAACCGTCTTCTCTACCTACTTGTACCCTGTCTGACATTTCAAAAGCAGTGAACTATCCATAACTTTTTCTCCTTTGTTCTCATCAAGATGAGTTTTTTGAATTATACTGAAGTGTCCCTTTCATCAAAGTTTAAAGATGGATGTAGAAGAGCATACTCGTTGAGAAGCTGCCCTGGCTATTCCTGGTTTCTTTGCTTGCTACTAAGAGACATGCACTGAGAATGAAATATTTCTCTATTTTTTAATTGTTCTTATAAATCCAGTTTTTGAACATTAAGATGTGGTTGAGGAAGGGGTCAACTTACCAGAAAAGAAGGAATGGGTGCAGTAGTAAGACTGGTAAGAGTTTCCTTTTATTTTTACTCTTGCAGATCATGTGAGAGAGGCTCTCTAGCCGCTGATATACTGAACTCTGCTCCTGAGAATAATTAATGCTCACCAGTGACTTAACTAGAAGTTAACATCTCACTGTGTTCTTTCTTTTCTCTGATGGAAATAAAGGCCATATCTAATATCTACCCTAAGTGAACCGTTGAAGAATAGATGAAGGCAAGTTGCCTGAGTAGATGATCACTCTTGTGGGCCCTGGGAGACAGCTGGACAGATTCTCACATTGTTAAAACTCAACCTTGTAATTCTTTCTAGAAGCTCCTTTCTTTTGCTGCCCCTCCCCAATATTTATTTATATAGCAAAAAATAACTAGAATACAATAGTAAAGTACAGATAAAATATAATTTTATGATGCAATGCATAAATGGTTAGCCCTTATAAATGTCAGCATGTACTTTGACTCACTTTTCTAATAGCAAGGATTGTTTATTTTCATCTATTCAGTTCATTTTCTCCACTTCTTATTACATACATCTCAACAATCTCTGATAATGGCAGTATCTACCTCTGGAGATAACATAACTCATGGGCCAACATGGGGATCAAACATAACTTTCACATAATACCTGCTACTTACTCTATGCAATAAAGATTATAGTCTTCTAAAATTAATTTTGGCATTTATATCATATATAAATAATTTCTGTATTGGATCTAATCAGTATATCGAGATTAAATGGACTTTTGTTAAATAAAATCGATTAATAGAATGGTGTAACATCTATTTTAAGATAATAAAATATTTAACTCAGGTTGGTAAACCCTGGCCCATAGGCTAAATCTGACCTGCTGCCTGTTTTTGTAAGATCCATGGGCTAAGAATGGTTCTTCCATTTTTAGCTGAAAAATTCTTAAAATTCTTCTTTTAAGAATTCTTCTTAAAAGAAGAATTCTTCCTGGCAAAAATAATTATATGAAATTCATATGTTAGTCCTCTGCTTATTAGTAAACCTGTATGACAAAAAATTCTACTCAAATATTAATATTATATTTTGAATTTTATCAATTAAATTTTATTGAGATTGTTTATCCTCTTGTTATATAACTGCTCACATAGCATTCTTTACTCTCTGACACTTTATATAAAACGTTAGTTGACCCTGACTTAAATAGCATACAGTAAAATGATAAGGCATGGAAAGTGTATAAATTATACTTCTATGATAAAATTTAGTCTTCATTATTTAGCACACAAATATATACTTGTAGAGTTGTGGTACTGAATGCAATGCAATTGCTGCCAGGAACTGTGACAGAGGATGTCTTCAAGTTAATGTCTTCCTTATATGTTTCTGCCGAAAGCCTTTATTGTTAAAAAATCTTGATATTTCAGTGGGTACAAATTATTTGTAAAATTCCCACAGTTATATCTCAAGTAATCTTGTTAGTATAAGATGTTCAGCGAAGTATGTAAGTAGTATAAATTCAATGAACTATATTGGTAATTGCAACTTAGATATTTTCAACAAAAATTCTATTATTTTACATTTTCATGAATATAAAATATTCCACTCTAATCAGAAACTTACATTTGGAATCAAGATCAGATGAGGAAAGTGTTTTTGATAGAAGACTATTTTTGCTCCTGTGACTTTTAAAGTAGCAGCTTTCTAAAAATTCTGAAATTGGCCAACTTTCCAGAATAAACTGAAAAATGGATTTTCATTTAAGCACTTCCCACTAAGAGCTCATGATATTTAAGCAAGTGCTTTTCACTTACCCATATCAATATAATAAGTTTCTGTGTGAATGACTTGTATATTTGAAGTTGTATTTACTTTAGATTTCCACGAACTGATCTTTGGCTCCATTTTATTTACACTACACTCTTTGTTGCAGTTTAATAAAAAATTAAGTTAAAAACATGATGGAGCATCATATTTAAAAACTCATTTTCACTGACATTACTATTTCTTTGTAGCAATCTTTTTCAAAACAAATGACCACTTGTTAAAAGTTTATTGTTTCGTAATATTGTTTTTGATGGTTCAGCTTTAAATGTAGATTTCTAAGTCTTATCAAAAGACCAATTTTCAAAAAAAAAAAAAAAAAAAAAAAAAGAAAAGAAAGAAAGAAACCCGGAAAACTAAGATAGTCTCAAAAAAACTTAACTATAATGTGACACTCTGAGTGTCAAAGGGATTGTGATGAGATTCGTGATCATCCACTGTAAATAGACAACATTTAGGGATAATGACATTGGCATTATATGGCTTTGATTTTTTTTAACAATAGAATATCAGCTCTGCTCTACAAATACCCATTTTTTTTTTCAATTTAATGCTGTGTTTAGAATTTAAATCTCTTCTACCTCAGATTAATCAATATTGAGGCCTTAATATTGTTCACTAATGAATTGTATGACCTTTAGGTTGCCAATTAGTCCTAGATTGTTTAAGAAATCATTCTATTATAAAGACATATGCACAATCTATGTTCATTACAGCACTCTTCACAATTGCAAAGACATGGAATCAACCTAAATGCCCATCAGTGATAGAATGGATAAAGAAAATGTGGTACATATACACCATGTAATACTATGTAGTCATAAAACAGAATGAGATCACATCCTTTGTAGTGCCATGGATGGTGCTGGAGGCCATTATCCTTAGCAAACTAATAAGGGAGCAGAAAACCGAATACTGCGTGTTCTCACTTTTAAGTGGGAGCTAAATGATGAGAACGCTTGGACACGTGGAGGGGAACAACACACACTGGGGCCTTTTGGAGGATGGAGGGTGGGAGGAGAGAGAGGATCAGGAACAAGAACTAATGGGTACTAGGTTTAATACCTGGGTAATGAAATAATCTGTACAACAATCCCCCATGACACAAGTTTAACTATATAACAAACCTGCACTTGTACCCCTGAACTTAAAATAAAAGTTAAACAAACAAAAGAAGTCCTTCACTATCCTTTTAAAAATATTTTCTTCTTGTTCTCACTGACTGAAAGTTTACAGAATGATCTAGCTAGTGAAAATGGTAGGCAGAGTAAAAAAAATGTATCCAACATTGTTATGTGCGTGTCTGGACTGGTAGTTGAATATTTCTTATGAAATACTAAATCATGCAGACTTTGACTTGCTCTCTTCAATGCTCTAGTGTTTAAATTATTGTTTATAGGTTATTTTTCTTTCATTGATGCAATAATTTTGCCCTCAACTTTATTATTTATCTATAATCATTGAAATCATATTTTTCTTTCTTTCTTTTTTTTTCATTTTTCTTTTTTTTTTTTTCTTTCTTTTTTTTTTTTTTTTTTTTGAGACAGAGTTTTGCTCTTGTTACCCAGGCTGGAGTTCAATGGCTCAATCTCGGCTCACCGCAACCTCCGCCTCCTGGGTCCAGGCAACTCTCCTGCCTCAGCCTCCTGAGTAGCTGGAATTACAGGCACGTGCCACCATGCCCAGCTAATTTTTTGTATTTTTAGTAGAGATGGGGTTTCACCATGTTGACCAGGATGGTCTCGATCTCTTGACCTCGTGATCCACCCGCCTCGGCCTCCCAAAGTGCTGGGATTACAGGCTTGAGCCACCACGCCCGGCCATATTTTTCAAATTAACTGGTATGATAGGGAAGGGTTGACCCATCACAAATATGTGTTTAAATAGATGTTTCCTGTATTGTTGCTATGATGTTCCTATGTTGTTGGTGGCGGTGGTATGCAAATTAATTTTCTCTTTTCTTTTTCTTTTTTTTTGAGATGGAGTCTCACTCTGTCGTGAAGGCTGGAGTGCAGTGGCACAGTCTTGGCTCACTGCAACCTCTGTCTCCCAGGTTCAAGTGATTCTCTTGCCTCAGCCTGATGAGTAGCTGGGGTTACAGGTGCATTCTACCACACCCAGCTAATTTTTGTATTTTTAGTAGAGACGGGGTTTCACCATGTTGTTCATGCTGATCTCAAACCCCTGACCTCAAAATCTGCCCACCTTGGCCTCCCAAAGTGCTGGAATTATAGACATGAGCCACTGTGCCTGGCCACAAATTCTTATAAAATGTATGGATGATTGTTTTCATGGGTATTTCAGTTAGGAATATTTAGGAATACTCTTTAACAGATTTTTTTTTTTTTTTGAAACGGAGTTTCGCTCTTGTTACCCAGGCTGGAGTTCAATGGCTCGATCTTGGCTCCCCGCAACCTCCGCCTCCTGGGTTCAGGCAATTCTCCTGCCTCAGCCTCCTGAGTAGCTTGGATTACAGGCATATGCCACCATGCCCAGCTACTTTTTTTGTATTTTTAGTAGAGACGGGGTTTCACCATGTTGACCAGGATGGTCTTGATCTCTCGACCTCGTGATCCACCTGCCTCGGCCTCCCAAAGTGCTGGGATTACAGGCTTGAGCCACCGCGCCCGGCCGATGGTCTCGATCTCTTGACCTTGTGATCCACCCGCCTCGGCCTCCCAAAGTGCTGGGTTTACAGGCTTGAGCCACCGCGCCCGGCTCTTTAACAGATTTTTAAGAACAGGTCTTGAGCTGTAGCATCAAATGCTAATATCAGTTTGATTTTCATCACTTTAAAAAGAAAAATCTCAGAATGAGAAAGAAATGACCCAAATTGCTTGCAGATAAAAATTATAGTTTTGAAGACCCAGTAATTAACTGAAAATACTAAAGTGAAATAATTTACCCTTAAGATTAACAATGAAATTGGAAGGACTTGGGATTTTAAAAACAGGATTTAAACTCTTGAGAAATAATAGTTTACCCATAATTTTAGGTTACAACAAATTGTATTTCTAAATAGCACAAATGTTCATTGACTGTTCAATTGTCTTCTTATATTTTGGGGGAAATTTTTGATGTCTAAGAGTTTAACATTTAAATTTCTTCCATGAGCTCTTAA
The DNA here is from genome assembly GCF_048565385.1 of Saimiri boliviensis. Taxonomy (NCBI): domain Eukaryota; kingdom Metazoa; phylum Chordata; class Mammalia; order Primates; family Cebidae; genus Saimiri; species Saimiri boliviensis. The sequence goes on along the minus strand of NC_133449.1, from coordinate 139,499,429 downwards.
GCTATAATTGTCTGTGCATTTCAACTAGATTTACATGATTGTATGTATATGTAGGCATTTATTTGACTTTTGAAACTGGCTTTCCTTGTTTTTAATCTATGATTTTTAGACTCTTCAAAATGCTGATTACTTTAGATCAGGCATCCCCAAACTACACGGCCCCCTGAAGCCATTTATCCAGCCCCCCACCGCACTTCAGGAAGGGGCTCCTCTTTCATCGGTGGTCAGTGAGAGGAGCACAGTATGTGGTGGCCCTCCAACGGTCTGAGGGACAGTGAACGGGCCCCCTGTGTAAAAAGTTTGGGGACGCCTGCTTTAGAGGGCTGGTGGCTCTGTATTGGTAAAGACCCATCTGATATATAATTGCACAAGCAAACATACTTGTGTTCCTTAGTTGACTTTTGGATGACGAAGCGTTTTTTCAAAATGTCTTTTGTCAGGGTCTTCATATACGTAGTACTTGAAACTACAGAACTGTGTAATGACAAAGAATGTACATGCAAAACCCATTATAAGTTATCATTATTGCTTCAGTTTGCTCATGGAACATTGGTATTTGGAAGAGGAAGTGGATTTGCTTAGTTTTTTTCCCCCACTTCCAGTGAATTTTCATTACGGTTCATGGAATAGTGGTACTCGAGTAATAAAATTGGGAAAAGAGCATAACAGGAGGTAAAATGGAGCCTGTTTATGTTACAGTTAATGAGTCATTCCAATGTAATAATTGGAAAAGTGAGTGAAGCCTGAAAACATTTGACATTTTGAGTAGTTCAAAATTAGTAACTATAAAATTTTTTAATGCCATAAGTATTTAATAGAGCAATGATGAAATTTATCTCCAAGGTTTTTAAATCACAAAGGAAAAAAAGTGGTGTGATATTATCAGTTGGCCTATAGCTCTAATTACTTTTTTTTATTAAGTACCTCTCATTACTCGGCAGTGCTCTAGAATAAGATATTATGGGCTTCTAAATCGTAAAAGACATATTTGTTTCTGTAACCATTTTTTTCCCGCTGGCAATTATGATACTTATAAATAGGGTCATAGGTTGATATTACTTTAAAAGCAGCATGTTCATATATAAATTTACCTGCCTTCCTAAATTACATTTATTGTATACTTTTTAGAAAAATTATAACCTGTAATTTCATTAATTGACTTACTCTGCAGTTATAACCTACTGAAGTATTTTTTAAAATGTCCTTTGAATAAGGACATGGATAAACTCTCCTAGCAATTGGTTATAAGCCTTAGAGTTGATAGTTGCTGGATGACCTTGGACAGACATTTGATTTCCTTGGTTCACAACAGAGATTCCAACATTTTCACATCAATGTAAACCAATTGCCTTTGCTATACCAGGCCCAGTAGAGGGATTTCTTGGAAAAATTGAGAAAGTTAAATTTCTGGGCTAATAGCTTGCTCTGAAAGAGTACATATATATTTATATCTTTAAGACTTGACTTCAGTTTTCAGAGATGCTATGTATTTGTATTTCAAAATATGCTGATCAGCAGGTGACTAAGGACAGAAAAAGGAACTAGAGTAAAAGTGGTCTTTAAGGGAAATGAGTTGCTGAGATAGAATTCTCTCTCTCTCTCTCTCTCTCTCTCTCTCTCTCTCTGTGTGTGTGTGTGTGTGTGTGTGTGTGTGTGTATGTCTGTGGGTGTGAAGATAACTATGGGTGGGAACTGGAAAACAGACCATATTGGTAGAGGAAATAGAAAGCATTGCTCCTAGGTGGCACATTTTGAATTAAGTAGTGATGGGATGTAGAATACAATTGTTTCTTATTTGCGATCCATGCCAGAGTAGTCTCCAGTATGCTTTTAAACCAGTATGTGGGATTAAAAATTAACAAGAGATCTAGTTTAAATTCACTCAGAGAAGTGATATTACCTTTTGGTGATCCCAAAGATCTTTATTTTCTAGGACGTGGTAGAAAGACCTCAGGATCCCCAGTAGTTAATTCAACTTCTTGTCCTACACTGGGTGCTAGTCTTTCTGAATCTCACAATGAAGCAGAATATGGTGGGAAAGATTTTGGCTTAAACACCACTGGATAAACTGAAGCATTATTTAGCTCCCGAAGACAAGTGATGTGGGTGGCAAGGAAAGGGCGTTATAAACAAAGTTTAACATTTTTCACATCATTCACTTTTAGTTCTCAATTTTGACTGATTTTCAACAGAAAGAATTTATCTCCAAGGCAGAAAGCTGCAAGAACGCTTAGTGATCCTCATAGTTAAGGATTTATAACACATATTTACATTTGCCATGTTTTAGATGTTTAGAACTTAATTAAAAGAACATTGCTAAAATAAAAGCAATTCTAACAAAATTGGTGATGAGGGAATTCTGTGCAAGGTTATAAAGCTGCTCAGTTAGGCCCTTTTGTTCCATAGTGTGTATGATTTCTGTGCTTATTTGAACTATTGTCCTTTAGCATGGCAAGTATATCACAATCCTGTTAAAAAAAAACCTTCATGCGCACATATATATTCATAACACTACCTCTTAAGTATCATAAGGTGTGTAACCTTTCTAAAACAAATATACAAAAAATAGAAATAATTTGGGGAAAGAACTAGGTACATTTAAGAAAGCAAAGAGCGAACAGTGTCATAACATTTAGTTTCTTAAACTAGTAGCATCCTTTATCACAAAGTAAAACATGATAAAAACAAAACATTTCATAGTCAAATATATACTGGAGGAATGGAAAAAGTAGGCTGATTAAAATATATAGAATTTTAGCTACTAAAAATAAAATTGTGATCACTGTAATTTGCTATGCTTAACACGTAAAAGTGAGCCGGATTCATTTTTTAACCTGTTCTCTTTGTAAATGACCACATTAGTTTCTTGGAAGCCTCTCTATGTGCTTGCCTATAGAATGGTTTCTTTATATTTATGTATAATTGTAACATGAACCAGATTAGCATGAAAGTATGCAGGTAGTTCCATTAATCACTGAAACATTCTCTAGAGAAGATGCCAGGAAGTCCTCTGTTTTTCTGAGTTAGCAAAATCAAGCCTCCTGTGATCATTTTCCTCTTTCATTTTCCTGGATATGAGGATGATCTGGCTGTGACATCTGTCACGTTACTGATGGCCAGGGTTGATTTGGCTGAGACGGCTGGTGAGGCAGCTGTTCCTGCTTCCTTCCTCACTGCTCCCTGTGACCCCGATTCACTCCATTTCATATCATACAATATTTTACCTACTACACATATTATTGTAGTTTTAGGTAAGCCTGATATAATGTTCTGTTACATTTCACCAAAGGTATGGATTTTAAGAAAAAGCAAGTTTTGCCTTGCAGCTATATTTCATTGTTAGGCACATGCAACATTAATTTCAGACTTAAGAGCACAGCAAACAAATGTCTTCCTACTCTGTATTTGCTGATCTTTCCACTTTTGTCTGTCTTTACTGCTTGATATAGTTTGGCTCTGTGTTCCCCACCCGAATCTCACCTTGAATTGTAATAATCCCAACATGTCAAGAGCAGGTACAGGTGGAGATAATTGAACATGGGGACAGTTGCCCCCATACTTTTCTTATGATAGTGAATGAGTTCTCACAAGATAGATGGTTTTATAAGAGGCTTTCCACTTCACTTGACTCTCATTCTTCTCTCACCTGCCACCATGTAAGACGTGACTGTTTCGCCTTCTCCCATGATTTTAAGTTTCCTAAGGCCTCCCTAGCCATGCTGAACTGTGAGTCAATTAAACCTCTTTTCTTCAGAAATTACTCAGTCTCAAGGTATGTCTTCATACAAGCGTGAGTGCACTGCTTTTTCTTTCTCAGTCCTGGTGTTCCCAGTGTCTTCTACCCTTCATCTCTTGGCCTTTGCATCTATTGTCCTCTTTGTGTGAATTACCCTCAAATACTTCACTTAAAGCTGCTTGGAAAATGTCCACCCAAAACAAGCCTCATATCCTTTTCCCATGGAGTCTCACCGCCTCAACCTTAATCCATTCTCTAGCAGAAGTTTCATAGGACTTCGAATGTTTGCTTATTTCTGCCCTGATCATAGACTCTCAAAATGGATTTTTAAAAAGTTTCCTTTACAAAACTGAAAGTTTTGAAAGACAAAAGTATTAGGTTAATCACTTCGATAATCTGCAACATCAAGCACAGTGCCTGGAATAAAAAGGATATTCATAAATGGGAAAAGAATAGGTTGATAGATGATAATTTGTATTTATTTTTCTCAGCTGAAACACCAAAAACAGAGAAGACGAACAGAATCAGGCTAGACAAATTAGAAAATTGCGTGTTATTTTGGTGATTAAATAAGTCCTTTTTGTTTAGGATCCCTTTCATTTTTGCTATCATTTTAAAACTTTGACTTTATATTGATCTCTATTCCATTTCATTTCATTAGGTTGAGCACTTATTCTAGCCTGTCAAAATCTATTATGGTGCCTATTCTCCTGGTCAACCTATTCTTATTATTTCTCACTATCTTTCTTTTCCTTTCCCCCTCACCTTTTTTTATTTATAGCAAATATAATTTGATAGGCCACTACATCAAATTATTTTGGACTGAGGATTCTCAAAGGACAGGCAAACCATTATGGTGCATATTCTCCTGGTAAACCTATTATTATTTCTTACTATCTCTCTTTTCCTTTCCCTTTTGCCTTTTTTTATTCACAGCAAATATAACTTGATAGGCCACTATATCCAATTAGTTTGGATTGAGGACTCTCAGTGGACAGGCAAACAAAAAATACATCATGAGTATTAAATAAAGTTGGAGCAGCATCTGCCGCGTCCATTGCTTCCTCATGTCTGCTGATTTCTGTAGCACCTGCCTGATCATTGCTTGCAATTTGAAAGTAGCACTGCAAAGTACTCTTCCCATCATGAGAAGAAGTTTTCAATTCCATCCAGTCTGGACTTCAACTCTTCTGTGTTGTTTTTTATTTTCCATTTTCTCTTTAAAGACTTGTCATTCACATAAGATAGAAGAAAAATGAAATTCTTTATTTTTTATTTTCATTATTAACTTTTTCAAAAGAGTGTGCCACAGCCTCCTGTGCTTCTAAGTATATGCAAGATGTTTCTTTTCATTGCCTTTAGCATTTTTTTTAACCAGAACTAATGAATTCCAAATTTTATTTTTCTCTTTTTTTTTTGAGATGGAATCTCACTCTGTTGCCCAGGCCGGAGTGCAGTGGCACAATCTCAGCTCATTACAACCTCTGCCTCCTGGGTTCAAGCAGTTCTCCTTGCCTCAGCCTTCCATGTAGTGATTACAGGCACCTACCAACATGCCTGGCTGATTTTTGTATTTTTAGTAGAAACGGGGTGTTACCATGTTGGCCAGCCTGATCTCGAACATCTGGACTCTAGTGATCTACCTGCCTCTTCCTCCCAAAGTGCTGGAATTACAGGCATGAGCCACCACACCTGTCCTGATTTTCCTCTCTTAATTGCAAATATGTTCCTTTTATTATTTTCTAGTAAAACCCATCACTTGTTTTTAGATTCCACTCATGTTTCTTCCTCTTCATGGTACACATTTGTGATTTTTATTGCCAGAAGTTTATAGTTCATAACTTTTCATGCATGTTGACATATATTAATAATGACAAATATTCCTTTTGCAATGGGCTCTATGGACTCCAAGACGGTGAAGTGAGCCCTTTCGTATTTTATTCTCATACAGGCCTATGAGACAAGTGTTATTACGACTATTTTACGAACTAGGAAACAAACTTAGAAGATGTTTCCAAAGCTACTGACTAAGGAAGAATAAAGCTGAGACTTAGACCCAAGTTCAATGACTCCAAAATCCATTCTTCTTTGAAATGGAATGTGTCCATCTTCTCTCTGGATTTGTGGAATCACCTCCCCTGATATCAAGACCACATGTGCTCTTCTCAAGGTTCTTGCTCTGGCATTATAGTAAATTCTAAGAACCCACATATGCTCATTATTTCCTCATTTTTTCCAAGAAACTGTCACTTTTATCTTCACGACAAGCCCCTTTGATTAGTCAGAGTGAAGTGGCAGGCACTCACTCATCTAGTTAACTAACATTCTCTCCTCTGAGTCTACACTATCCTGCTTGCTTCTTGGGACCCAAAGACCTATCCATTTCCTCTAAATTCCTTGTTTGAGTCAACAATTTCAAGAACAGGATAAGTGGTTGAAACAGCCTGAATGACAAAGAAAAGCCAACTCCTTTTGGCAAGATTGCAGCACTGTCTGACTAAGGCATTCTACCAGTTCTGGTATTTTTTTTTTTTTCCTGCATAAAAGTCTCACTGCTTCTTCCTGTTCAGAGACACACTCCCTTTGGTGCCATATTAGTCTTCTATGGCTGCCATAACCAAATACTACAGAACGAATGACTTGAACAATGTACATTTATTTTGTCACAGTTCTGGAGACTGGAAGTCCATCAAAATGCCATCGATGTTGGTTTTTGGTGAGGTGTCTCCTCCTGGTTTGCAGATGGCTACCTTCTTTCTGTGTCTCGTGTGGACTTTCCTTTGTGCACATGGGAGAGACCCAGAGAGATCTCTCGTGTCTGTTCCTCTTCTTATAAGGATGCCATTCTTATTGGATTAGGACCTCGCCCTTACAACCTCGTTTAAACATAATTGCCTCCAATTATGGCCCTCTCTCTAAATAAAGTCATGCTGGGGATTAGGGATTTGACACATTAATTGTGGAGGGGGAACATGATTCAATCCATAACAGGTGCTCTCACTGTTGCAGCTGTCTAAATTACATGCCTTTTTTCAGTATTGGGGAGCAATTTATGAAAGTTCAACAGTAGATACATTGCTTTTACAGATTAAAACTTAGCAGCTGAGTGGAGTCATCCTGCATTTGAATCCTGGTTCAATGCATTATTGAGATCACTGGCATGGCATGCTCATCCATCAGCCACCACTGCCTGGTGGCCACGGGGGTACCACTGCCTATCCTTTCTTTTTCTCTTTGCTTTTATCTGCACCTGGTGTTCTCTAGCTGCCTCTACTACCCAAGAGTTTCTCGTCTCCAACATTTCCATAGCCATTATCACAAGTATCATTTTATCCCTTTCCAAAGTACTTCCTTCTGTACATTACTCAGCTCCAGTTGTGCTGTGATTTTGCTCTGTGTGTTTCTCATATCCCCTCCTCAAAAGTTGATTGTTCAGTTTGTTTTATCTGGCACTTTCCCACTTCCTAATCAGTAAATCTCAGTGCACACAGCTCCCCCTTCTTCTTCTTCCTGTGATGCATTCTATGCTTAGTCAAAAGCAAACAAATAAAACATAAATGAAACAAACAATAATCGCTCTAAGTTTTTAAAAGTCAGTTTAAAATTTATCATCTAATTTTAAATTGTAGAATGCCCTCCACATATTGGGAACTGGGACAGATGCTTGCCATACATTATTTCAGTCAATCTTAGCAAAGCATCTGTTCATGCCTAGTGTTTTCTCATACTTATGTTTTCCCACCCTCTCCAGTGCATTTCTCTTGTGGTTAAGTAGCCTTTGGATTTATGTTTTCAAAGGATTCACCGTAACCCATCAAGTGGATATACTCTTATTTAAACATTCCTCTATTTTGAACCCATTGGTTGTCCATTGACTTATTTTTTGAATTCTCATAGTCTATCAGCATCTTCTTGTAATAGTATATGGCTCCCTTAAGATTCCTGTAATTCTCTAATGTAACAGTATCTTAGCCATTCGCAAATGTCAATGTCACGAACTGTTCAATGTCATCCCACTTTGTCTTGCAAAAGTTCACATTTCTTTTGGAAGGAGAAACTGAAGGTTACCACTGTCTCCTTGCACCCCTCCCCTTCCTGCTCAAGAACTTATGGCACACAAAGATAATTCTGTGTCTCTTCAAGCAGTATCACTTGTTCAAACATCTGTGGCAGTGGGTAGAGACTGTCATGTATGACAGATCTCAGAAGTCTATCTGTCACCCTCCAGGAAACCCCTTCACTCATCAATTGGTCTTGTCAGTTATAGACACAGCTGTCTTTCCAGCCCTCAGCAGCATCACCAATCTTCCCTACATGTGTTCCTCTCTCGAGCTCGGTGCCTGTGGCCTCTGATGGGCTGCTGAGAATGCAGGTTTTCGTTTGTAACCATCAGCCTAGTGTCTTCTCCAGAGGCATGATTTACTATTTAGGAGTAGGACCTCGTAACTCCTATATCATTCCTCCCTTGGTACTAATTTCGATTTCCTTCTAGCATCAGAGAGTTTACTGTCTTCCTTCCAAAAATATTTTTTTCTGTCTTTTTGAGAAAAAAAATGCCATTTTGAGAAAACAGACTAGTGTTTCTCAATACTTCTACTTCTTCCTTATCAGGGAAAGCAACCTATATTTAATGAATGTCAAAATGAAAAAACACTTTAGATTTAGAATTTTGAATGAGAGCTCTGTTTTCATTGCTAAACCAGAACCAATAAGAGCTAAGCCAGTCTCCTGGAGAGTGAATGTGATTCTGTGTAACATCAAATTCACCTTTGAATAGCTGCTACTTATTAATTCCAACCATTTTCTAAAAAAAAAGAGTATCAGGGACTTTCAGGGCACGTTGTACCTCACTCATTTATTTTCTTTTTTGAGATAGAGTCTTGCTCTGTTGCCCAGGCTGGAGTGCAGTGGTGCAATCTTGGCTCACTACAACCTCTACCTCCTGAATTCAAGCGATTCTCCTGACTCAGCCTCCTGAGTAGCTGGGACTACAGACATGTACCACCACACCTGGCTAAATTTTTGTATTTTTAGCAGAGATGGGGTTTAACCAGATGGTCTTGATCTCCTGACCTTATGATCCATCCACCTCGGCCTCCCAAAATGCTGAGATTACAGGCGTGAGCCACCGCGCCTGGCTTGTGTCTCACTCTTTCTTTGACTGTTAACCCCTATACATCTGTCTAGCCCAGCTCCCTTTATACTTATACCTAAAGCTCTTAATATTTCTTTTTTACTGCTCACAAGCACCTTTAAGTATTTATTCTACCAAACAAAGCAATGCGATAGCTATTTTAATAATATTTTCTTTGTTATGACAATATTTATGAGCTGTTTTCTAGTTTTCTTTCTATCTACCCTTCTTTTTACTTGAGTGTGTTTTACAAAGGTAACAAAATATTAAAGGAAAGTGATTTCAGGGGGAATTAATTATTTTGTTCTGAAATAGATTTCCTCTTAATTTGTATAACATGTTTTTTAGGTGGATTTGAGTGACTGCACTTAAGATGTCGCTTTACAAAGCATCTCTTCATAGTTATGTAACTGTTTGCTTAGCACTGACTGGATATTGTTGAAAATAAAAAAATTTAATCACATTTCATAGGCTAGGCCACATATCAGGTGAAATAGTACAAGCAAATGGCTGATCTTAGAGTTACAAATAATTGCATCTTTTAGAACAAACCACTTTTTTTCTTTAATTAAGGGATATAATTGATGCCCATGACTGAATGTAACATTTTTAGTGGTGTGGTTTGAACGAGATTGTAGTTAACCCTTCTCTTTACGTTCTACAATCATTTCCTAAGCCATCTATTCTTCTCGAAGCAAGAGATGCAAACAGAAGTCCCTATCTGTCTATCTATTTGCCATTTCAGGGAACTCCTTATTTCTAAGTGGACTCCCAGTATGATGTACAGAAAATAAATTATCAGAGAGTGAGTAAAAAACCCTCCACCCATTCAACTTCTTTGTGTGTGTGTGTGTGTGTGTGTGTGTGAATCTCTTTTATTGAAATATGAATGAACTATGGCCATACCACCCTGAATGCACCAGATCGCATCTGAAATATGAATGAAATAACACGGAAAATCTCCATCAAGTATGAAAACGTGTGCCATCATTATCTTCATCTTGGTACACAAAGGCCTTCATATTCCTAGGGGTTCATGCTGGCTTCATACTTGCTCATCTTTCCTGTCTCATTGCCTGTTTTCTCCACAAATCATATCCTAACGCTGCACATTTCTCTAAGTAAGCCACATATTCTCACAGCCTGTGGTCTTTACGCAGTTCTTTCCTTTGCTTGAATGCTCTGATCTGTCAGCTGAATTCCAAATGCCCTTCAAAACTTATTCCAAACATCAACTCCTCCATGGGGTCTTCCTTGAAACCCCATTCTCCACTTCACCCCCTAGGACTGATTACCTGATCTACAGTTGTGGACTTTTTTTTGTCTTTGCGTTTCCAGTGTCTAGTTGCCCTTCTTTTGATAATAGCACCTTACTTTTCATTGATGAAATCACTTATCCCACTTTTAGTTCATAAGGTTTGGGTGAGATGATCCTGCCTCCAGCTCCACAAGGTGGGTGATTGACTTTTATTTATTTATTTATTTATTTTTAATTTAATTTAATTTAATTTTTTTTATTGCATTTTAGGTTTTGGGGTACATGTGAAGAACATGCAAGATTGTTGCATAGGTACACACATGGCAGTGTGGTTTGCTGCCTTCCGTCCCCTTGCCTGTATCTGTCATTTCTCCCCATGCTATCTCTTCCCACCTCCCCACCCCCGTCCCTCCTCCATTTCCCCCCAACAGACCCCAGTGTGTAGTGCTCCCCTCCCTGTGTCCATGTGTTCTCATTGTTCAACACCCACCTATGAGTGAGAACACGTGGTGTTTGATTTTCTGTTCTTGTGTCAGTTTGCTGAGAATGATGGTTTCCAGGTTCATCCATGTCCCTACAAAGGACATGAACTCATCGTTTTTGATGGCTGCGTAATATTCCATGGTGTATATGTACCACATTTTCCCTATCCAGTCTATCATCGTTGGGCATTTGGGTTGGTTCCAGGTCTTTGCTATTGTAAACAGTGCTGCAATGAACAGTCATGTGCATGTGTCCTTATAGTAGAATGATTTATAATCCTTTGGATATATACCCAGTAATGGGATTGCTGGGTCAAATGGGATTTCTATTTTTAGGTCATTGAGGAATCGCCACACTGTCTTCCACAATGGTTGAACTAATTTACACTCCCACCAACAGTGTAAAAGTGTTCCTGTTTCTCCACACCCTCTCCAGCATCTGTTGTCTCCAGATTTTTTAATGATCGCCATTCTAACTGGTGTGAGATGATATCTCAATGTGGTTTTGATTTGCATTTCTCTAATGACCAGTGATGATGAGCTTTTTTTCATATGTTTGTTGGCCTCCTGTATGTCTTCTTTTGTAAAGTATCTACTCATATCCTTCGCCCATTTTTGAATGGGCTTGTTTGGTTTTTTCTTGTAGATCTGTTTTAGTTCTTTGTAAATTCTGGATATCAGCCCCTTGTCAGATGGGTAGACTGCAAAAATTTTTTCCCATTCTGTTGGTTGCCGTTGCACTCTACTGACTGTTTCCTCTGCCATGCAGAAGCTGTGGAGTTTGATTAGGTCCCATTTGTCTATTTTGGCTTTTGTTGCCATTGCTTTTGGCGTTTTGGTCATGAAGTCCTTGCCTACGCCTATGTCCTGCCATTCAACTTCTTAAACAGCTACCTATGAGTTTCTCCTTCTAGTCAGGGTGGTGGGTAAGATGATAAATGTGCTTTGGGACTCTGGTTATTTTTCAGTTGACACTGATGATTCAGTGAATTATATCTAAGAAAGAAAGAAACTAAGTATATTAAAAATTCTTAGTAAAATATTTTTTATGTTCCCTGGATGGTTTTAGTTTCATACACTTATTCTTCTCTGTATTGGGCTGTTGTTCATTCGGTCTATTAAAGTGTCCTGAACCGTAGTAATTTCTGAGACTTCTTGGGGTTTCACCTTACTCTGCTCATTTCATTCATTTATTCACTGAACAAATATTTAGTAAGCCTCCACAGTGTGGTACGTATCATTACACATCTTCAGCGTCAGTTGTTTTGAAATGTTATAACGGTTTTAATCATTAAATTCTTGCTCACAATTGAGAACAGAAGTTTTCACTCCTAGACACACAATGCTTTGGTGATGACATTTTATGCTGAAGATTTTGCTTTTTCTTTAAAACAAAGTGTATTTTTTTTTTTTTTTAAAAGGTTCTTATGGAGGGCCAGTGTATTACAGGCAATGTGCTCAGAGGCTGTACTCTTATAGCTCACCCTGGGCTTAACACTCCTGGTCTTGCAGGAAAACAGCATAGTGTGGTAAGTACAATGAGAGAGAGGCATACAAAGTATCTGAAGTGGTTATAGGAGGAACATCAGGTGTGAGCAGTGGGAGTCAGTGAAAGGTATTTACTGAAGGATGAATAGGACAGCCAGATGAGGAAAGGAGGAATCATGCCCATCAGAGCAAGGTCCACAAAAGCACAAAGCATTTGAATGCACCCTAAGTAGTGCAGAAGGACTAGCAATGATTAGAAGCGGCCAGGTCATGAGGAGTCCTGTAGGTAAAGCTAAGGACTAAGGATCTTATCCAGAATCTTGAGGGGTCATTTTAATATTATAAATGTTATGCATGCACATGTGGCTGATATAGATTAGATTTGCTTTTTATAAACTTAAAACTCTCAGGAGGGTGAAGGATGGGAATGATAATAAAAAAATAAAAAAAAAAGAGAATGGAGTCTAACTTGGGACCTCAGGGACTAGATATTAAGCTGGTGAATTAACTCCTGTAAAAATAATAAGAGCTACAGAAAAATGGAGACAGTGACAATGCTAATAAAGAACAGACAAAAACAGATTTGTTCCACATGAGCATGCAGGACTGACAGCACATCATGGCTGGCGGAAAGTAGTGACACGCGAGAGCAAGGTGTGGCCAATTCAAGTTGGTGGCTTTTGGTTTTTATTCTTTTTAGTAAATGTACTTATATCTTCCAAAAAATGTACTATGCTTTTAGTATGTGGCTGCTTTTCTTTTGAATAAGATATTTTAAGTGTGTTCATTTTTTTAAATTCTCTTCCTAACTTTTCTACAAAGAATCATATTTAAAAACTGTTTTGAGATTGTGTGTGATTTGTATAGTGCAATATTTGAGGAATATGCCATGGTAACGTATTGAGTAAAATCTTTCTGAAATAAGGCCAATACAAAATGCTTTCTAGCATTATACGTTGTTGCATTTTAATGAAATATTTTGCTTTTGGCAAGAATAAGAATTTATCCTGAATTGAAGGTTTCACGGATGATTCTTCCGCAACACAGAGCACTGTAATGTTTCCCTGCCCTCCAATCAAATACCTACTTCCACTCCACCCATTCGGCTTACATAGTAAAGATTAAATACATTTGCCTTATGACAGAAGACTGAATCCTATAGTTGAGTTATTTCAGTGCTTTGGGAAAGATACGTTTAGTGCTTGTGTGAAAGGAGACTGGCAAAATGATAAAGTGGAAAAGCGAGTTTAGAATTTTACAATGTGTTCCTCAAGTTATATCCAATTTAATTGAACAAACATTTACCAAGTGGCTGCCAAATTGAAGTATGTTCTAGAAAACAGGAATATAAAGACACATAGATGCTGATCTCCAAATGAATGAGAGGGAAAGAGAAAGAGGGAGAGAAGAGATAATGAAAAGATAAAAAGATAATGGTACGGTTAATCACGACTGTACAAATTGTACTACATTTGGAAATTTCACATCAATTTGAATCCAGTATTCTTTTTTTTTTTCTGCTGTATCTATGGATTCAGCAGCCAAAAGCAAATGCTATTGAGTTATTGACCATATTTGATACCCCAAGCTTTGAGAAGAGCTGAAGGAATTGCCCCTCCAGAGAGATTTAATTCTCCAGTGTGTTCTACGACATTACACAATCTTATGATTTAAAAATCCATGGCAGGAAATATTTGAGGCTTCCAGTTGCTCTCTGTGGGCCACTGTTACATTTTTAAAATATGCCCCTGGACATATCCAGTCATGAAGAAAACCCAGAAGGTTTTCACTCAACAAAGTTATAAAGAAGTAACCTTTACTAATTTATAAGGGAACTCAAAAGACTTAAAAAACGTAAGAGGGAAATCTCTTTTCCAAAAAGTGTTTTTAGAACTTTGAAGATCAGAAGGGCAAGTACAACAAAAGCAACAACTGGTCTTTAGAAAGCTTTTTTAATTGATGACATTGTTTAGCTAACTCTTCTGGGCCATTTAGATTTCATCATTTGTAAAACACTATTATTCAATTTAATTTTGCCTGAAACCAGCAAACATATTTTCAAAATCCTATTGGCTAGGAATTTGGATCCTACCAATATAAATTCTCACATCACAAAGTACTTGAGGTGCTGAAGGAACTAAAATAAAATATAACTATTTATATATTTTTATTCAATCATAATAATATATTTAATTTATGATGTTGCAGCTGTAAAGAATTCAAAGGAGCTGTTTTTTTCAAATGTGCATACTCTCAGTTGTGTTACAGTGAAAAATTAAATTCTTAGTGCTGAGGAATAAGATAATAATTTTATTTGATTTACTTGGCTTTGCTTGATTATAATCTATCACTGAAATTTCCCCTGGGCTCATTGAAATATATGTTCTCAAGCTATGATATAATCTGTTATCTTTTAAATTTATCAACATTTATTATACAAAAAGAAGCCCAGAAGTTCATGATAGATAGATACACAATCTTTCACTTGGCTACTGGTTACATGCAAATCCTTCAGCATGCTGTTTTCAGAATACTTTATCCAAGAACTTCAGATAACTCGCTCTTCTTAATTTCGTTTGGAATCTGCAAGATTAAAAAAATGTCTGTTACAAACTTTTATTTTTTCATTATTCGTACGACAAGACCTGATAAAGCAGATACTAAACTAGAATCAGAAACAGTCTCTGCTTCTCTGTTTCCTCATCTGCTCTTTATGTCAAACATCTTATGTTTTTCTGATCACCCATAATCAGAAACCCGAAGAGACACTTATGTTTTTCCGCTGTCCTCACCCATCTCTTCACATAGTCACAAATTACTGGGGCTGCTTTGTTGGTGTCCCTACGTCTTCCCCATCCCTTTTGTTCTATTGCCACAGCCTTTCAAACTACACATCTGAGCACAAGTTTTTAATGCTTTATTTTAATTACTGTGCAAGAGTCATGCACAGGGTGTCATAAAGACAAGGAGGACACTTGTGCCCAATGAGGTCAGCCAGTAGGTCTTCGTCTGGAGGCCATTCCAAGCTGATGCTCTCAGTGAACCCGAGTAGAATTGTGTGTTTAATCAAAATGTGATAGTCAAGTTTAATTAAAATGTAATAATTAAAATGTGATTGTCCTGGAGCAGCCACATGAAGGGTTGATTGAGTGGGAGAAAGTAGAATTGAAGATGAGTTTAGAATGAACACTCTAGGTTTTATGAATGGCAGTTAGACTCTTTGGATTACCCCATTCATGTGTGTGTGCATGTGTGTGAGGTAGGAGGGCTGTGCTAAGAAGTAGCCAGAGCCTCCGTTCCAAGGTCCACCCAAGTGGAAGAATTCGTTAGAATCTGAAATTAAAGCAGAAAGCCAACAAGTGGAGTGAACACACCCTAAAAGTAATGGGGTGACAGCAGCCATATAGAGCTCTCCAAGGGCTCAGTTGCCTGCAGGAATTGCCTCCTCTCCCAAACCACAGTCTTATCAATGGGCACATTTCCTGAGACCTTCAGTTTCTTTCTTTTTTTTTTTTTTTAAGACGTGGAGTAGAGTAAAACTATATGTGGGTAGTAGACATTTAATACCAATAGTGAGTTGGGTAGAGGCAGGTGGGGCAGAAATGATGTTAAGTGTGGTATGTACTAGATCAATTCCTCTTTACTGATTGTGACTTGATGTTCTCTATAACCTGGTAGAGACTTCTAACTTCATTCATTGCAATGTGTTGTCTTTAAGAAGGTAAGGCAACTTTTTGTTGGTGACATCTGGAATATCACCGATGCGTTTTTAAAGGAATCTCATTTTTAAAGAGAAAATGTTCCATTGTTGTTTATAAGCAGGAATCTTGCCTATCCCACTTCACGTTCACATAGGACAATGTCCTCAAATACTTGCTGAAATAACCAGTTCAATCAATAATATGGGAAAGCTGTGCTGTTGGACACAGGGAGGGGAACATCACACACTGGGGCCTGTCGGGGGGTGGGGAGCTAGGGAAGGTATAGCATTAGGAGAAAAACTAATGTAGATGGCAGGTTGATAGGCGCAGGAAACCACCGTGGAACGTGTATATTAATATAACAAATTTGCATGTTCTGCATATGTGTCCCAGAACTTAAAGTATAACAAAAAATTAATTAAAGGCAAAGGTGTTGAATGGCAAATCAATAAGGCCAAAGTCATCAGCAAGAAATTACAATTATCTGACCTTCAATTTCTCATGTAGAAAATAAAGATAATACCTTTGTCACAAAGTTGTAGTAAAGACATAACATGGCTGAGATATAGCATACAATACACATAATCATTGTTTGTTGTTGTTGTTTTTTTTTTTTTTTATAACCATTGTTAAAATTTTTCTCTTGAGGGCTCCAGTTAAAACACTGGCACATTGGCAAGCATCAGTTTATTTTATTTATGTCTTCATTGCCAAACATGAAATCGATTTGCAGTACATTAGACACTATGACATATGTCAGGGAAGTACCGTGTCAAGGAAGGGCTATCTTTTATAAAAGAGTGCCTAGGGGTGAACAAGTAAATACTTGGTCAGTTCAATAGTATTTTATAGGAACTAACATGAAAATTATAACTTACAGACATGCAAACAAATAACAACTATACCATAGTCTTTCTAATTCTGGGAAATTATGGGTGAGAGTAGTGTATAAAAAAAAACACACACACACACACAAAAGAGCATTTTTGGATGAGACTGTTGATCTTTGTCTTTTACCACGAGAGTGATCAGTTTTTAAACAGCTGTCTTGAAAAACAAAAATAACAAATGGTGGCTACTTGTAATACTATCATCATATTAACGGCTCCAAGGGTTATTTTCAACTAATGATTTTAAGTTCTAAAATCCAAAAACAAAAATTCAAACATTATTTTTTTAAAATTGTGTTTGAGGTCAAAAGTGATTCATGGTGGGATATGCAAAAGAATTGAGTTGAAACAGGTGTTTACTATTTTAAAATAATTTATGATCTAAGTCAAGGTATGAGTACATAACATCTTAGATAATTTTAACCATTAATATAATGGTATTTGCAAACAGTATGTGAACTCATGTATACTGAAAGACCTGGAAGTACATTAGTTACCAGTACGTGGTTTAGTAATGAAGAGACTTTGGGAGGGTTACAATTTTTATTGGCCTGGTCCAGGTCTGTTCCGCTTGCATGCAGTAAATCAATCACTGTGACAAAGGTTTTGCAAAAGAGAAAAGATTTATTAGCAAGGTCTCCAAGTGAGAAGGTGGGAGAACAGCTTTCAAATCCACCTCCCTGAAGATAAGGCTTAGGGATGTTTATGGGTTAAGGAAGTGGCATGATTTAAGCATGGGGAAGGTGATTGGCAGTGGGGAAAAATGAAGCGACAGGTTTGTTTTGCACAGGAATAGTCAGAGTTCATGGCATTTCACAGGACATATGTACAGAAAATGGTGGTGTTAGCATGATCTGAGCATGGAGTTTTGGCTCTCTGACATCAAAAAGCTACCTCTCGGGCACTTGACGGGGCCCAGTTGAAAGGCCAGTGGTCGCCACTGGGTTGAACTGAATAGCAGGGAGCCCAGGCGACCATTACCATGGTGATCTAGGAATACTATTAAGTAGCTAGTGAAGGTTAAATTTCAGCTGCAGCGGCAAGGCCTTCAGCTACTATGGCCTTCAGCTTCATAGAAAAAGGAAAAACAAAAAGTGGAAAAAGGAAGCAGGGCAAGCAGATCTGATAAAATTAACCCCTCACTTCACAGTAGTTTTGAAAAGGGATGAAGGACCTAGAAATATTAAGGATTAATCCTATGATCTCATCTGAGGCTTGGGGTTCTCTCCAAGCTCACGTTAATTAGCAGAATTCCCTTGGAGCTGAGGCTTCATTTATGGACTTGCTGTTAATCAAGGGCCATTCTCTGGTCCTAGAGGTTGTCCACCGTTTCTTGACAGGCAACCCTTTCTATAACAGGATGATTTTCTCCTTCCAGGTCTGTAAGGTCAGTTCCACTCATGCTTCTTATCTCTTTGACTTTTTTGTTGTTGTTTTGAGATGGAGTCTCGCTGTCTTGCCCAGGCTGGCATGCAGTGGCATGATCTCGGCTCACTGCGACCTCTGCCTCCCAGCTTCAAGCAATTCTCCTGCCTTATCCTCCTCAGTAACTGGGACTACAGGTGCGAACCATAGCACCCAGCTAATTTTTTTTTGTACTTTTAGTAGAGATGGGGTTTTGCCATGTTGGCCGGGATGGTCTTGATTTCTTGACCTTCTTGACCTTCTTGATCTCATGATTTGTCCCACTCAGTCTCCCAAAGTGCTGGGATTATAGACATGAGCCACTGCGCCCAGCCATCTCTTTGACTTTTTGTGTCTCTGACCTGTAGACCTTTTGAAAGTGTCTTCTGATTAGGTCAGCCACTCCATATAATACCCCTTTTAGGTAACTAAATTAAGGACCTCGATTAATTACCTCTGCAAGATTAGT
The DNA here is from genome assembly GCF_048565385.1 of Saimiri boliviensis. NCBI lineage: Eukaryota > Metazoa > Chordata > Mammalia > Primates > Cebidae > Saimiri > Saimiri boliviensis. Next base: position 139,480,867 of record NC_133449.1, on the reverse strand, counting down.
TTTGCTATATAACATAACATAAGCACAGGACTGAGATCCCATCCTATTAACAAATTCTGCCTGCACTCAAGGAGAGGGGAGGAGATTATACTAGGCCTATGTCAGGGGCTAAAATCTTGGAGACCGTTTTAGAATTCTATCCACTGAAGGAATCAAACACCTGACTATCTCTCTAGCAGGGAGAGCTCTATGTCATGATGCTGCATGTGGTTAGGGAGATTAGGGGCTGGAAACATTTGAGGATCCTTGTAATAATGATGGGTACCTGGTAGGGGGTGTAGCCTTGTTGGAAAGGTAAAGATTCCAGAGCTCAGAACAGATATCAATTCTTCTGCATTGAGCCAATGGACACCTACTCTGCCAGCTTTTAGCTAAGTTTCCAAAATACTAGAAATGAACCTCTGAGACCAGCCAAGCTTGTTCCTTGCTTGATTATGAAATCAAACACAATAATCTTAGCTAATGAAATGGAAATATCCTCCATCTAATCTCATGTTATTGCTCAGAGAAGCTTATTGTTTCTAGTTGGCTTGATTTTTTTCCCCTTAGTGAGAAATAGCTATTTATTAAACTAGCTTTATGGGCTCCCCTATTAAAATGCATTTATCTGCAGGAAAATTTCTTGTCACTAGGAAACATTTCAGCCTTCATCTTAAGTGTGATACTTTGAGATACAAATAACAACTCTTAAAATAATTTAGTAATAAAATGGAGCATTTGTTCAGTGAGGTTGAAATATCATCTAATATGACTAGAATGAGAACTGAATTGAGGCTTACTCAATTTTCCCTCCAGGAATCCAAGTTGAAACCATGGCAATTTCAGGTTGAAAATATCAGTAATGGAAGTAGCACATACTTAGGAGGACATTGTTGCTGTAACTTCATAGACGTGAGGTTTAGTCAGCACAGTGTGAATTTCTGACTACATCCTCAAAGCTGTCTAAATAAAGATGTGTCCATGTTCTCTGAAATTTTTTCTGTGTTTCTAAATGAATTGTGGCTGTTTGATTTCTGCATCACGTGAAATTTAAAATTCTGTTTTTCTGGAGAAAATGAAACAAATGACTCTGAAGCTCAAGAGATGTGAAGAAAACTATGACCTTTTGGCACATTAAACGTTATTTCATAATGGGAAAACAATGCCTCATAAGGACAATTTTATGTCTTTTTAGGTAATTCTGTAAAACCCCCCTTTTTTGTTAGAGGGAAGGATAACCATGTGGTTAGGAATGTTGAATGCTGACCTCCCTCCCTCTTAAGGAATAATTCTTACAAGATTTTATAACAGCTATCTAGACAACTTCTATTCAGTTCCAACTTTGGAATTCATAGTAAACACCTAAAGCAGCAATCATAAACACTTGCATAGTACTTTTTATACACCAGGTACTTGGTACTCTTTATCCGCTGACTCATTTAATTTCAGAAGTCCCTGTTTTATTTAGTATGTACCGTCATTATGCCCATTTAAAGATAGGAAAGGCAACTTAAATAAAATGCCTAAGATCACGTAGGACTTCGCAGAGGCAGAACTTGAACTCACAGAAGGTGGTTTCAGGAGCAACACTTGTAATCACTACGCTACGCAATATTCTGGTTTCAGTGCAAGATGACAGGTAACATGGCACCAGTTACTTTCATCTCAGCAAGCTGAGACCCAGACCACCACAGAAGTGCCGTAATAGAAGCCTGTTCAAGTTAAGGAAGAATTTCCCAGTAGAAAAATTCTAATCCTCCAAGTGACTTTGGGAGGGATTCAGTTTTGTCTAATTCAAAATAAAATTATACATGTGGACCCCACTGTTATATATGGCTCACTCAAAATATGAGGTCTCATCACTAAAGCAATATATGTGTTAATATCAGCCGTCAAAACTGCTTTTGACCAATCAGTGGGCAATATTTTGAAGCACAAAATCGGCAAAAATTAATTGTTTGGTTCTGCAATTACAGTTTGGCAACAGTGGTAGGCAGAAATGTGGTCCCCCAAGGATGTCCATATCTTAATCCCTAAAATCATATACTTTGTAACCTTTAAGACAGACATTTTTACTCAACCTAATTTCTTGGGAATTCATCCAAGTTGTATTGTATGTCAGTAGTCTGTTCATTTTTATTGCTGGGTAATCTTTAGTGATATGTATGTGGTAGTTTGTGTAATCACTCACCTGTTGAAATGAGTATGGACTGTTATGAACATTTGTGATAGGTTTTTGTGTGAACATAAGTCTTCAATTTGTTTGTACTAAATGCCTAAGTGCAATTGCTGGGTCATATGGAAATTGCACATTTAGTTTTATAAGAAATTGCTAAATTGCTTTCCTCTAAATTTGAAAATTGATTTTCATGTATTTAAGAAAAGTGATCATATAGTTATTTCAATTTTCTCTATGTCTGTGACAATTTCCTAGTTTAATTCTCATTTTATATACTTATACTTTCACCATAAGAATAGGTAGTGGATTTTTTGGTTGTGATTTTTTATCTTTTTTGTTTTGAAGAACAAGATCTTAGATTAATTGATTTTGTTGTTATAGTGTTTTCTAATTGATTAGCTGCCATTTTTTACTAATTTCTTCTGTTGCTTTCCTGATGTTTATTTCATTGTTTTTTTCTAAATTGAATGCTAAGTTATTTATTTTCATTCCATAACTAAGGCTTTTGAGTTTAAGGTTCTAAATTCTTCATCCTTAATTTAGCATTATTACTGAGAACTGGGGCCGACCTGACAGTGGGAAGTAGGTTTACTTGGCTTAGCAGTGGGGAAGGAACTGAGGGTGTCCAGAGCCTGGCAGTCCAGCAAGATCCACCATTCTTTTGTTTGTTTGTTTGTTTGTTTTAATTCCACTTTTATTTAAATACAGGGGGTACATGCATAGGTTTGCTACATGGGTATATTGCACCCAGGTAGTGAGCATGGTACCCAACAGGTAGTTTTTCAACCCATGGTCCCCTCCCTTCCTACCCACTCAAGTAGTGTGCGGTGTCAATTGTTCCCATGTTTATATTCATGTGTGCTCAATGTTTAGCTCCCAGTTATGAGCAAGAGCATGTGATAACTGGTTTTCTCTTCCTACATTAATTTACTTAAGGTTATGACATCCAGTTTCATCTGTGTTGCTGTGAAGGACATGATTTTATTATTTTTATGGCTGCATAGTATTCCATGGTGTATATGTATCACGGTTTCTTTATCTAGTCCACCGTTCGTGAGCACCTCTTTGCTATTGTGAATAGAATGGTGATGAACGTATGAGTGTATGTGTCTTTTTGTTATAAAGGTCTATTCTCCTTTGTGTATATACCCAGTAATGAGATTGCTGGATTAAATAGCAGTTCTGTTTTAAGCTCTTTGAGAAATATCTAAACTGCTTTCCACAGTGGCTGAACCCATCCTTCTTAATAAGCTTGTAGACTTTCATTTTGAAGCAATTAGCTGGCTTCGCTCTTTTTCTGAGGATCTGTCTTTTCTCATTGTTTTCCACTGTGTATCAACAGTGGGCTCTTAACGTCCACTGTCAAATATACCCTTTCCTGACCCCCCCAGTCTCTACAAGAACAAACCAAATTCCCAAGTTAATGCAATAAAACATGATGGGCTCCTACATTCTGAAAATGTGAATATTTAATAACCAATATTTAATTGGTTATAGAAAGCAAAATGTTGAAAGCACAAAGTGAAAAATCTAAGTGGTTCTCAAGTCAAAGGATTTGAACGTGAGATGTCAGAGGCAGGAGTCAAGATTATTCGCCTACCTCCAGTGGCAACAAAATCTTGATACGAAGATTTTGTTTCCTCAATTCTAAATCAATTTATCACACTAACTAGTTTTCAAGGTGGTGCTTTAAAGGCAAGCATATGAAAAATCTCTGATGAGAACACACCTTTCTTTGCCTAATGGTATTGGGAGATAAAAGAAGAAAGGGGATGGATTATTTTGAGTACCTACTCTGTACTTTTAGAATGTTATGTATGGTATACCATGAAGTTCTGCAGTTCTGTTGTGAAGGGGCTATTTTTATCTGTACTTTCTAGGTAGAGACATATCAAGTTGAAGCAGTATGTATCAGACCCAGGGAGGTACCAGAGCAAAAATCTGAGGACTGGCTTCTGTGGATCCAGAGACCATGTTTTCACAATGCTTAAATAGATCACTAACAAAGAGACAAATGTTTGATTACCGTAGATGGTTAAGCATAGAGTCAGAGCCTAACAGTAATAAAAATACTTCCTTTAATAATACAAAAAGCATGAGCAATATTAAAGATGAACATAAAGTCAGAAAACGCGTCTAAGACAAATATGTTTTGCCGACAATGTATATAATATTGTAATTAATTTAAATTATGTTTCTAAGTGGAAAAACAGAGGATAATGACAGGCAGTTTGCAGGTATTGAGAATGGATAACAACATATGGAAAACATTGTTTGACCGCATTAATCAAAGAAACGATATGAATACACAAGTTACATTTGTTCACCTAGTAAATCAGCAAACCTAGCTGAGGTGTGTGTGATGAAATTAAGACAAAACTGATATTATCATTGTGGGAAAAATGGAAATATATTTCAGCATCTTTGGATATATTTTTAAAAATTAACTTTTGATTTTCTAATTCTCCTATTTTAAATGCATATAAATATATACCAAACTCCAGAAACGCTTGCCCCATAAAGATATTCTTTTCACTATTCCTGATAACAAATTAGGTGACATGGTGTCACATACGGCCAAATTATCTGTCAGTAATGTGTACAGATTTCTCGGTCTCTGATGCTCTCTTTACTTTTTTAAAACATTATTATTTCTTCTACTCCTTCACCTTTGATTGGTTTTGTTTGGTGAATTTGTAGGTCTCTTTGTCCTAATATCTGGACTTAAAATAGTTGCTATTAAACCTCTAAAATCAATCAGCCTCTGGCTGTTCTGTCATTAAAAGTTAACTGCCTTCCCATTAATCTATTAATTGTGAAGATTAATTGGAAAAGCTCTTCAAACTAAGGCTATAACTTGAAGCATGTAAGCCAGTGTTTGTCTCTAAATGAAAGCTTAGCTCCATAACATCACAGAGTATTAACAATTATGTATATAATCTACTCATGGCTCCAATAGGAGAAAATACATAGAAATTTATAGTCTGCTGTCTAAATGAATTACTTGACAACTAGAACATTATTCCTGTCTTTAGTTTGGCTCTAGGAAAACATACTGATAAATAGTTGCTTGTTTTAAATTGCAGCAACATGTTATTTTTTAAAGATTTAACCCACTGACTGACAGAATTAGAAGCTCATGTTTGTGTTATCTCAAATATCTAAAATCTGAATTCTCAAGTAAATGTTAATTTTCATGTCAATGTCAAATTAATACTTAAAGAAGCTAAAGAATTGCATAGTAGTCTATACTCACGGTATTAAATTGGGTTGGAATATTATTTTAGGTAATGATGAGAGGATGAGAGATGAAGCTAGGATTGGATTGTATTTTGTCACCTATGCTTAGTAAAATAATATTTTATTCAATCCTGGGTGTATTGTCAGTTTTCCCTAAAGTTATTCTTTTTCTCATCAGAATGTGACAGTGCAGCAACTTCCTCCACACACAGTCAGGTGCCTACCACACGGGGAAAGAGGGGTGGGGTGTGACACCGTGAAAGTTCCTTCAGTCTTTTGGGCTGTGTTCCTTCACAGCTCTGGGAAACAGTATGGAAAGCAAAGGGATATTATGAAAGGAACAACACTCTCCACTGCATAGAAGTTAATTTGCAACTCTGTGTTAGTGGTTTATAAACAAGCATGGTTCTGGCTGTGGGTCACAATCACAGGAAGTTTTACATCTCCCCGAGGTGATGCTACCAGGCAGTTAGGATGACTCACTGAAGGTGTACACTCCAGAGATGCGACAATACTGCAACCTGAAGCTGAGCCATAGAATTTTATTTTTATTTTAAATGTTATTTTAGAGACAGGGTCTTGCTCTGTTGTCCAGGCTGCATAAAGTGGTGTTATCATAGCTCAGGGCAGCCTCAAACTCCTGGGCTCAAGAGATCCTTCTGCCTCAGCTGCCCAAGGAGCTGGCATGACAGCCTATTTTTTTTTTTTTGGTAGAGGTGGGTTTTGACATCTTGCTTAGGCTGATTTTGAACTCCTGGCCTCAAGGGATCTTCCCATCTTGGCCCTGAAAGTGCTGGGATTACAAGTATGAGCTACCACACCTGGCCTAGAATACTTTTTTTTTTTTTTTTTTTTTTTTAACCAGGAGGATGATGCTGCTTTTTAAACATGCTTGTGTCTTCTGTGTGCTTAAGATGGACTTCAGTGGCTCTTTTTGGGTGCTGAGTGTAGACTGGACTGCTGCAGCTGTGGGGATGAGATGGCAGAGCTGGTATAGAGACAAATGATGCCCAACCACAGGAGATCAAGCAGAGGCTGTTTATTTAGAGTTTGTTGCAGCGAGGTAGTTGACCACCACCATTTGAGTTTGGTAGAGACTCAAAGGCAGGCAGAGGAGAGGAAAGACTTACAGTGGAGTAAAGGGGCAGATTCAGGTATGCTCTGTTTGGAGGCCTTGGCTAGGGGAAGCTGTGGGAAGGCTGACCAGAAGTGGGGCATCCTATGTGATTAGTGAGAGGTATACATTTGGCTTTCTCTATACTTAGTAAAAGTTTCTAAATATCTCCTAACCATAGTCAGCCAGTTCTAAATAGGAAACAAGGGCGAAAATGAGGGAAGCTGTAAGTTATTAAGTCTTGGCTATTTGGGGTTGATACGATTTGGCTGTGCCCCCATTCAATCTCAGCTTGAATTGTATCTCCCAGAATTCTCATGTGTTGTGGGAGGGACCGAGGTGGAGGTAATTGAATCAAGGGGGCAGTCTTTTCTGTGCTTTTCTCGTGATAATGAATAAATCTCGTAAGATCTGATGGGCTTATCAGGGGTTTCCACTTTTGCTGCTTCTTCGTTTTCTCTTGCTGCCGCCATGATTCTGAGGCCTCCCCAGCCACAGGGAACTGTAAGTCCAATTAAACCTCTTTTTCTTCCCAGTCTCAGGTATGCCTTTGTCATCAACATGAAGTGGACTCATTCAGGGGCTGACTGTTGCGGGAGTTATTATTTGGCTTCTTAGATTCGTTGCTTAAGACAGAAGTCTGGCTTCGTGGGCTGGTTCCTGTAGAGAGTTGGCTTCCTGGGCTGGTTGCTACAGGTTCTATTTTTGTGTGTAGACTGGCCATTTTCAATTTATGTATTCTGTCTCTCATTGGGCAGGAAATAGAGTTACAAATTAATCAAAATCTGTGTTCAATGATCTCATCTCTAAGAGAGTATCATTAATATATCAACAAGGAGGGGTAAATATTAGTTACTATTTGTGGCAGGATTATAACTTCCTAACAGAGTGCTTTCTAAATGTGTCTTAGTTATTATTAGTTCTGTAAGAATAACTACAATATATTAGGTATATCAGGTACTGGGTTGTGTATCATGCCAGGGCAAGGAAACAAGAGTCCACCTGGAATCCTGAAACAAATCTGAAATTTGTAGCAGTAGCTCAGACTGGGTTTATGGTTAGAGAATAATTATCATTGTCAAAATTTCTGAATGAAATCTTGCCTTAAAAGTAATTTTTGGTATGTCCAAACATAATTCCAAAGTTTCTTAAATATGCTAATGATTGTCAATTTTAACTAGATGGAAATGTTAATATAGATTGGAATAAAATATTTTTTTCAAGAAAATAGATTTCTTGAAGGGAAGGCCATTCCTTAATCCTCAATCTGTCCATGGACTATTTGGAGTAGGTCTAAATAAACTGTTTTCTGATAGAAAGGAGACTCCAATCCCTCCAAAGCTTCCTGTCAAAGGTCCTATCCCTGCCTCTGCTGTATGAGGATATTTGATGATTTAAATAATGTTTGCTACCTGTTCTATCTATTTTAGTCTAGTCTATTCTCTGGTGCATGTTTTTATGGGAAATATGATTCATTAGCAGGCATGTAACTGATTTTGGTATGTCTTCTAAATAACAGAGGAGATGACTACTTAGTGGCAACTAAGCTGAATACTGGTTAAAATGAACTTATTTTTTTTTAGGTAAAAAATTAGGTAAACTTGTTTAATTTATCTAATTTAATTATTTAATAATTATTTAGTTATTATGCTCCCTTTTCCTCAAGTGTCCCTAGAGTTAATAATGTCAAATATTATAAGGTGTTTATCAGGATCAAATGAGTTAATGAATGTAAAGCACTGAGAACATAGCACCTAATAATATATACCTATTATCTTAGTGCAGGTAGTATTACACACAGATTACGAAAATTGAATTACTTTTATTAAAAACTGAACAGCATTTATTTGCTTATGAGAATTATATGTTAAAGCCCTTTGTAAAATAAAATAAAATGTTATTAATCGAGCTAAAGACCTTGCATCAATAAAGATGCAAGCTATATTGAAGGAGACCATTGAGTTTTTCTGTATGTACAATTTGTCAGAGATCTAATTTACCATTGACTTGTTAATAACAATGCTAAGTTTTCTCTCATGTAAAGAGTAAATGGTGACTTTTCTGAGGTATTGAACTGAAAGCCATAGATTTGTGTGTACATGGTATATGTGTATGAAAATGACTCAATGCACTTTTTTCAAATGTGGATATTCTAACAGAATTCATTAAAACATATTGTAGATGGAATTAGTGTATATATGTTTTTCAATGAAAAGACTAAAGTTGTAGTTTTACCATTTCCAACTGATACCAAGGTTAATGTGGAAAGCCTAATGTGATTGAGAAAAGTCAAATAAAATGTAATACAATTTTGGATAAGCATAGCGTAATGAGAGTGATGTCCATTTCCTCTTTAACTGAAGAAAACAATGATGAACTCAACATACCCAGCTGCATTTTAAATTGTACAAACTTCCATGAAATGTTTGGTTACTCTACTACTAAATTTCACTAGTGAATGGAGACTTCCAAGATCTCCAGTGACCCTTCTTACCAAGAATCTTACCTATGGCTCAGCAGTAAAGGGACCAGGATGATATGATAATGTAATATAGCACTTAATTTTTAAAAAATACAGTTATGTTTTAAGCTGAAATATCTAAAATGTTATTTCTGATTTGCAAAGCCCCCTAAATGCCTATATACTTATGTGCACTGAATGATCTTTATTTGCAATTAAAAATTAGCTGTAAGTTAGAGCTAATCATTGCAATTTGAGGGGAAGCTGTTGAGTTCTAGCTGAGAGATTACCCCAGGAAAAGACTAGTTTCCTTTGTTGCTTTACCAGGTTCTAGAATAGTGTTTCTCAACCTTTGCATTATCGACATTTGAGACCAGACCATTTTTGTGGTGGAAGGTTGCCCTGTGCTTTATCAAATGTTTAATAGCATCCTTGGATTCAACTCAGCAGGTTCCAGAAGTATCCTCTCTTAGTTGTGATGATAAAAATGTCTTCAGATATTGCTAATGTTTTCTGGAAGTGGGGAGCAGTGGGGCAAAATTATCTCTGGTTGGGAATCTCTGAGCTGGAATGTGGTCCTTAGCTTTGCAAGTCTAGATCCTGTGTTTTATTGGAGGAGTCAGAGAAAACTGGTTGTCTGGAATGAAGCTCAGGACCCTAATGCTTAATCCAGAATTCCAAATTTTTAGTATCTAGAGAAAAATAGCATGTTTACTCCAGACTGATTATCACTGTTTGAGGGTCCCCTCCTTTGTTGTCAAGACTATTGGAGATCAAATGGGATATAAACAAAGAGCATGGCAAACCTGGAAGTGGAGTACACAACTCTTTGAGAGAATTTATTCATGCCATCATGGTGTCTGATAAAATTCCTATACTTCAAACCTAAAGAAATAATAATTATAGTCACGGTGCTCTTACATAGCATCTTCTGGACCCCAACTCTCGTCGTAAATATCATGGTTCTACCACAATGAGTGGAGCAAATTAATCAAACTCTATGTTCAATGATCTCATCTGTAAGAGAATAACATTAATATATCAACAAGGAGGGGTAAAGATTAATTACTATGTGTGGCTGGACTATCCCTAAAGTGCTCTCTAAATGTATTTTAGTTATTATTAGTTCTATAAGAATACCTACAATGTATCATCATTAAATAAACATACAACAGATTGTGGGGGCAAGTATATGCTCATGGTAAAGAATAATAATGCCATGTAACCACCAAGGCCAACAACCAGAACTTCACCAAGTATCCCAAGCCCCCTGTGCGTCCTTCTGTTTCCCATATTTCATGTCTTTCTCTCCACAAATGGAAAAAGAACGCCTTCTTTTGTTTTAATTCCACTCTTTTAAAGCTAAAAGTAGAACAATATTGATTCTTAATTTATAGTTGGCAAAAACAAATGAACAATAAATATATGCTCTCTAGAGTGACTGCACCTGAGAGGCACTAGATCCAAAACATTGATCTGAATCGACTTAATTGATTGTGAATTGCCATTAAACAGCCTTTTCACCACACTTAAACCTGTATGCTGAAAATTATTTTAAAAATCATTAGTTCTAGTAAACACACACCAACATATGTGCCCTCCTTCCTAATATGTAATGCACTCACTTGTGTGTGCAAAGATACACACCACAGTTTCCACAGCATACTAAAACATTTTTGTTGTTGCTTGTCATTTGGCATAATCAGAATTTCCTTTCCCACTCCATGTGTTGGGTTTTTATGTCTCCTCTCCTTATTCTTGAATTACAACTGGATTGGCTGGTGTTAGTACTTAAGCTAGTCAATAGACATGCAGGAAATGTCTGTCTGTCTTAATGGCGAAAGAATTTAAGGTGTACAATAAGAAAAGGTAGACTTTGAATAAAAATGAGACAATCTTGAAAAGTAAAATGCTGCCTCAGGCAAGTTCTTGGGAAAGGCATTCAAGAACAAATTAGGTTCAGGCAAAATAAACTTAATAAAATTTTGAGTGAATCTAGATAATTCTTAGATTTATTTATTTTATTTAAATTGCTTACTATTAACACATTTGGGACAATAACCCTGTATAATTTTAAATTACGGAATGTATATGTTAAAAACTAAATAGGAGAGAAATGCCTTTCTGATTAGAGCAAAAATAGGAATAACTAAGTAGTAGAAATTAAAAGATAAATGCTTTAAAGATGACACTGAGTGCAGAATTGGCTGCATAAATTAAACATGTATGGATTTCATGGTACACATGAGATTCATCTTATAGTTTCTCACTCTGTGCTTTATCTTTTAATATTAGAAGCAATATATGTGATACACGTAAAAGAGTAGGCAAATGATAACTATGTATGTACATTAATGTCTATCTTTATGTACATATTGATATATATGTAAATGTATGTGCATGTGTATATTATATGTTTTATATGAAACACTCTAATTATAAACCTCTGGGAATATGCCTCTGTTACTGTATGAAAGATTCTCTCCAGGGCCTGAAAGCCTGGGGGTTAACTCCTCCCTCCTCAGGCCGGGTCCCAAGGCGCAAGGCCACTTGCACTAGCCAGAGTCAGCAAGACAGCCGAAGCCGGAACAGGGCTGGCCGCGAGATCGAGAGAGGCTATCCCGGTACCGCGCAGCAGTGACATTGGACTGGGACACATCCCATTTGCAGGAGACTATAAAAGCCCTGCCTTGCCCTCATTTGGGGCTGACGCCACTTTAGGCCTCAGCCCCTCTGCGCCCAGAAGCTCATTAAGCCTGTAATCCCAGCACTTAGGGAGGCTGAGGCCGGCAAATTGCCTGAGCTGGTGAAACCCTGTCTCTACAAAAAAAAAAAAAAAAAAAAAAAAAAAAAAATTAGCCAGGTGTGGTGGCGTGCGCCTGTAGTCTCAGCTACTCGGGAGGCTGAGACAGGAGAATCGCTTGAACCCGGGAGAGGAAGGTTGAAGTGAGCAGAGATTGCGCCCCTGCATTCCATCCTGGGTGACAGAGACTCTGTCTCAACCCCTCCACCCCCTCCCCCAAAATCCCAGGGTGTTGCTGCACCCCATCTTGTTGTTGGATAGGAGAGCCTTGCACCAGAAAGGGGTCCCAGTGCAGACCCCAAGAAAGGGTGCTTGCATCTTGCACAAGAAAGAATTCAGGGCGAAAGCAAAAGCGAATTTACTAAGAAAGTAAAGTGGTGAAAGCAGAGCTGCTCCATAGACAGAGTCGGGCGGTCCTGAAGGTGAGAGGAGGAATGTGTCCACCCTAGGTACAAATAAAAGGTCGTGGGGAAGTGTGCTCTGCTACAAGGGTTTGTGATAAAGGTGTATTTTCTTAATTACTATATTTTGCAAGAATCAACATTATCTTTAAAGCAAAGTTAGGACAGCTTTTGTTCCCAAGATGTTGGGATATCGGGACACGCCCAGGTCTGGGTCTGTGTAGTTAACAGTCTGTTCCATTAACCATAAACAACTAGAGGCTAGAATACCTAACTTTCTGCAAATACAGCCCAGGGAGTCCCGGCCTCATTTTCCCAGCCCTCATTCAAGATGGAGTCACTGATTGGAACAGCTTTGACACTACCCCCAAATTAGAGCGTTCCATCATCAAAACTGTATACATTTTATGTTGATTCTGCTTTCCTCCCGAGGTAACCATGATCCTGAATTTTATAATTTTCATTTCTTTTTTTAAAACGTTTTTTTAAAAACTCGTATGTGTCCCTAAACAACATACAGTATTACTTAGCTTTGCTTTTTAAGATTCTCAAAACTATCAACATTTTTCGTATAATTTTATAATTTTTGTTTTTCTCAAAAATGTCACTTCTAAGATCCAACTATTTTGTTTTATGTTGTTGTTTGTTTTGCTGGTGTGTATTATCCTATTGTGAAAAGCACTATGTTTGATTTGTCTCTTCTTTGGCCATTGGATAGCTGCGTTGTTAATAATTTTTTTTTTTTTTTTTTTTGCTATGATGAGCAACTTTGCTAGAAATTGTACAAGTCTCCTGGTGTACAAATGCAGTCTCCTCTGTCTCAGTAGTTTTTTCTTTTCATGGGACACAAAATTACTAGTATTTGTATATCATCCTTGGGTAATAAGACAAAACTCCTTGAGACCACTGGTTCCTCATAGGAGGACCTACGTTTATGAAAGGAACTGGTGGAACATAGGGTATGGGAAATTGCAAAGATACAACTCATGAGAAGTTGTTTTAATAAAAGTAGTTGCTCAAACTTATACTCCCAGGAGCAATGTGACAGAGCTTCTCTTGGCCTACATTTTGCTAGTCTAAGGTCTGTAAATTAGCATCCTATTGTAGTCCAAGTTAACATCTCTTTTTGCTGATAAGTTGGAGGATCAATTTATATAGGGTCTTACTCCATCACCCAAGCTGGAGTGCAGTAGTGTGATCTTGGCTCACTGCAACCCCTGCCTCTCAGAGGAAGTGATTATCCTGTCACAGCCTCCTTAGAAACTGAGCCTACAGGCATGTGCCATCACGCCATGCTAATTTTTTATTTCTAGTAGAGATGGGGTTTCACCATGTTTGCCAGGCTAGTCTTGAACTCCTGACCTCAAGTGATCCACTGGCCTCAGCCTCCCAAAGTGCTGGGAGTCCAGGCGTGAGCCACTGCTCCAGGCTGTGCTGTGAAGTCTGATCATGCCTTGTGCCATTTTTGTTAATGTGTTTCATGATTTAAAGGTGGTTTCTGTTTTACTTTATTTTGTATTTTATTCTCATTTATTTGGAATACTAATTGTATACTGGCATATAGGTTTTGAAAGTCCTTTCTCGATTTTGTGATTTTTCTTTTTAATTTATTTGCAGTGTCTTTTGAAAACCTTGAGTATTAAATTTTTATACAGTTAAATTTGCAAATCTTTTATGATGAGGTATAATCTTTTCTACCTCAAGATATTGTATTATTATGTAATTTTATGATTTTTAAAATATTTTCATACTGTCTTGTCTATAAGTTCTTTTTCTTTTCTCATTGTTACTAGCCTTCTAGTAGAATAGCCCCTATAATTAGTAGGCATATTTTTAGAGATTTTAGATCCTAGTTTTGGATGTTGTTTTACTTGTTAGTTGTTTTGTCTACTGATTCCAGCAAAGCCATCAGCACTGTACTAACCCTAATGTTGCATTGTTCCTCCCTCTGGGCAGATGATTGTGATGATCCTCTTGTGTCTGCCTTGCCTCAGACATCCTTCAGCAGTTCCTCTGAGCTCTCTAGCAGTCATGGTCCTGGATTTGCAAGACTAAATAGAAGAGACGGTAAGTCTGCTTTTCTCCCCTGACTGGTCCATAGAAAATCCAACTAATTTTTCAATCTCTTTGCATAAAATCATTATGAATGCTATATTATAAAAGAAAATAAATTTCTAAATAAGCAAATGGTTAAAACTCATGAGATGTATATGACATCTAGCTTCTGTTCTGGAATGTGAAAGGGATACATCACATATTAAAAAGAATTTAGTGCCTTCAATCTGACAAGCTTTTTATATAGCTTACAAAATATTATTTTCTACAACAATATACAATCCTTGTGGACATATTAGTGATGAAAACTTAATTGCCCTTCAATTTCAAGTTAAAGAAGTAATTTTCAAAAATGCTAATTATTTAAAAATAACAATTCCTCGGTGTTTTGAATTCTCAATGTGGTTGACATGATTTTCTTAACAGTTGAAGAATAGAAACGTAGTAAAGTTTTTGTGGTGCTTTAGGAGTACACAGCCAGGTGTGGTGGTTCATGCCTATAGTGCCAACACTTTGGGAGGCTGAGGTGAGAAAATCACGTGTGGCCAGGAGTTCAAGACTAGACTGGGCAATACAGCAAAACCTGTCTCTACAAAGTAATAAACAATAAATTAGCCTGTGGTGCATGCCTGTAGTCCCAGCTATTTGGGAGGCTGTAGCAGGAGGATCATTGAACCCAGAAGTTGGAGACTTCAGTTACCTATGATTGTGCCACTGAACTAGATCCTGGGTGACAGAGTGAGACCCTCTCTCTCTCACTGTCTCTCTCTCTCTCTCTCTCTCTCTCTCACACACACACACACACACACACACAGAGACACTTAGTTCGTCCATCTCTTAGTTTGTGTTAAATTATTATTGATCAGTTAAATATGTTAAAAGGAAACTAAAGATAATTAAATGGCACCTTGGTGTAGAAATAAGACAATTTCAAAAACACTGTGTACTTAGAGGCAGAGTATCACTGTGATCTCTTTTCATGACATACTAAGGTAAAATTCATCTGCATGTGCATTGGAGGAAAGTATGCTTGGCAATACTAATACAGCAAACATTTTAACAATCATAAAAAGTAGACAACATCATGCATTATTAAAATCATGTTTCATTTATTATCCTCCTCCTCTCGTGACAACATCAGTCAGTCACTTCTAATTTTACTCCTTGATGTTATCCTTAATATGTGCTTAATGCTTGAGCACATTGAACTTTGGACATGACAAACAGATAAGAGTGTGTGTGTGTGTGTGTGTGTGTGTGTGTGTGTGTGTATTTTGCCATCTGACATACCTGATGTATGTTACACATAGTTCTACTTACAGTATAGATATATATAACACTTTAACATGATTTTAAGCTTAAGTTTTTAAAATTTCATTTCATATTATTGGAGATGACAACTTTTGAGTGCTTCTGAATGTGAAGATACCAATGGAGAGTGAGAACTGAGATCCTTTTATCAAATGGGACATTGCGGGGGTGCTTGAATAGATTTGTGTAGATAATACTAGTCTGTTCTTTTCAGTGACTTGCTGTGAGAGTTATTGGTCACACAGGACTGTCTCTTCCTCTTTGCAATTCTGAATCCCTGACTAATCAGTGGGCTTTCCTAGCCTCTGTGATGACCATTCCAGACCCTGTACCTATGGACCCACCAGCAGCAATGTTGTTACTGCAATGCTAATCCTGGAATAAGGTTTCCATCCTGTGCGTGTTTATAAAGCAGAGTTTGACATTTACCACCACTTCATTTGAATCATAAAAGCTTTCACAGAATGTGGGCCAGTGAAAGGAACACAACATTTTAATTTACCTATTTATTTTGATTTCTTTTGTTGAGGTTCAATACATCACAAAAAATATATGTTATTAATTAGATCAAATCATATTTTTCATTAATTTATATACTCATCAGGAGTCTCCATCAGTGAGACTCATTTTCATTCTTAATTCATTTCTGTGGCCCTTGGTGAAACACAATATCAAACTTCATGAATCTCATTTACATGTTAATGAAACCGAGACACAAAACAGGATCATTTTAATTATCTTTTGCTGGTTGTCAACCTACTTGATTACATTTTTCTTTTTTATTTAGTTTTTCTTTTTTTTACTTATTAATTACATGAAGTTTTCACAAAGGAACATCGGATTTTCAGTGATTTATTAAAGGCTGTATTTTATTTCTAGTATTGAAACATTTCTCATAGTATTTCAGTCAGGCTAGGAAAGAGTGTTCAGCCAAGTCTGTAGGTCATGTGTAAATAAACTAAGCCAGCAAGTAAAGGTTCTAGTATCTTACACAAAACGACCTTTTTCGTACAGAATTGTGAAAACTTGGAGCCAAACAACGGACCAAAAAAAAAGAGAAAGTTACTTATTTTCCATCTGTGGGATAAGAAGTGTCAAGTGTAATACTGTGAAAATTAGTAGGGCCCTAGTAATGAGGGAAGGGGATCAAAAAAAGGCTACCATTGTTGGGTGCTATGGCTGACATATAATCCCAGTATTTTGAAAGTCCAAGGCAGGAGGATCGTTTGAGCTCATGAGTTTGAGATCAGCCTGGGCAATGTGGCAAAACTCTGTCTCTTCTACAAATACAAAAAAATTAGCTGGGCATAGTGGTGTACACCCAAGGTCCCAGCTACCCAGGAGGCTGAGGCATGAGCATTACTTGAACCCAGGAGGTGGAGGTTGCAGCAAGCCAAGATTGTGCTACTGTACTCAAGCGTGACAGAGTAAGACTCTGTCTCAAAAAAAAAAGAGAAAGAAAGAAAAAAAAAAAAAGAGGGCTACCATTAAACATACTTTCCATTTGAAGTATGCTAATTTAATTTTGTTACATGTGTGCTGTTACGGGTTGAACTGTGTCCTCCGAAAAGATTTGCTTAAGTCCTAACCCAGATACTAATGAGTGTGAACCTTATTTGGTAATAGGGTCTTATCAGATATAATCAAGTTAAGATGAGGCCATACTGGATTAAGGGGTAGGGGACTAAATCCAATGACTGGTGTCTTTATAAGGAGAGCAAGATTTGGCGATATACAGAGACAGAAAAGACAGAGTAGACCAGGTGAAGATGGAAGCAGAGACGAATGATACAGCTGCAAACCAAGAAATGTGAAGGCTTGCCAGCAAGCATCGGAAGTTAGAAAGAGGCAGAGAAGGATTCTTTTCTAAGTCCATGGCGGGAGTATGGCCCTGCCTACCAATACCTTGATTTCAGACTTTTAGCTTCTAGAACTGTGATAGAATAAATCTGCATTCTTTTAAGATGCCCTGTTTGTACTACATTGTTAATACAGCTCTTGCAAACAAATACAGATTTTGGTACTAGAAGGTTAGTGCCACTGGAATAAATACCTAAAAACGTGGAAGTGGCTTTGGAATTGGGTAATGAGCAGAGGTAGGAAGAATTTTGAGGCACTTGATAGAAAAACTTAGATTCTCTGGAAAAGACTGTTGGTGTAAATACTAAAGTTTAAAGTGTATCTGTCAAGGATTCAGAGAGCAAAGAGGGTCATGTTATTGGACATAGGAGGGAAAACAATCCTTGTTATAAAGTGTAGAAAATTTGGTTGAATTGTGTTCTAGTGTTCGGTAGAGATTAGAACTTGTAAACAATGAACTTAGATAATTACATCAGGAGATTTCCAAGCGAAATAGAAAAGGTATGCCCTGGTTTCTCCTTGAAGCTTATAGGAAAATGTAAGATGGAAGAAATACATTGAGAAAGAAACTGATAAACAAACAAACAAACAAACAAACAAAAAATCAGACTTGATGATCTGGAAAATTCTTAGCCTATTCTATTGCAGAAGATGGGAAAGCATGCTCTGAAGAGAATATCAAGGATGGGTTAGACACATTTTGCTGAAGAGATTAGGCATGTGACTCATAAATCCAATCAATCACCCAACAAGAATCCAGGAATAGAGATAAGGTTATCCAGGAAAGATAGCTATATAGTATTTTCATTGTTGGAGTTTCAATATAGCTTACATTTTAATGGACAATCTAAAGTTAAGTAAACGTTGACTCTTAGTGTTGTCGGTGTAGAGTTTAAACAGGTTCTGGTGTTCTATTTGATAGTCTAAATTCGGCCTTAGTACAGAATACAAAGAATCTACATCTTTTAGTACTGCTGCAATCCAAATGTAAGTCTTTATTTTAATGTACTTGGAAAACCCTGGAAATGAGTGATTGCAGATTGATATATTTGTGTACAGGTAAAATAATACAATAGTAAATGATTGTCCAAAGCAAAAATAACATACGTGTGAATGGAAACATATATATGTATACCTCTTTAAGTATGTAAAAGATGGCTTCTATAGCAGACAAGTATGTGAGCTTCCTCTCACCTATTCTGTAAGATAAGAATGTTTTCTAATGTTAAAAAATTGGATT
This sequence comes from Saimiri boliviensis, assembly GCF_048565385.1. Classification (NCBI taxonomy): domain Eukaryota; kingdom Metazoa; phylum Chordata; class Mammalia; order Primates; family Cebidae; genus Saimiri; species Saimiri boliviensis. The sequence continues at coordinate 139,462,224 of NC_133449.1, read as the reverse complement.
TTTGTCTACCATATTTCCTGATGTTAAAAATTGGATATTTTTCTATATTTTCCCATTTTCTCTTTTTTGAGCCGCAACTGCTCCCTTCTATTCTAAATGTTTGTTAAACAATGTTCTCCCAATCCCTATAGAATTTGATATTACAATCAAATGTTTATCTGTAGAGGAATTAGCTTACTTGGTTAATTGACAGAGATAACTCCCATTCTTGGATGGATCTCTATTAAGTATAATTATAACATTCTGCATAGTATTATTTTGACTGCCCTAAATTGTTGTGCTTCTCGCAAGCAACTGTTATGCTTAAATAAATCCTCTAAGACATGCATGTCGCATGGCAGTGCTTAAGAGGATAGATCCCTAAAGATAAAAAATAGTAGCTGCTTTGTTTGGGGTGGATACTTCCTGATGCTAAACATATTATATAAAAAACCTTTACAATAATTACATTTTTAAATGATAGTATTAATAGATTTAATAACAGATACTATCTGTATGAAAAAAGAGTAAGAGACACCTTTTGTACAGGATTGAAAAATCTCAAGGGAACCTGGCTGGCACAATTGGTGTAAGTCTGGAATTTGCCTGAGAGGTACCATGACCAGGCTGGGGCAGGTGAACTTCACTGACTGAATTTGCTGCATTGAAGATATCCTATACTTACAGAGTTTGTTGGAGAATAAAACATGCCAATAATTTATTTGCTTCCAGATCAGCTCATGATATCTAGAACCTGATGTGCTCAGTACGCCTTTGGCAACTGAATAATGACTTGAATCGCAAGGGTCCCCTGCCTTCCTGCTGATCCAGGCTGTGGCATTTGATTTATTAGCTCTGCCTGATATTTCTCTTCTTGTGCCTTAATTTTTTCTGGGTTTGGGCCCTATCTTAAATTCACAGGTGCATAGCTCTTCAACATTGAGATGGGGGTGCTAATCTGACTCAAACTCTGAATAGTCATTTCTAACAGTCACAGAACTTGAGCTACCCAGACACACTTGAATTTCAGCTCCTCCAGTCTCCTTCATCTCTTTTATATTCTTTCCTGCAGATCATAAAATTTTAGGTGAAGAGCAACTTCTTTCATGTTAGACATATCTGGAATTAGTTCACTATTCTTGGGACTTAATCACTAATACATTTTACTCCCTTAAGGATGGGCAAGATATTTCACCACTACACTTTAATTTCCTGTGGGAAGAACAGGGATAACGGTGAAATGGCATTGTCATTTTGAAAATAATCATGACACTGTGATGTAGCCACATAAATTACAGAAACACAGTGCTATACAAATGTTAATCCATTTCAAAGTATGTCTTGCCAGTTAACCTCATTTTAGCAAACTAAATATGTTTATACTCATTTGTGTAAAGGTAATCATTCTGACCTCCACAGAACTATGCTTGGAAGAGTCAGTTTATTCTAATTTTTTCTTTCTTTTGTTTTTGAGACGCAGCCTCACTTTGTTGCCCAGGCTGGAGTGCAGTGGCACAGCCTTGGCTCACTGCAAACTTTGACTCATGGGTTCAAGTGAATCTTGTGCCTCAGCCTCCTGAGTAGCTGGGTATGCAGGCATGTATGACCACAGCCAGCTATTTTTTCTTCTTTTTTTTGTATTATTAGTAGAAATGGGGTTTCACCCTGTTGACAAGGCTGTTCTCAAACTCCTGACCTCAGGTGATCTGCCCACCTTGGCCTCCCAAAGTGCTTGGGTTACAGGCCTGAGCCACTGTGTCTGTCAAAATTCCTGATTAACTATAAAGCAAAATAGAGTCAAAGAACTACAGTTTTTTTTTTTAAATGTTTGTTATTAGATTGAAGTAAAGATAAAACATTCTCATATATTGTTAGTCAAAGTCTGAATTAGGGCGATATGATGGTTTTATTTAAAATATTTTTGCCTTTTTTTTCCCCAGCAGTTGAGATTAGTTTATGAAGTTAAAAAAAAACTTACTAAGACATGAACATTTTGGTAAAACTTGGAAAATAAAGTTCTGATTAATTTTATGATCAGTGATGTATCACTTGCACCAATAAATTATATTTTGTATCCCAGGCTTGAGAAGGTGAAATAAAAATAAGTGAAGGTTTACACATTGATTTGTAAATATGCCTATATCCTCTATTTGTTAAAGCAGGGGAGAGTTGGCTGCCACTTCTGAGATTAATATAGAATCACTCCTATTTTTGTGTTGATTCATTTGATTTAACACCATAGATGGCTGTCCACCTGCCTGACTGGCTCCCTTCTTGCTTTTGATACTGCTCTCCCTCCTTGGCCCCTTCCTTAGCACACATGCTCCAGCTTCTCTGATCTTCTTGCCAGCATCTTGGTGTTTTTCCATCTTACCCTTTCTTGTCCTTGTCTGCTCTACGGCCCACATTCTTCAGCTCTAAATCAATCTGATGGTGTTATCTATGGGAACGCACCAAGTGGCTACTCCTAAGTAACGTATAGTTCTGAAATCAGGAAAACTGGATTATAATACTGAATGTGAGGGGCCTTGAGGAAATGACATCACCTCTCTTTTTCCCCTCCCCTTCGTAGAGGATTGAATTTGAGGATCTCTGAATTCTATGACAACGTACTTTTTTTATGCGCAATATCTATTGGCGATGTAGCTATCTTTTCTTTCTAACTCTAAGAATAGAAATCTTTAAAGCAGTGAGTGAGTGAGAGAAAGGCTATTGGTAGCCTTTCAATAACAGAGTAAGGGGAGTACCTTAATGCAGATTATCCCTCTCAGTTTCCTCAAACTAGATGACACAGAATACTCCTGCCTTAGAAGATGTTTTCAGCTTTCATGAGCTACAGGAATTCAAAATATAAATGTGATCCAGTGGAAATTGATACAGTGGCTCAAATTTGGTCAATTAAAATATGTTTACAAAAGGAAACATTATCACTAATACATAAACATTTAGTATACATCTGACATTTTCAGAGTGCCGAATAGGAAAATTTTACATGTACATGCAATGAATAAACAATGAGTTAAGTAATCAAGGGTGTCTTAGGTTGGGTTCTCCTAGAAGCACACCTGGAGCAGTGTCTGAGGTACAAGTGATTTATGAGGGCCTAGCTGCCAGGAGAAAACTGAGAGTGTCAGGAAAGCAGGGTAAGGAAGAAGAAACCAAAGAATTTCAGAAATCTCATGTACAACTTGATGTCCCTGGGAACTCTGAGGGAAACATTTTACCTAGGACTCTGTCTTACCTTAAGGTAAAGGTGGAGTGTACCATGATGTCCGGCTATATGAATAATTAATTTAGAAAAGTTAGCTGCTGTGTCATACAATTGGCAACAGATTTGATGTCTTATTAGGGCCCTTTTGCTGACTTACTGACAGCCATCTCCCCAATTTATGCTTATATGACCTTTCCTGGTGCATACCCATGGACAGAGATTTCTCTCTCTGTTTCCTCTCCTTGTAAGAGCATTAATCACATCATGAGTGTCCCACCGTTGTGACAGTGTAAGCCGAATTACCTCCCAAAGGCCTCCTCTCGAAATACCAGCACACTGGGGGTTAGGGCTTCAACCTGTGAATTTTGTTGGGACACAAACATTCAGCTCATAGTAGTTAGATCCATTTCTAGAAACTAGTAAACTAACAACTTGACATATCTGAGAGAAACCAAGACAGCCAGTCTTCAGGGGCAAAGATGCCCCCCAGAAGGAAATATCATGTAGTGAGCCTGACATTTTTTGCACCAAATGACAGAGTTTTAAACATATATGAAGAAAAATGGGCAGAAATTATAGAATTAGACAATACATATAGAAATACAAAACACAGTGGGTTTATTGTTAATGTATATCTTTCTTTAGCTTATTTAATAGGCAAAAAAAAAATCAATGAAAATGCAAAAGATTTGAACAAAAGATTAAAATATGTAATGTATGTTTATAGATGGTGTGTGGTAGGTATATCTCCAACAACTGCAGATTACACATTCTTATCAAATATACTTAGAATATTTACCTAAATTTATGCTGGACTATAAAGTGTTTCAATATAAAACCACTGAAATCATACAGAGTAAGTGCCCTGGCTACAGTGGAATTCAGCTAGAAATCATTAATTTTAAAAATACTTAAACAGTCAGAAAGGTGTGGAATTTAATACATTCCTCCAAAAGAAATCTCAGTGGAAATTGGAAAACATTTTAATTCAATGTTAATAAAATACTACGAATCAAAATTGTGAGATGCAGATTAGACTATAATTGATGGCCTTGATTACAAATATTACAAAAGAAAAAAATGTTCAATATGAATGATTTATCCATATGTTCATCTCAAAAAGCTAGAAAAAGAACAACAGATTAAACCAAAAGTAAGCAAAAGGAAGGAAAAAAGCCAAAATGCATTAATTAATAAAATGGAAAACAAACTTGTAATACAGACAATAAGACAAAAATATAAGAGAATATTTTTTAAAACTTCCTGCTAATTATTTTGAGAATTTAAATGAATTGAAAAAATATATCAAAAACACACCATACCAAGCTGCAGTCAAGAAATAAAGAAAATTAAAATATTTATCTACCTATAAGAGAGAAATTTATAATTACAATGCTTCAACAAAGAAAACTACAAGTTAACATGCTTCAAATATGACTTCTTCCAAATGCTTTCAAGGAAGATACGACTGTAATCTTAAATATTCTCTCCCAAACGACAGAAAAAAAGTCAAAATACTCCCTAACTCCTTTGAGGAGGCCAGCATAACCTCGATTCCAAACACTGCCAAGGACAAACAAGATAGGAAAATTAAAAGTCACTCTGTCTCATGAATATAAATGCAAAATGCTCTAAACAAAATATTAGCATACATGTGTGAAGGGTCTCTGACTCGGCCTCAGAATGAGAATGCTTCCCTTCAGCTGAAATGTACAAGTGCTCTGAAAGTGTAGTGGGTGGCACAACCAAGAAATATTCAAAGCCAAGACTCTCAGCTTTCTTGTCTGATGCCTTTCATGTGTGTCCTGAGCAACTTCCCCATCAGAGGACAGGTGGATCTTGCTAAGAGATGGGAAAAGCTAACAGAAGAAAACCAAAAAAACATTCACTTATATTAGAGACAGTTAAAACTGAAGATGTGCCATTGTGTGTTAGGACATGTCTTTTTTTTTTTTTCCATTTTTGTCTTAAAATCAGGGGTACATGTGCAGGTTTGTTACAAAGGTATATTATATAATGCTGAGGTTTAGTGTATAACTGAATTTGTCACCCAGGTAGTGAGCATAGTATCCATAGATAGTTTTCCACCCCTCCCACCTGGCTGCGTCCCCCATCTTGTATTCCTCAGTGTCTGTTGTTCCCAACTTTAGGTCTATATGTTCCCAGTATTTAGCTCTCACTTATAAGAAGACATGTGGTATTGTTTTTTGCTTCTGTATTAATTTTCTTAGGATAATGGTTTCTAGCTGCGTCCATGTTGCCGCAAAGGTCATAGTTTTGTTGTTTTAAAATTTATGGCTGTGTAGTATTCCATGGTATATATATGCCACATTTTCTTTATTCAGTCCACCGTTGATGGGCACCTGGGTTAAGTCCATGTCTTTGCTCTCGTGAGCAGCGCTGTGATACGGATACTTTTTGTATGACACTTATATCCTCTCCACCCTGTCTCTCTCTCAGCCAGTGTTACAGTGAGCACGTTCAGCTTCCTACAGGTGTGATAGGGTCTCATCTGGGGCTGTACCACTTCCCTGTAGCTTCTTGCCTTATGGCTCCCCTGATGCTGATGGATGGTCTTCCCTTGGGAGTCCACTGGACTCATTCTAGTGGTGAGGGATGAGGAGCAGCTCCTGCCTGTGAGGCTAGCCGGGCCGAGGAGGATGAGAACTGATGGAGAAAGGCTTTCTGCTTTGGTTCTCAAAATGGAAAGTTCTGAGATGCATCTGATAAGGCTGCTCAGAAGTGTGTGTGGCATTGGATACCAGTAGCCTGTAGTTTTTGTCCAAGTTAATAGCACATTTGCTCTGGCCTTCCCTCCTTGTGTCGCCCCCTCCTGCAGGCCACATCTGTCCCGTGGGGTTACTTCTTTAATGTAAGTGCTTAAACTTTTGCCTCAAAGGCATGCTTCTCATCACCCAATGAAGTAGAACCAAATGCTTACGGATTCCTGTTCCGAAGAATTCCAGATAATTTATGTAGATTTGCACCCTTCAAGGAAGTAGAGCCTAATTCTCTACCTCTGAAGTGTAAGATGTGTATAACAACTTCCAAACTGTACATTTTGGGGACTTGAGAGGGGAGAAATCTGAAAAACACCACCTCATCCATTCAGGTGTTCAAAGCTAATATCATCAGTGATAAATTATATTGATAGTATGTACTCTTGATTTGATACAGTGAAATGGCATTTTACCTCTGTGCTCCTGCTCTCAGAAACCTCTGTGGAAAACATTAGACCTATCTGAAGTATAGAACCTTCTACACAGTACCTGACCAGCCATTCTCCAAAACGTTAAGGTTATCAAAAAACAAGGAAAGCCTGAAAATGGTCATAACCAAGAGGAGTGTAAGGAGACATGATGACTAAATGTAACGTGATTCACATGACTGAATGCAACAACATGAAATGAACATGATGTAACCTCTATGGGATCCTGGAACAGAAAAAGGACATGAGGTAAAAACTGAAGAAACCCAGCCTGGGCGTGGTGGCTCATGCCTGTAATCTCAACACTTTGGGAGGCTGAGGAGGGTAGATCATGAGGTTAGGAGTTCAAGACCAGCTTGACCAGCATGGTGAAACCCCATCTCTACTAAAAATACAACAATTAGCCAGGCACGGTGGCACACACCTGTAATCCTAGCTACTCAGGAGGCTGAGGCAGGAGAACCGCTTGAACCCGGGAGGCAGAGGTTGCAGTGAGCTGAGATCATGACATTGCACTCCAGCCTGGCAACAGAGTGAGACTCTGTCTTAAAAAACAAAAAACAAAAAACATAACAAAACAAAGAAACCTAGGGAAATCTAAATAAAATATGGACTTGAGCCAATAATAATAATAAAATACCAATAGTGATTCATTAGTTGTGAGAAATATACTGTATGCCCATAAGGTGTTAATCGGAGAGGGGGCCGGGTACAGGGCATTATGGGAACTTGCTGTAATATTCTTGTAAGTTTTCCGTAACTCTGAAAGCATTTAAAAATAAAAAATACTTTAGCTTTTTTAATAAGAAATGCAAAATGGACTCATGGCAATATGAAGAGAATGTTTGGGTGTGTCTGCATAATAAAATGTAAAAACTCATGAGGAAGAGGTAAATGTATGAAAAATGCAATGCAAATATTAATATGGACTGAATGTCACTCAGCAGTTACTGTGATGGGCGTTTAGGAATCCATAATTATCCAAAATGTCAGGAGGCTTGTGAAATAAACATCAAAGCCTCCTTCCAGCTTGCTTTGTCTCTCTGGTTCTCCCAATTAATTAGCATCTGAGTCTGATGCCATTGGAGAGAGTTGTTTGCTCTGGCAATAGTAATACTATCTATTTGTTTATAACGTTACTATTTATGGTTTTATAATTTAAAACCTGTTTCCATACACTATCTCCTTTGACTTTTAACTACAACCCAAAGGCTACTCTACAGATATGTTTCCATGAGAAAAGGCATAGAAAAAAAATTGCATGATTTTATAAAGACTCTCTTCTGTTTCTCAAGTAAGATATTTTATCAAAGATTTTCTCCCTCAGTGGGAATTCAGTTGTTAACCTTAAATCTGCAATAATTTAAATAGAAAGCTAGCTTAAAACCACATTTAAGTGGTGTAAGGATTATTTATTTTCTGCTACCTTTCTCTTTGATCTCTTTTTAAAAAGATTGATATGTAATTAATAGTAACAATATAAAATAAAACAGACATAAAATTGATTAAATAATTGGCTGTATAAAATATAACTGACTTTTATAATAGGCTATAAAAATATCTGACTGTATTAAAATGAAAAATAAGGTCAGAGACTGTGTGCCAGAAAGAGAACATTTATGTGGGTTTTTCCAAAGTCTCACCATTGACCTTGGCTTTGGGCATGTCCTCTTTAAAAAATGTGTGAGTCCTTCCCCAGAGCCTCAGGACAAGGCCTGTGCAGACACTTCCCACATTTGTGCTGAAGGAAAAACACGTCTCAACAGTTTTTCTTCTGGAATTTTTAATTGCCTGCTAGAATTTTCCAGCTGCCTGAAAAGTGCTTTGTCTCACTTTATCAACTTAAGTTAAATACATCACCTCCAAACCAGCTGCTCCTTGTAATTATTTTTCTTTCTTGATCCTGGTAGTATTTTTAATCACCATGGTTTCAAATTCTTAAAATCACCTTTCATTTCTGCCTTGATCCCTCCTTCTGAAGAATATGATAAATTCTGTGTGTCCGTGGCTTATAATCTGTTTGTCTTAAACTATTTTTAAAAATTTCCATTGCTGCTACTCTTTGATACCTATGCAAGGTTATTTAAGACCATAACTGGTCATGCAGTTTTGAGACTTTCTTCAATAAAAATGAAATTTAAAGCACCATTGTGGCCTTGCTGTGTACCTGCTTGTGATTTTCAACCCCACCTCCATTGCCTGTATTGGTGTTTATGATTGTACTTTTCAATATCCAGCTAATATTCTGCAGTGGTTGAGCAGATAATTTGGTGGTTTCAGAGAAAAAGGTATACAAATTCATAATTTTTTTACAAATTAAACTGGAAGATAATTTATGAATTGGCTACCATTCACTAACAGAGTATAGTTTTTCTGAGCTAGCCTTTCTTTGCTTAATTTGTGTGCTATTTCTTATACTTATTAGATTTGTTCTTGCTTTTAGTACTATATGACATCAATTCTATGAGGAATAAAAGTACATAAAGAGCTTACTGATGCAGAAAAGCACAAGTGAAAAAAAATGTAAGAAATAGAACTTCAGAAAAATGTCATAAATATAAGAAATGACCACCATTTTAGGGCAAATAAAAAGTAAAGCATACATGAACTGAGATACGGGAATATTTGAATGTGGCAATTTTTAAAAGCATCTCAGTAGTGCTGGATGGATCTGGAAAAATTGGACTTTATTTGATGAGTGATTATTTTACTCAAGTTTTTAAAATTGTGATGAAATTCACATAAAATTATTGTGAAGTGTAAAATTTGGTGGCATTTAATACTTGCACAGTTTTGTGAAATCATTATATTCATCAGATTCCAAAATATGTTTCAAATAGGCTTAGTTGATTTTTATGTGGTCTGCCATTTTGATTCCTTTCTCATTTATTATTCTGTTTGTTTGTTTTAGTTTTTTTTCTTAGTGATTACTCTGGGAATTAGAAATAATCTCTCAGATTTGTAATGATCTATTTTGAATTAATATTCCTTAGCTTTAATAGTATACAAAAACCTCTGTTTTTGTATAGCTTCGTCTCTCATCTTTTGTATTATTTTCGCAAATTATATCCTTATGCATTGTGTTCTCTAACATAGAAACATAGAATTATAATTATTGTTTTATGCATTTGTCTTTTCAATCATATAGGAAGAAAGAGGAATCACAAACCCCCAATAAATTAATACTTTCTTTTGTGTTTATCTATGTAGTTTCCATACAGTGGTCTTTATGTGGCTTTGTATTACTGTCTAGTGCCCTTTTCTTTACATCCAAAGAACTCCCTTTGGCATTTCTTGTTGGGCAGGCCTACAAGCAATAAACTCCTTCAGCTTTGCTTATTTTGGAATTTCACTTATTCATTTAAAAAAGATAGTTTTACCAGATACGGAATTTTTGGCAAATAGTTTTGTGTTTCTTTTAGCACTTTGAATATATCATTCTACTGCCTTTTGGCCATCACGGTTTATGCTGAGGAATCTGCTGTTGCAAACCCCTTATAAGGTGATATCTTCTGACTTGATGCTTTTAAGATTTTTTCTTTGTCTTTGACTTTCAGCAGTTTGATTGTAATATGTCTCAGTGTAGAACTCTTTGGGTTTATTCTGCTTTGTTTTTAACCTTAGTGGATGTGGTGATTCACGTCTTTTATCAAATTTGGAAAGTTTGGGGCCATTATTATTATTATTATTATTATTATTATTAATATTATGTGAGACAGGATGTCATTCTGTCAGCCAGGTTGGAGTGTGGTGGTGCAGTCACAACTCACTGCAGCCTCTACTTCCTGGGCTCAAGTGATCCTCCTCCCTCAGCCTCCTTAGTAGCTGGGACCACAGGTACATACCACCATGCTAGGCTAATTTTTCAGTAGGATTTTGCCATGTTGCTTAGGCTGGTCTTGAACTCCTGGGCTCAAGAAATCTGTCCACCTCAGCCTCCCAAAGTGCTATTATTATTGTTTTTTATAATTTACTTTTAAACTATTTTTATTGGTACATAATAGATGGAAAAATATTATTTATTTAAATATTCTTTTTGCCATTTTCTCTTTCCTATCCTTCTGAGATTCCCTTTATGCATACATTGATACACATGGTTTTTCGTAGGTCTCTTAGATTCTGTTCATTTTTTTCCTTTTTATCGTATTTTTTCCTTTTTATCATATTCAGGGATCTTGGGTGATCCTAGCCAACCAGCTTTCCAGGGATGAATTTTCCACTTCAGTTCAATTTGGGTCAAAGATGAGTCTTAGACACTGTCTGATGTTCAATCGGTTTATTCTGGCAGCACTCATACACAATGGAAAGTGGGAGCAGGTCGGTGGCACTGGCCTGATATAGTCAAGGGGTCAGATGACCAGCTGAGTAGGGAGGTCTGTGTGGGGAGACCATTCCCAGAGTTTTGGGAATTATTCCCCCTTTTTAAATACCTGTATTCAGTTTGCATTTATTAACAGATGTTTCTTTCATAAAGGGAGTTAAATTATTCTTGTAAAGATAAGCTTTGTTTTTAGGTTTATGAGAGGTTGCATCTGTGCTGAGGTGGTCTTGTCTCCTAGAAATCTTTGGGCCAGGGTTAGAAGTCCCTGGGTCTGGTCATATCATACTGCTAAGTGACACAAAATGTAGGTTCCATGAGATGTTTAAGTGGGCCTCAGGGCTATCATCAGTCTTAGAGCCATGATAGGTCTATGTACTGTGCTTTCTGATCCTCAAATAAATATTCTCAATCTATTTCCACATTCACTGATTATTTCTTCTCTCTTCTTATATCTGTTGTTGAAACCCTCTAGTAAATTCATTTCAGTTGTTGTACTTTGCAACTCCAGAATGTTTATTTCATTCCTTTTCATAATTTCTATCTCTTTATCAGTGGTGTCTATTTGTTGAGACATCATTCTCCCATTTTTCATTAACTCTTTGCACATTGTTTGCTTTAGCTCTTTGAGCATGTTAAAGACAGTTGATTTAAAATCCTTGCTTAGTAGATCCAGTATCATTGTTTCCTCTGGGACAGTTTCTATTAATTTCTCCTGAGAATGGGCTATACATCTTTTTGCATGCATCATATTTTTTTGTTCTTATTGAAAACTAGACATTTTGAATATTATAATGTGGCAACTCTGAAAAATCAGGTGATCTCTTTCTCCATAAATGGTTTGTTTCTGTTGCTTGTGAGGGTGATAGGTATTTTTTTGTTTGTTTGGGTTTTTTTGGTGTGTGTGTGTGGTTTTTTTTTTTTTTTTTTTTTTTTTTTTTGGTGACTTTTCTACTACTTTAAAAAAGACTATTGGTTGTCACGCGTGGTCTCTGAGGTTTTTGTATTCTTTCTTTTTCTTTTTGCATGTGCCCAGGTAGCGTTTTGACAAAGATTTTCTCAGACGATAGGGGGAAAAAGCCAAAATGAAATAAAAGGCTCTCCTGGTTTTTGCAGATTGGTTTTGTGTTACGGCACTGCTGAGCCAGGCTCTATAAAACTCTGCCTTATCTTTCACTTCCTGCCTATGAACATAATCCTGTAAGTTATGGTCACTCTTAATCCCCCAAACTATGTCTCTGGTTAAAAAGTAGAATCAATCTAACAAGATAATAAATTATCCTTCAAACAAAACTCTAATACTACAATGACGCATTTCTAGAGAAAACACAAAAGAGTGTTTTCTAATATAAATTTTATGTATTATTTTTTGTAATAGGTGTAGAACTACGTATGCATTCAAGCTGCACTTCTAAGAGTGAAAACATACCTCATTATTAATGTTATCCTTTGGGAAAAAGTACAGTATGCTGCTTGCAAAATCTATTTATCCAAAGACACTGTCAAAAACCATGTATTTTTTTTTGTGACTTTGAACATGCAGGAGACAGTATTATGAGTAAATATTAGTAGGCTCCTGCTTTATTCAATGTGAGAGCTGCTTATTTTCTGAATTTTAATTCTGCTCCTGCCTAGATAAGAGCAAAACCCTCAGCCTTTCAATCTGGTTAGCCTTGATAGCTCATATTGCAGGAGCCATCAAGGCTGACCAGATGGAAAGGTTGAATTTTTCTAGTATTCTTGATCATTTGGCATATTGTGTTGTGGATTGGAAAATGCTGTGGATCGGGATGAGGCAAACACTCGACAGGCATCAGAAACTTTATTCACAGAGGAGAGTTGGCAGACTGCTATCAAGCTGAGGTTACAGGCATGTGGGTTGGGGTGAGGTGGGTTATTTTCATTGTAACGTGTGAAGTGATCAGTAGATTCTGCTTTTCTGCTTGACAGTATGCTGGTCGATGTTGCGAAAGGTGAGCACATAAATTTCTGTGAGGAAGGGTGAGATAAAAACATCTTAGGTGACAATAATAATTCCCTCAGAGGCTACTCCTATGTGAGAGATGATGCAGGAAGTACAGGGAGACACGATATCCCTGCAAACCTTTCATCTCCCACCTAGTTCAGACAGGCGTGAGTCACTCAAAGCTTAAGGGAAAGCAGATCACTGCACAGCTGGGAACAAAGCTCAGTGTATACCCTAAAGACTTAAAACATAAACGATTTGAAAAGGAAGATGAGCAGGCAGAAGACGTCCCTTTTATCCCTATTCTACTGAGAGGAAGGAGAATTTGGAAAGGAAGGACGAGGGTGAGACATGAGCAAGCAAGGGTGAAGAATCACTTTCTCTGAAGCCCTGTCCTCAAACTAAGTCCAGAGTGAGAGGCTGTATGGAATCTCCCTGAATGTCAAAGATGTGCTTAGACTAGGTGCTTGGAGAAGAGACTGCCTCTCTAAAGAGAAGTCACGAAGTCATCCTGTTGCTGCCATGTAGAGACTGTCATGTGATAAAAACCCCATATCAGCCCCAGAGGGCATGTGAGGAGAATGAAAAGCTGCTGGGTGTACCAGGAAGCACAGGAGGTGGAGGCAGTGCTGTGAGCAAGATCTCACACCTGGGATGGGTGTGAGATATCAGAATGTCGTGATCAAGTGCATCCTTAACCTGAGACAGACCAACACAGAGCAGAGTGGAAGCTGCTTGATTATCACAGGATTGTTCACTGTCCAGGCAGAAGACCAAGAAGTATGACCCTCCCCTCCGTTGCTTTTAGGACTAACTCCAGGGTTGATGGAAAGGTAGACAAATCTCTGCGTGTATGTGAAATCTGAAGATGACATAAATATAATCCTGAATTGACTGAATAATCCATGAACTGTACTGATTTCCTCTGGAATGATTAGATTGATTTTCTACATGAGAAAGAATAGGAACCCAAAATAGAAAATTAGATTGGGTTGGGAAAAAAATGCAGATTTTCATACTTGAGAATGTAACTGAGAAATTCATAACTGCAATATGATTATAACTGCTTTGCTTAAATAGCTTATCTCAGAGATATGTAGAGTAATCTTCTGGCTTGTGGGAGCCTACTGTGAACATCTCTTCCCAGCTCAGCATTATCAAGTTGTTGGCTTAAAATCTGCCATGGAGGGAGCATTTACACCACAGGAATTGACAAATACTACAAAGCAGGACTTTTTCCCCAAGAGAACAAGTTATTAAACATTTACCAGCATACCAGTGATCAGAACTTATCACTCATGAGCCAAAATAGAATGATGTTGGATAAAGGATAATAGGTTTTCTTTTAAAAATTGAACTGTGGTGTAAGAGACTGGAACCAGGAGAGTTCGACATGTTCCCAGGACTTTATTATTTATTGCCTTAAAAAGTGAAATTATGAATGTGTTATTGTATGTATTCACAATGCACATATAAGTTCATTAGCATAGCTTAAATAACTTGTTTCCAGTTGCACAGCAACTAGGTGTGGTAAGAATATATACTCCAAGTTAAAACATTTAAACTTCCAGTTTTCAAGTGGACATGTTGGTTGATTTATTGTTTGTTGTTTTGCTTAAGGGAGGACATTTCTTCATTCAATGTCTATTTTTGATAAAAAATATCCAGAGATCTCTGTTAGGGCCACAGAATATTCTGTTTTTCTCAGTGACTATACACATGAATGACGATTTTTTTATTTAGTTAATATCAAGAGTGAGAAGTTAACTCAACTTGCTTTGGAAGCCACCCATACATATCAAACTAACCACTATCAAGCCGGGTATAGCTTGGTATGAGATTGCAAATACTGTACTATCTTATCATAAAATAACATGAAATATTCATGAATATTAGTAGTAATCTTAAAATATTGTTTACTTCGTACACTTTAAATGTTGGATGGATTCTTTTTATTGATCTAAAATTGGTGATCAACATGTGTATCACACAAACACTAAGTGGTTTTTGGATGCTGGAAGTTTGGGAGTTAGGTTTCCTTAGCCTTGAATGAAAGGCTTTCTACCACCTGGCTCCAGTCTCCTTTCTTGCCTTGATAACCACTGCTTTCCCCATGTCCCCTCCATTCCCTTTACTCCCTTCAGTCCAATTATTGCCATGCTGAAAGATATGCCATGTCATTTCTCTGCCTGGAAGGCTCCAACCCTTCATTGTGCCCTTTCAAGGTCCTACCCTAGACTCCTAGTGAAATGTTTCTGCTTCCTTAACCATTCAGCCAGTGGTGGTCTCCACAGCTTAAACTTCTCAAGTGCTCATTCTATTTCAGTCCTTCATGTAACCTGCATCACCTGCTGATGTTCTGTCTTACTCTTTCATAAAAGATGAACTCCAGGAGGAAATGACATCGTCTGAGATGAAGAGCAGACTCTGGAGACAGTCTTCAGGGTTTGCCTGACTTTACCAGATCTTTGTAACCTTCCATAAGTGACTTTACAGCTCCCCCTCGGCTTAGTCTCTTCAGGTGTAATGTGGGAAACAAAATTTCCATTGTGTGAGACTATTGTGAAAATCAAACAAATTAGGACAGTGAAGTCCTTAGTAACTGTGGAATACAGAACTGATCTCTGTTTATAGCCAGCAGATCCAGTCATTCCCAGCATTTCTTTTGATTCCATATGTGCTGATAAATATGTTTATTACATTTTAGTTCAGGCTTCTAGGATCATAATCGAGGGTAGTAGTAATGATTAGAATGATATTGATAAGCCCTTGAACATAATAGTTTATTTGTTTGAAATTTTGTGTGTGATCTGGTCCTAAAAGCTGTACTCAGAATATGCAATTACGGAGATAAATTCTATATTCTTGCTATGAGAGGTGGCATTTAGAGATTTTTTAAAGGGTGGTATTTTGTAACTGTCTTGTGTCTTGTGCTGCGCAGAGATCTTTGAGCTTCCATAATGTTTATTAACAATTGGAAATGCCTTAAAGCACATGATCACCTTCTCCCCATTCAACATAGAACATCTTATTTCTGTCTCCTTCCTATTTTAAAAAGCTACCAGTATAGATTATATGTAGTGTTTAGATTGTTCAAAAATATAAACTTTAAACACTTTGTAATCTAAACACAAACTACATTAATTTAAATGTTAAGATATTTATGTCAAGATACTACATTACATCAATATTCAGCAAATACTCATTTATTCATTGGAATTCAAAACATGTTTCAGACACTCCAGAAAAGATTGATGGGAATTAATAAAAAATATTTCTTAGAAAAGAAATGACACAAAGAGAATTTAAGATCCTTTGAAATGTCGCGTTTGCTCATTACAAAGGTCTGTCATTTTACTTTTGTTAAGGGAAAGACAGAGCTCTTATAGCCCGTTGACCTTCTGAAGTTTCTCAGAATCTATCTAATTTATTTCCATTTCTCTGAGTTTGGCCATATTAGAACAATAACAGCTCAACTAATGAGAAGCCTCACTTTTATGTTTGAGCCGTTCACAAGTTTTGGTAAAAGTTCCATTCAAATATGGCCATGGCTTTCTAATATGAGATTTGATTCTTAGCTAATAGTTTAACAAGCAAAAGCAAACTCCATTCTTTTATATTACAAAGCTTTTACATGTAACAAGCTAAATAATGAGGAAGTTGATATTTTAACTGCCACTGGGAGGTGGAGGCAAGGAAGTCCTGGCTGGGTGAGAGACGTAGGAACACGTGTAATTCAAGTAAAATTGTGGAGAATGAGAACAGGGTTCATAGAAAAATGCACTATTTTTTTAGGCTCCACTGTCAAATTGGGCTTGCATTAAATGCTACATCAAAAGGATGCCTTTTGCTACCAGAATAATATCCAACTGGCTTTTGCCAAAACAACTCTGGAAATGATGGTGAGAAAAGACTGGTTATTTAAGAGGCATGTATTAAAGATCTCTAGGAAGGAAAGGCCATCAAGCAGGGGCATAGATTCCCAGGTTCCTCTCCACAGCCTCTATACTTACCCAGATCCCACAGGCCTGGCTGCCTCATTCTCATCACCCGAGGGGAGCTGTCCCTGTATTCTAAATGAAATCACTCCCTAAGTCTTTTGTAGTGGCTCAGGCTTCCTGTTGCTTCTATTTCCTTTTTTCAGATTTTCCTTATACTAATGACTCTTGGCTCTCAGCACCGCCATCCAGAATGTTTTCAAATGGCCACCCTGGACTTTGCCCTCTTCCTCTCCAGCATCTGATTGTGCTCCCAATGCCACCTATTAGGCTTTCTCCAGTGCTTTCATGTCTTCACTCAGTACATACTTATAGGGAGGTTCCTGTGTGCCACGACCTGTTCTAGCATGCAAACATCATGAAAGCAGAGACTTCCTTCTGTTTTGCTCACTTTCCTGTTATTTTTGCCCACAGTAGAGCATTATGCTTCTTCAAACCTGAGAATTCCTAACTCTGAACAGTACAGCAACACCAAGATGACTCTTTTGCTGCAATTTGATTGAGGAGATCTGTCTACACTGCCAGTCAGCAGTGCACTCTCTTCTTAGAATCCTCCTGTGGTTCCAATTGTCCATTTTCCAGTGTTTAGTATATCCTTTATGGTGCTTAAGATTGGTTCTGGCTCACCAACTCATTCCCGTCTTTCCACATTCAGTCAG
Source organism: Saimiri boliviensis (assembly GCF_048565385.1). Taxonomy (NCBI): domain Eukaryota; kingdom Metazoa; phylum Chordata; class Mammalia; order Primates; family Cebidae; genus Saimiri; species Saimiri boliviensis. The sequence goes on along the minus strand of NC_133449.1, from coordinate 139,444,885 downwards.
ATTTCTAATGCTTTATATTTTTTGCTCCAACTACTTTGGACAAATTGAAGCTCCATAATATGCTACAGATTCTCACAGTTCCAGAGTTCGCTTCTGCTTGTTCTGTGGGAAAGCCGTTGTTCCTTTTTCAGCTCCTAGGTCATTCCTGTTAGTCCTTTAGTACTTTGTTCCTTTTTCAGCTCCTAGGTCATTCCTGTTAGTCCTTTAGTACTAAGTGTAGATGCCGGCTCTCCCTGGCATCTTCCCCAACTTTTTCAGTGTGAGTCTTTACCTCTTTTCTGTAGGATCGTATACTCATCCTCCTTCTGCTTAGTGCAACGACATTTTTCTCAGATGAATATATTTTATGTCGAGATGGTGTTTTCTTAAAATGTACAAATCCTGCCCTCCCCAGCAGTGACAATCTAATAAACAGGAAAGTTATTATTTTTTAAATTGAGTTGTTGAAATAAGGATTCAAACTATGGTGGGGAGAAAGCCAAGGAAGGAGCTATAATGGAAACAACGTTGGAGGTAACACTGACCAGATTTGGCAACTTCTATACAGTATTACTGAAAGGGAATAATTAGAAATGATTTTAACATTTTTAGTTCAAATGAATGGAAGGCTAGAATTATGTGGCCATCTGGTTTGGACAGGAGGTAAAACATCCATTTTTGAAATGTTAAGTTTAAAAAATCTATAGGGCATTCATGAATAGATACATGGGAGGCATTCAGGATTTGGGATATAGGTTTCAAAGGAAAGATCAGAGCTAGAAAAATAGATTTAGTCTTCAATATATTAAAAAAAAACATCATTGTAGCCACGAGCAAGAGAAATGTAGTTAACTGAGAATGCGAAGTCAAGGAGTTGACGTGTCCTATGGAGTCACAGAAGGAGGAGTTTGTGCTAAGTGACAGAATTTTGGTCAGGACTTCTGATGTAGACATTTTTCCTGATGGGTTTTTTCTCAATTCATTTATTGACATAGAAGGATATTCCACGGACACACTATGTCAGCATACGAGAAGCGATAAGCTGCTGTTCTTTTGTTTTGAAAGCATCATCCTTCAAGCGTCATGCAAATCCGAAATTTATTATGGAAACTGTACTTTTAGATCATCTGGGAATTTCCCCTAAATATAATGCCCCTACTGTCATATTGTCCCTCCTATTTTTACATAAAGGAACATAAAATGCTAGAAAGATTGCATCCAGGCTTGCATGTGATTTTGCAAAAGTGATGGATTTAAAAAAATTTCACAAAGGGCAATTATACTACACAATATTATTCTTCTCAGTTACACATCTGTTGAAGGAAAAAGTGGTGTCATTAAATGAAAACATAAAGTTCTTGACATTTATTGTTGTTTATTGAGCTTGGCTGACTGTACAAATATAGCTCCCAAAATTACAAATCGCTAATTTTTTAAGTAAAATTCTGAACTCTGAACATAAATTTTAAACAACAACAAACTGATACATTCTTAAGTACCTATGGGTTACAAAGTTTCAGGAAACAGATATAATAAGGGTAATAATGACTGTAACATAATTCATACTAGTAATAGATTCTCCATTTTGCTTATCAAAAGTATTTGCTTTTTAACAAATATTGTGGGTCTCATGACGAACATGCATTGAGCTGCTTCTGCTGGGATGTTGTGTTTCAGCTGCCACATTCTCTGTGGTAACAGTGTGCAGGAAAATGCAAGGGTGTGGATGAGATACATAGTATTGCCAGAAGCAATTTGAAATTGGCTAGGCAGAAGCGCAACCTATTTTTTTTTTTTTTCTGGAGAGGGGGTACACCTTTTCCGATCCAGAAAATGTTTTCATTAACTCTCATTCCCAGCTGGAAGCTAACTTTATTATGACTCAGTGGATCAGTATACACTGGGAACCGTGAACTATGATAGGTGGCCTGACAATCAGATAAAAGGGCTCATTGGTTTGAGTGGAAATGAGGTTGCATTGTGAGACATGCTTCTTATCAAAAAGGACAATTTAGAACTTTCCATTATACATTACAAATAGAAATAAGATGGAGATAAACAGAGCAAAATGGTGTGTTTTTTTTCCTTCTTCTGCCTGCATTCTGCGTCTTTCACATCCTGACAGACTTGATCGTGCTCCCTCAAAACCCTGGCTGATCTTTATCTCGGCAACACCGCAGAAACATTCACCTGATTTTTTCTGATATAGAATAATTAGTGGCCTGTAATTTGAGAAGAGTTTTGAATCTCAGTTTAGGAGATACAACAACAAAGATAACTCATAATTGTCCAGTGTGTAACCACAGGTTAAAATCAGATTAATAAATAAAAGTGCCTAGATTGGAAAAAATCACCCACCAGTGGTTTGTTACGTTTGTTATATTTTCACTCTTCCCCATTTTAACACAGTGTAATACCCAAAAAATCAAATACATTGAAACTTCAGTTGTTTCGTCTGATGAGGTAAAGAAATCATTTAAAACACATTTAATAATCAAGAATAAGGCCAACAAATGTAAATATGTGTTAGTCCCCGGCAAAAGTAATGGTAATGTATCATGATTTTTACATAAACCTCATAATAGCAAATCTTTTCTCTACATTTTTCATAAAATCATAGCCCTTGTGCATTCCTCTCATTTGTTTGTAGGCCAGGAGCCAGATGCAACTAGCTGGGGTGCACGGATGTTACAGGAAGCAATTCATTGCGTAGTAAAAGGGTCTGCAATTGAAAGCATTTCTAGAATTGAATGTGTGCACAGGGGAATATTGTACCTGCCAGCTTCAAACTCTGAATTCTATTTGCATACCACTCTACCATTCTGTTATAGAACATACCTGTTAAAGCCAGCATGTAGGTATGTATATGTACACTGGGAATTGTGAAAATTTATACATACCTGTATATATTTGCTTATCTCTGTCTGGTTTGTAGTAAAAATCATTGTGATACCCAATAAATGTGGAGTGATTCTGCCCCAGAATGTGAATGTGACTGTCCCAGTGCTATACATATAGCAAAATGCTTTTTGAATTGGATATACGCATTAATTCTTCTGACCACCTATGTGTATATATACATACATATATATATATATATATATATATATATATTCAAACAGCATTATTCTTGAAAATCCACCTATCGTTTTATAGAGTCACAATATGTAAATGTATTAGCAGATTTTGAGATGTTAGGCACCCAGACAAAATACTCATACAGATACAATGAGATATTGCCTAGTACTACTACAGTATATCAATCTTCAGATCAGAAATACTGGTTGATATTATTTTCTCAGGCCAGTTTTAAATCCCTGAGTCTGAAGATTAGATTGACAGTTGAGGAGTAAAACAAAAACACCCCACATTTTTTCAGTGTTGTCAGAACTTGAGCAGTTACAAGTATTGTCAAGATGAGAGAGATCCTATTTGTTATTTAGTCCAGAGACTCTTTTCCATACATGACCACATATGAGATCATCTAAAAATCCCTAGCCTCTGCTAGGGGTTAGTCTAGAAGGGACTGACACAACCAAAAGATATCCCTTCTAGAGATACTCAGGTTTTCTGATTTCCTAACCTTCTTTCTACTGTTTTCCAAAATGGCGGTGGCTATATAATGAACTCACCTGATGTCATGGCACAATTAGATGGGGACTCCCCTGGCTAATACTGGTTATTTTGCTGGTGACTATCACAAGATTGTTGGCTGGACCTCTTTGCCCAGGACAGTGACATCTGCTGAGTCTGACTGAGTTGATCCTAACATTGGATGTTTATTGATACACATTTAGTGACCCATCTATTCCTTTTAATGTTCTCTTGGCAAAGATCATCAACTTTTACCAGCTGGTCTCCATGATACTTCTTGTTGCTATTCAGAGTTCCTGAAGCTGGCTGTGACTTTCTTTTGGCTAATGGTTGAAGCAGTTGTGTAGTAAGTAGCCTTTGAGTATTGCCACTTATCAGGAAGAATTCCTTTGGCTGGCTTCCAGCCAGACCCACATTCACTTCTAGGCATTGCTCTTCAGCTTATTCTCTAAGGCTTTGATTGTTGAATGGTTAGGTTACTGGGGAGTGTGATGCATTAAGCAGAAACAGGAAAAACACATTGTTTTAATAAAAATAAAACAGTGATTGCCTGTCAAAGAAGAATTGCACTGGATTGAGTTTAGCGGTCAAGGAAGACTTTATTCAAAGGTATTGCCACGGAGGTCAAGAAGATTGAGAGAGAGCTTGAACTCAATTCCATTGAAACAATTCTGTTGAAGCATTGGGCTGAGCTAGTGGAAATATACTGGAGGACATTGGGGAGGGGGGACTTGGCCAATGTGAGGAGGCCATCTGTGTTTGCTAATTGGATCTTATGTAAGTTAGGCTCCTACCCTCCCACAGAGCCTGGAAGATGGAAGTCCTATCTTTCTTGATGATTACATTTCAAAGGGGTGTCTCCCTGGTCCTTGAGAAAGACATCCCTGGATTGTAAAACTGGCAAGAGGCTGGATGAAGATTTACACCTCAAGCGGCAGAGACAGAATTTACAATCATAAGTTTTATAAAGTAAATGCTGTAAGAAAAGGGAGGTCAGGAGCTTAAAGTCAGAAAGAAACTTGTCTAAAGTTTAGTCTAGCTGAGGGGAATGTTACGGCTGTCTTGATCACATGCATCACTAATAATGTCCCTTCTTGCCTGAGAAATAAAAATGACTACAATTGTCTACAAGCCAGGGAGCAAGCCCTTACCGGGAACTGAATCTCCCAGCCCCTTGATCTTGGACTTCTCAGGCTCTAGAACTGTGAAAAATAAATGTCTGTTGTTTAAAATAAATAAATCATATAATTAAATATGTGTATTCAAGACTGCATTTGACGAATACTTAAGCCCAGAGGTAAACAAATCTCATTAATTGGGAACATAATGTGTTTTAGCATTTTTACTAATTGGGAAGTCATAGGATGTAATCAGTAAAATGCCCGAAATTGGTTTTGCACTTTACCTTTTTGATGTACTATGCCCTCGTGATGCTGGCTTTTCTACCATTAAGTGGAAATGATGTCTGTTGGGTACAGGAGAGTGACTTCAGTTTGTTGACCCAGAAGGAGTGATATGAGAATATTTGGCTCATGACAGCTTATCATCTCAGTCTGGCTAGGGAAGATTAAAAAAAAAGAAGGCAGAGAAGCAAAAAATGGTTTTTAAATCTTTGGGATATTGCCAGTAAGCTCTCTCAAATGCATGATGTCATTTACTGAAATGACCTGCCTCCCTGTAAAAGATCTAAATCAAAACTTTTAGAAAAGTATTATAATGGGCTTAGAAAGCCAACATGGGCAGCTCCTGATTATCATCTGAATTTCTAGATATAATGTGCTAAAAATCATTTTTCCAAAACTACTAGTTTGAATGAAATAAAACTTTGTGTGGAAAAACAAAATTAGTCCCAGAATTTGGCATATTTGTAACTTTATTCTAGCCTTCCAGGGGAAATTTGGCTGTCATAAAATTTGCAAATCAAATACACAAATCAAAATGCCTGCATAGAGAAAGGTTGTAAATATTTACTTTTCAAAGCACTGCATTATTAAAGATTTCAGAAATGTCCAATATGGCAGTACAAGAACTAAGACTAAAAAGTCAGTCTGCCAATTTGCGGTGAGGGAAAATTGATTGACAGCAAAGAACTAAAGAGAAGACAATTTAGTGAGGTATTATTAATTTAGAACCTTGCTGGGAGTTGAAGTGAAAAAGCATCTCTTTTTCATTGTATCAAAAATTCCAAAACAAAGCAATAAATACCTCTTTGAAATGTAGTTTACAAGTGATTAAACCGTGTAGCTGTGAGGCAATTGGTTGTCTGTGTGTGTGTGTGTGTGTGTGTGTGTGTGTGTGTGTGTATGTATGTGTGTGTGTAACTCAGCTGAGTTCTTCAACTTTTTTGAAAACTTCATAAAAAATACCGTACAGCAAAGAAAAGTATTCGTGCTTTTATTTAGTTTGGTTAGAGTACCAGCTTTTTCAGCCGTTCATATAAATTTAGGCCATGTTACTATGCGTGCATGACTATAAGTTTATTTCAATCTTACATGCAGTAAATAATTTTTTAGCACCTATTATGTGTCCAGCAATGTGCTAGATACTTGGGGTCTGTCAGTGAATAAAACGAGGGAAGATCCCTCGTCTCATAGAGCTTATATTCTATTACATGCCATATATAAACACTAAATATACTACATACAATCATATCCTATATTAAAAGATGGAGATTTCTGTGAAAAATGGGAAAGGGGTTCAGGGGAAGACAAATGGGAGTAGGACTGTAGAGCAGAAGGAATTTTAAATAGGGGAGGTCAGGAGATACAAGCCTCTAAGAGAGGGTAGAATTCAAGCAAAGTCTTATAGGCAGCAAAGGTATTAGCCCGGAGTGTCTCAGAGAAAAACATTCCTTATGAGCTTAATAAAGCTCCTAAGATGGAAAATGACTGTTAGTCAGTTTATTCAAAGAACAGCAAGGAGGCCATACTAAATGGATGGCTGTGAGCTGGGAGGAAGAAAGAGAAGGTAGAAATGATATGGGGCTGGTTGGAGGGGGCAGATCGTTGAGGACACGGCACGTGGTGTAGTGAGAACTTTGTCCTTCACTCTGTGAAGTTGAGAGTTATTGCAGTATTTGGTACACAGGTATAATATGTCACACCTGTTGTGTAGAGAATAGAGTCTCAATGGGCACGGGGAGAAAGAGAGAGACTTATTAGGTGACTGTTGCAAGAATCCAGGCTTGAATAATATGGCCTGAATCAAAGGAGCATCCATGAAGGTAGAAAAACACCAGGATTCTTAATAATCAAGTAGTACCAACAGCATCTTCTGGTGGTTTGGTAGTATGATATGAGGGAAAGAGGAGACAAGTGTGACTCAATTTTTTTTTTTTTTTTTTTGTATTGAGAAACTGAAAGGATAAAATCACCATATATGGGTCTGGGAAAGGGTGTGAATAGAGTAGGATTCAGAGGGAGAATGGAAAATTACTTTTGGAAATGTTAAGGAGATCAAGTAGTGTAGAATACATGAGTCTTTGGTTCAGAGAAGAGGTGTAGGCAGATTTATGAATGGGGGAATTTTTGACATATGGGTAATACTTAAATTCATCAGGCTAAAGAGAGATCACCAAAGAGTGAATGCAGAGAGAAAAGCAGAGTAAAGACCTGAGACCTGGAGAGTCTCAGCTTTAAAATATGATGTGAGATAAAAGAAGAAACCAGAAATGGGAGTGAGGATTAACCAATTAGGTAGCAAGAAAATTAAGAGAAGGTGGTTTTGTGGAAGCTGAGTGAGCCGTCTCTTCAGGCATAGGGAGTGATCACAGGTATCAGACGCCACAGATTGTCCATGTGAATGGAACACTGAAATCTGACCACTGGATTTAGCAACATGGAGTTCTTGGTGACTTTGAGAAGAGCAGTTTCAGTTGAGTGGCAGATAATTAAAGTCTGATCGGAGTTGGCCCAGGAAAGAACAGGATGAGAAAAGTTAGAAAGTGATGTCGATATATATTATTCGAAGACTGTTAACATTAAAAGAAGAGAAAAAAAATAGAATGGGTTCAAGAAAAGTTTTTTTTTCTTTTTCCTTTTAAAATGAGAAAAATAAGAGTGTGCTGATGTAACATGCACTGATGGGAATTATCCACTAAAGAGACAATAAAAATAATGAGATGGATCTGCTCAAGTAAGGGGCCCAACGACTGGCTTATGTAACTAGAAAGCACAGCAGACACTGCAGGCACAGCGGGACATAGCGTCCTGATTACGCTCCAGAACTTGGTCTCACTTCATTTCTTAACTCTCCTTCTCTCTCTGTTGGCTTCACTCAGGCAGGCTTTCCACAACAATACTCCTACAGCCTGATGCCTGTATCTTATCTTCTCAGCATTAACAGCAGACAAGAGTCTCTTAGACTCCAGTAGTCCCGACAAAATCCTGAAATTGTTCCATGATCATGGCTCAAGGTCACCTGCCCTTCACGGAAATAATCACTGTGATCAAAGTAGGCAAGGTCAAGATTCAGAAGTGAACGTGGGAAAAGACCAACAGCAACAGACACAGTGTGTTTAGAGTCACGTTCTCTTCCAGCAGAAATGAAAAATGACACTGGTAAAAATGCAAAGCTATTAAAAGGGTCTAAATGGTGGCCCCAGGGACACTGCACACCATTTAAGGAAGCCAAACAAATTTTGGGACCCTGTTCCTTCCATTTCCTGACATTACTGAAATTTAATGTCAAGATCCAAACGATCTGGGCAAACTTGGGCTCTTGGGGAAATGTGAATGAAATCACATTTGAAAAAAAGTAATTATCTTGGAGGGAAACTTTCTTATGACAATTTTAATTAAGCCAATTATTTTCTAGGAATTTAGATGTCCTAATGGTGGCTAGAACTGTCATTTAATTATGTTCACTTGTGTTTTGTGTCCTTGAACATCTGTGTCCTTCTACACTTTAAAACCTTGAGGAAGAAATGTAACTCCTCCTGTCTGTGCAGTCTCTATTTGTGTAAAGTTGACACATCACCTTTACGGAGGACCACCAGGAATGTCTGTCATGCCATTTTTAATGTTACTGGGAGATAAAGGTGATTCTTATCTATATTTTAAAGCTCCAACTAAGAGTATTTTTTTCTTCACCTTTTCCTTCTACTTCCCTGAAATTTTAAGATGTGCCTCCCTGACCAGCACTAAATACTGGTGATATTTAGTAGATGGGATATATGAGTCTGAAACATAATTCAGCTAGCCAGGTAATTTATAATTAAATCACACTGAATAAATTTTTGAGCATATTCTTGGGGTAAAATATACTACTATGAGGCAAAGATAGTTGTAATTACTTCAGGAGTAAAGAATGAAAAATGGGGTGATTTGTAAAATGACACTCACCCACGGATTAAAACAGTATTAAAAATAAGTAATTTCTCACTTGCACTAAAATATTTGCGTAGTATTGGGAAAATTTACTTAGCCTCTGCAAATATTTTTGTTTTGTTTTTTTGAAAAGAGGTATTAAAGCATATTTCATCTCACTAATTTTGATAATTAAGTTAATACAGTGTATACAATTTCTAATAGTGTGCTTAGCATACAATAGGCCCTAGATAGTTTTTAGTTTGCTTTTCTTTCCTTATAATTCATAGCAGCACATATTATAGAAGCAAGTTTCTCAGAAATCTGATGTTGAAAAGCGGTATCAGCAGATAAAAGAGCTGCTGTGTCTGCAGTCAATCAGTTACTAAATTTTTTTAAAGCTCAACTTTCCTGTGATCATAACTCTCTTTGGAGCTAATAGCAAGAATATATTTTTTTTAATGATTCAAAACGTTGCAACTGCCATATAGTCTCATGTTTGCTGAAGGTGGGAGAAATCAATAGGCACTTAATATGCTTTTAAAATGTGATTATCATAACAATACTACAGCATTTAAGAGTCTTGTGAATGGGGAGAACTTTTACTTTTCAATGTGAGTTTCAGGCTGAAATATGAAGAGTTAAGAAATGTTTCCATTTGAATAGATTTATGACACTTTATTACACCAAGTCTCAGTAACAAGGTTAAGGCAGGTGAAAGAGGATGGTGGAACAGGGAAAGGAAACCTGCAGTATGGGAAAAAATGTGAACGGGCGGGGGCAAGACTCTTGCTTTTGTTTTGCGGGTAAATTATCAGTAACCATGGAAGAGATGGGGTTATGAAAAGACGGCCTTTAGTTTCATAAGAATTGGTTTATTATGATACTGAATATATTGGCATACTAAAATCATGAGGCCAAATAACACGTTAACTAGCAGCTGAAAGGTTTTGTTAACGAACAAACAAATCATTATGTTTACAGTAACAGAGTTTAAAATGTGCTGGAGTTAGTCATCGCTTTCTTCATTACAAAAGTAAATATGACAATAGTGTGTTTCTGAGGGCTGTGTGGTTTGGTGGTGGCCATCTGGCTGGTGGTCTAACCTCAGCTGTAGCTATGTTTGTATTTCATGTTGCTGGTGTCCCTTCCTGTCATCATAGGCCGGCAAAATAAATAAATAAATAAATAAATCTGCAAAGAATAATCAATTTATCTCTATCAGTCTGTCTGTCTGTCTAGCTTCCATTTTACTATTTAGCATTTGTCTTAAAATGGGAACAGGCCTACCATGCTATCACACATCGATACCACGTGCATCTGTGAAACTGCACGATTTAAAACCTGGTACGGATATTTGGATTCCCTGTGGCCAACTTATCTGGCTGAAATTACTTCGTATAGCCTAGAAGCATCTGAATTTCCATTACTTTATCAGTGTATCTCGTTAATGATAGAGCTTAATTTACATACCAGTAGTACCTTTTCACCACAGGTAAGAAATTGAAATGTTCAAGGTCAATTAACTGTGAATGTTTCAAGTCAGCTGGTGCAGCTGTAGCTGTGAGCGGCACTGTGAAGAGGGAATGGTCAGTGAGGGGTTCCTCTTTCTCCTGATGAGAATTGATGATCCGATTTTAACTCACTGGAATCACACCGATTCTTTTTTCCTTGCTGTGTTTCTGTCATGTGCCTGCTTTTTAAAATACTGGCCTGTAGAGGCATGAAAATGCAAGAGAAATACTATGAAATTCTGGATTTTAGAAAAGCATGTTCTTATTACAGGCCTTAGACCATTACAATTAACTAGAAAGGGGAAGAAGCAAATTAATCAGTGTTTTCTCAGAGGAGTTGGCTGATACAGCTGCAATTCCATATGCGGAATTTCCGGGCTGAGATGGTGGTGTTCTAGGGGCACTTCATTCACCCTCCTAATTTTTCCTTGTAAAATAAAAATGACAGAAATACAGAGAGATACACAGTTGCAGCAACAAGAGAATTAAAGATGCTTCAATTTCCAAAGTTTTGACAGGGCCTGGAGGAAAAGAGTAAGAATAGATAGGGCAGTGGAGGGAAATTCTTATCCACGTGCCATGTCCATCAGGTACCTATACTTGAAAGACATGGTCCATTGTTCACTACAGGGAGGGACGTTGACCCTTCTGCCTGGTAGCTTCATCCTGAGTTTCCCTGACCTCCATCAGCATCAGTGAGTGTTTTCTCCATCCACTGGGAACCACAGAGTCCCACCTTTGCGTCCTGACACTATGAGAGGAACTGCCGTGTCCTAGTTAAGTATATTGTGCCTCTTGCCTTCTCCATGGATGAGGGCAAAGCGTTCGGACTTTTTGAATCCGACGCACCATGTACTAGGTAGATTGCACTGAGAATTAATTAGCAAGGCCTTCACAAAGTACCCGACACGAAGGACTCCTCTGATCCGCAAATGTTAAGTTATACAGTATTAGAATAAGAGGAGGAGGATGGATGGTGTTTCATCACATCCTGAAAAATGAAGGATGGAGGAAGCATTGACTCAGATTTTAAAATAACGCCGCGAGAGCAGTTCCTGCAGAGTTCAAGAACTCCCCAAGCTATTTGTGGCAGGGTGCTGTTTAAAGTGTGCCTCAGATCATTCAAGAACAAATTCCATATAAATAACAATCTGCAAGGGTAGGAAGTGCCCTTCTTGGACAGCATTGCCGTGCTAAACAAATGACTCCTAGACACCCAGGGCCCATGTCTATGTAACAAGCCCTCTTGCTTAAAAGATGAGAATATTCTACTTGACAAGCATAAGGGTAGATAATATTGGTGTACAAAGAAACGGCACTCAACATTACAGGTTCTTTAAGAACAAGTACAGAGAAAATTAAAAACACATAAACCAAAATTGTAGTATGTGAAAAATTTCTGGATCCAAAAAAGAGAAAGAGCATTGTACTTTTGACATATGGAGTGGAATACACTTTTGAACAATGATTCACTTTAAGAAAGATGGAAATTTGATGACGTATCTAGTTCTAAAGACAATATAGTAAGAAACAGGGATCATACCGGAATGCAAGTAGTAGTTAGTGTGATGCCATCAAGGGAGGACCTTGCTGTAATATAATGTTTGAAAATAATTTCAACTTTTATTTTAGATTAAGGGGTACATGTGCAGTTTGTTGTAATACAATCTTTTAAAATGCTGCTTTGACCCACTTTTGAAGCCCTGGCTTGGACTGGTCAGTTTCCTTTCTTAGCAGCTGATTATGTCCATACTCCAACCACTTCCTTTATTAGGTTCTCACTCTTTGGGGTCACTAAGCATCATTGCTGGGACAGGTGCCAGACAACTAGGGGTGTCCCAGTGCCTCTTAGATAAATTGTTCAAATTAGCCAATTCATAGGAAGGCCGCCTGTATGACAAGCCTAGCTAGCTAGCCCTACCCCACTTGTCGTATAGAAGCTGCCTCCAGCAGCTCCAGTTTGCCCTTATCCCGTCCCTGGTGCAACCCCCTGTGCTTCCGCCTGGAGTCTTCTCCTGTTTGTAGTTGTAAGTGGCAGAGTTCTGCCGTTCATCTGTCAGAGTGTCATTATGCTGCATTCTACCATCAAAATGATCTTGAAGTCTTATAAAGCAGTTGTGAACACAGGTGTGTCCCTTCAGGTCTTACAATGACATATACCTCTTCATAAAAGCAAACATGGATTGAGCATTTCTTTGAATTAGGTCTTGTACTCAAGGCTTCACAAAATGGATTATGTATGCCAAGAATAATGCTTGATTCAAAACTATATAAATGAATGGTCATCTACATCTAAAATTCCAGACCTTATTATCAGAGCCTCAAGGTGAGCAGCAAAAGGATAAGGGAAAGAAAATGTGCTAACATTGTTCTTTGGGGTGTTATATAATTGATGTTGCATTTTAATAGACATTAATTGTTAAATACAGATTTGAGAAATAAGATCAAACACTATTTCATAACTTCTGCAGTTATTATACGTTACTTATGTAACCAGCAATGTTAAATAATTCTGCAAAGAATTCCCCAAATTATTAAAGTGGAAGAGTGAAGCATCTTAACAAGATATATAGGAGTCACATCTGTACTATTTGGTGTGTGCTGGGTAAAATATAACACAGTCTGTTATGCTCCACACATTACTACCTTGAACATACATCAGACTTCTGTTTTTTACTTCTGAGTGATCAAGCACAGCTTGCTCTGTGATTTCCTTCCTCCTCTTTCCCTCCATCCTCTCACCCACCAACTTCCCCCTATACAGGATGGAACCAGTGGTGTGCTGATAAACTAACTGGGTGGGGGCAGGTGCTTATTTTGCAGAGTTTGCAATTTCCATGGTTTAAACCAGGCGTCCCCAAACTGCGGCCCGCGGTCGGCTTGCGGCCCCCCGAGGCCATTTATCCGGCCCCCTCCCCCTGCACTTCAGGAAGGGGCACCTCTTTGATTGGCGGTCAGTGAGAGGAGCACAGTATGTGGTGGCCCTCCAATAGTCTGAGGGACAGTGAACTGGCCCCCTGTGTAAAAAGTTTGGGGACGTCTGGTTTAAACAGTCCCATCATGGCCAGACGCAAAGATGATCATGTTTATGACTAGCTTGCAAAATTGAAAATGTAATGATTGTCTCTTACAAACTGTTGGGAACGAGCTCCAGCCCACCACTGGCTAGAGCATCTTTGTTGTGTTATTTTCGCCTGCTCATCCCCCATCATTCTTGCTGTTTCCAGCGTGGTTTTCCGTATCTGTCCCTCCCGAAGAATGTAAACATCTGAGGGCAGGAACTATTTCTTGACTTTTCTTTTCCCTCAGACTTAACAATGTACTCCCTTCTGTCAGTCTAAAAATGATCAAAAGTAGATTTTTAGTTCCATCATAGCTTGAAGTTATTTCCTTACATCCAGTCCTGGGGAAAGGGGTAGGAGAGCAGACCATTACCCGGGCATGCATGTGTGCTGTAGACATGTTAGTCCCAGTCTTGGTGGAAACGTTCACCTGTCAGATTCAGCATGTTAAACATTCAGCAAGACCCCTAGTTCTCAAAGTTTTAGGAGGCTATAAAACCTAGAAACGAACACAATTAATTAACATAGACATCATACAATCATACTAAATTCTTCTCTATAGTTTTCTACAATTCTAAGAAGTTTGATATTTTGGAAATTTAAGTTCCATAGAGAAATACAGTCTTGCTGGCATTTCTGCTTTACTAACATAGATTTTTTTAACTAACTTTTCTTTCCCAATTTTCTCTTGTTTCTATTTTTAATAAAAGGAGCTGGTGGCTGGTCTCCACTTGTGTCTAACAAATACCAGTGGTTGCAGATTGACCTTGGAGAGAGAATGGAGGTTACCGCTGTGGCCACTCAAGGGGGATATGGGAGCTCCAACTGGGTGACCAGCTACCTCCTGATGTTCAGTGATAGTGGCTGGAACTGGAAACAGTATCGCCAAGAGGACAGCATCTGGGTATGTTCTTTAACAAAAGATATAGTCTCTCAGGGAAAGAAGTATAGTCAGTACTGCATCTTGTTTGCCAATCTCTTAAATTAAGTAGAAATACAGAATCTTTAGACTTAAGTTGAAAACTTTTTCCAAAAGAAAATATGGCAAATATTCATTGTCTAATACATTTTATGGTAAATTTATGAGACTACTAAGAATAAATTTATTTTACAGGGTTCTCAAAAATTGGAAAAAACAAACAAACCCCTATTAGTCCGTTAAGTAGTATGGGGGTCTAAGAAATAAATAAGACTTGTATAAAACGTTGCTTTCTTCAAAAACATAATAGTCTTGCATTGTTATTTATTTATTTATGAGACAGAGTCTTACTTACTTGGTTGCCCAGACTGAAGTGCAGTGGCATGATCTTGGCTCACTGCAACTGCTGCCTCCCTGGTTCAAGCAATTCTCCTGCCTCAGCCTCCCAAGTAGCTTGGATTACAGGCATCCACCACCACACATGGCTAATTTTTGTGTTTTTAGTAGAGATGGGGTTTCACCATGTTGGCCATGCTGGTTTCAAACTCCTGCCCTCAAGCAGTCCACCCTGCCTTGGTATCCCAAAGTGCTGGCATTACAGGTGTGAGCCACTGAGTCCAACCTGCCTTGTCTTTATTTAAAGTCAGTAAAAATAATTTATCCCTTTTATTTCTACAGATTTGTGAAACCCTGTTTCTTTCTCTGGTATATGGGAATTTATATATATATATATATATATATATATATATATATATATATATATATAAAATACATGGAGTTGTATATGTGTATATATGCATACAAATATATACATATATATGATGTATGTATAAACCCTTCTCTAGTCTCTGTAAAGTGTCTAAGTGTGTGAATTGCTATGCATTGTAAACAGTGGTGCAGCTCCTGTAAGACGGATACTGGGATAGAGGCACTTTGTGATAAAGTGGACGAGATTTGTGGTTGATTGATAAATAAACCTGGATATGGCATATAAACACGTGATAGAAGAAGGAAGCTAAAGGAAGTTTGTTTGATGACAAAGAAAAGACTTCTTTCTTAGTGCAGCAAAGTATTTGTTTGGATCTTTTGTGGGCCAAGAACAACACACTGCAATCAAAGAACTATTTTTCCTTCTCTGGCTGAGCTGCTGGAACCAGAGAAAATGGGTTACTTAATGAAGCATCATTCTTAGCACACAGATAATTTGGAAGCCTATTTGGGCACATAATGATAATTTTCTTTGACCAGTCAATTGCCTTTTTTTTTTCTTTTTTTTTTTTTTAAAGTTCTCGGATTCCGTTATACATTATAAACTCATTGAAGAAATGGACTGTGATTTACTCACCTTTGTGTCTTTAAAGCTCTTGGTGGCCGTTCAATCCATGCTTATTGATGTAAATTGAAATCAAAGAAGTAGACTTGCTCTTTCTCTAGAGGGCACAACAGTGGGAACAGAAGAAGTTGCCTGTAAGCAGTTTTAAGAAAGGCTGTTTCAAATCCAAAGCTAGTTGAAGCTGTAAGAGGAAAAACAAACAAACAAAACAAAACACACACACACAGACACCAAAACTCCAAACACCGGGTATTACGGTTCAGTTAATTCCATGAAAACCATTCAGACTTGGAATAAAATAAACAGTAATTATGAACCAATAACAGTAAAAACTTAATGAGATATTTATTTAACTAGATGTTTGGATTTTCTTCTACTCTGTTTTGAATTAAGCACTGGAATTTAAACTAGATAAGTAGTGGCTAAGGCATGCTAATATTTAGGTACGTTAATTAAAATGCATTTTTAAAAAATGATCAATCAATCAGAAAAATGTTTTCCTGTTAAGCAAGCTTGGGGAAAGCCAAACCCAGGCACTGCCATTTGCCTTATTTGCTTATTCCTATAAAAGTTGAGGCACTCAGGGTGAAATGGTGGCATGAATGATATCCTTACTAATCCAAACCAAAACAAATAAAAACATGGCATCTATCATAATCCTGTTAAGGTAAATTTGCTTTCTAGATTCTACTTTGTTGATTTACTCAGTGTCTTCCCCCTCTTGAGTGTAAGCTCTGTAAATACTGTACCTTGTGACCTTTCATCTCAGTATCCCCAGTGTAACAGCACCTGGCATGTCGCAGTCATATATTAAATATTTATTGAAGGAATGAGTGAATAAAATGCACTTTCTTGTAGGATACTATTCTGATCACTCTAAAAGTGACTCCCTCTTGCCCCCATCAGCCCTTCTTTTTAGTACATTTATGCCATACCAATTTAATATATCAAGATGGCACATTTTTCTTTTTCCTACAAATTTTGAACTTTTTTATTGGCGAGATTTTCTTTTTCTGATCTTAACATTTCTGGCATCCAACATCCAATATGGCACATGACTTTTGTTGAGTAAATTGGTGAAATAACCAATAAATGAATGGATTTAAATATGTCAATCTGCTAATCTGTGCTTATCTTTGTCCAAATTTCCAGAAGATTTCAAAAGAGTTTACGTTAACATCACTGAAGAAGGCTGGGTGTGGTGGCTCACACCTGTAATCTCAGCACTTTGGGAGGCTGAGGTGGGAGGATCACTTGAGGCCAGGAGTTTGAGACCAGCCTGGGCAACATGGTGAAACCCTGTCAGTACTAAAAATACAAAAAAGTTAGTCAAGCATGGTGACATGCACCTGTAATCCCAGCTACTCAGGAGGCTGAGGTGTTAGTAGGATCATTGGAAACTGGGAGGCAGAGGTTGCAGTGAGCTGAGATTGCACCACTGCACTCCAGCCTGGGTGACAAGAGTGAGAGTCCATTTCAAAAACAAAAACCAAACAACAACTAAATCATTGAAGAGGTCAGTATTGTCAGGGCAAACCAATGAAAGATTCAGAGGAACATGCAAATATTAGGTACAGATTCCTAAGCATTTGGAAATGGACAGACTATGGAAATCATTTTAAGCTAAATTTGTCAAAGAAGTAAGGCTTACATAGGTCCTGAAGAAAGCATTATAGTTTAGATTATGGAAGGATTGAGGAAGATACTTTATGAAGCTGGAAAGATGTGAAAAAAGCATGGACATTGGGAATATCCAGAGTTATGGTTCCCCACGTCATAACTAGTGAGATTACTGGTCAGCTTGGACTATCAAGTTTTGGAAGGACTGGAAGATAATTTTGGATATGGCAAAGAAAGTTGACAGATAACATTAAATGTCAAGATCAAGTTAAGACTCAGTGCAATAGACACCATCACCACACATCACATAGCTAAGTTGTGTAGATAACCCCAAATCTCTGAAAGTATATGTGTATGTGTATATGTGTATATACATGTATGTATGTGTATATGTATGTGTATATATTTATGTATGTATGTATCTGTATATATTTCCTGTTAATCCTAGGTAGCTGCAAGGTTTTATTCTACTCCATAGTTACTCTGGTCCCACTCTAAAGGAAGGTCTTTCTCTCTGTGAATCGCTAATTGCTGAAGCAGGAAAATTGAAATATGATGAATTGTGCCCTGACTCTTGACTTTTCTTCCTGGAATAACACAGACCACTTCAATTTGCATTTTTTAAGCAAAGAACAATTTCAAATTGCTGTACTTCATGAGAAAGTTAACCCTTTGTTACATTTTACAAATACATGTTTTCCAACTTTTTGTTTTCTGGCCCAGTTTTTGTAGATACTATAGGATGTATACCAATTATACAAAATATGCCAATTTCCTTTAAGAGCTTCACAGTCTGTTCCAGATGATACAAATAAGTCTATGAAAGATAGTTAGGAAACACATAAGGCATTATACAAGTATGTGATAGAAAGAGAAAGAAAAGACAAGCATTATTGGTTTAGGAACAAACACAGTAAAAACAATCAACACGGATTGAAATGCTGCGGGGAAGATTCTTAATTCTCTCCTCATTTGATCTCACTTCGAATGCTAGAGAGAACAATGACTTCTACATATCTGAAATAATTAATACAATCCTCTGCCACTTCTTACAAATAATCTTTAAGAGAAAGAACAGAATATTTTACTCTCTGTACAGATCATTTAATAGAAATGCAAACTTGATAGGTATCTGATATTTTAAAATATTACACATTGAAATATTTCTTCACTAAAAATTTATAGTCCAATGTTCATAAAATATAATTTATGCAAAATATTCTGCTGAATGGCAAATACTGTATGAAAATTTAGAAAGTGTAAGCTACTAAACTTTCTCCTCTCAGATTGAAAACAAAATTCCTCAACATCTGTGATAAAAAGACTCTTCGGTTTATTGTACATGATTGAAAAAGTAAACATAAGGTATAATTTTCACTCACTTAAGAACAATTGCTGAGATGCTATGAAATCAACATCTTAGAAATTACTTTAGGTAGATAACATGTGCAGGAACTTCACAGCCAAATTCTCCAAATCCTTTCTGATAAATGCCTAAGATTCTTTCACACAGCAGACTGCAAGGGCAATGAATGGGGTGGTACCAGTCATATAAATTAAGTAAATATGCTTGTTAAACACAAGAATAGTTTGCTTTATTTTAAAATAGACTTCAGTTGTACTTGATTTTTCAAACAAAAGCCCTTTATTGCATATCTGTAGTATCTCTTTGTTTTTTAACTGGAAGTGTCTAGTGTCATGGTTCCGGATATGGCTGGTGAAAGACGTAGAGACCCCGTGGCAAGGTATAGTCAATTAGGCGGAAGTACCACCTGTCACAAAATATTCAGGTCATTATTATTGTGAATGATTGAGTTGTCAACTCTATAAGCCAGGATAGAAACATTGCTCACAAAGATTTCCACATGCATTTGTTTTAAGTCAAATAAATAAGCGCCTGGGGGTAGTTTAATAGAAAATTTGAGGAGGCAGAAATACAGAAGAGCTATATGCTGTAGGGTAGGTGACTCTCCTCCTTCTGAGTGGCATTTTTCCTTCTTTATGTTGAGCCCTTATTCTCTTGGCCTAAGCCTACAAGCAGCATTTGTGGTGATAGAAGGTGTAGCAGTACTGATGCCATGTGTGTCAACATGTCAAGTTGTCAAACTTAATGCGCGGCAATACTTGCCGCAGTACTCGGCAAGTGCCTAGAGTGCCTGATGCTGCTTTTTATCTTTCCAGACTCTGATCCAAAAAAGATATTTTAATGGTAGTCTACATTATTAGTCTAAATCTTCAGAAACCTTCCTGTTTATATTTCTATTTAGCTACACATTCTCTAGCTTTTGAAGATGGCTAACCTGCTGATGCATGGTTATAAAGTGGCTGCATTTTTTTTTTAAACTGTGGTAAAAAACTTAACAAATTTTTAAGTGCACAATACAGTATTGGGTTAACTGTAAGTACAGTGTTGTATAGCAGATCTCTAGGACTCAATCATCCTGCTTAACTGAAACATTTATCTGTTGAATGATACCTTCTTGTTTCACCCTTTTCCCATCTCCTGGAAACCACCGTTCACCTTTCTGCTTCTATGGATTCGACTATTTTAGAAACATGTACCTCATATGAAAGTGGCAAAATGCATTATTTGTCCCTTTGCGACTGGCTTATGTCGCTTAGCATGGTGTCCTCAAAGTTTATTTTTGTTGAATGAACTTTGAGGCAGAATATCCGTCCTTTTTTTTAAGGCTGAATAACATCCCATTGCATATAAATACCACCATTTTAAAATCTGTTTGTTTGCCTGTGGACATTGACGTTGTTGCCCCGTCTTCGCTATTGTAAATAATGATGCAGTCAGTGTGGGGGTACAGATACTCTTTGAGATCCTGATTTCAATTCTTTTGGATAAATACCTGGGATCAGGATCGCTGAGTCACATGGTATTTCTACTTTTAATTTTTGAGGAAGTTCCATACTGTATACTGTTTTTCATGGTGGTTGTACCATTTTACATTCCTACCAACAATGTGCTAGGGTTCTGATTTCTCCAAATTCTTGTCAACGCTTGTTCACTTTCATTTTTTAAATGATAGATATCCTAACAGGTGTGAGGTGATATCTCATTGTGGTTTTGATTTGCATTTCCCTGATGACTGGCAGTGTTGAGTATCTTTTTAGTTACCTGCTGGTTATGTGTGTATCTTCTTTGGAGAACTGTCTTCTCAAGTCTTTTGCCCATATTGAAATCAGGGTGTTTTTACATTATTTTTGCTCTTGAGTTGAAGAATTTATTGATATATTTTTACTATCGTATTATTATAGGTTGAGCTTATACATACTAATGATAAATTATCTAAGAAGGAAATTTAAAACATAGTCTCATTTACAATACTATCAAAAAGAATAAAATAGGAATAAACTTTACCACGGGAGCAAAAGAGCTGTACATTAAAAACTATGAAACATGGCTGAAGGAAGCTGAAGGAGTTCAAGACCAGCCTGACCAATATAGTGAAACCCTATCTTAAAAAAAAAAAAAAAAAAAAAAGAAGGAAGAAGAACCAAATAAATGAGAAGATTTTTGTGTTCATGGATTAGAAGACTTAATATTGTTAAGATGTGTCTACTTCTCAAAGCAATCTATAGATCTAATGCAATCCCTATCAAAATCCCAGTAACATTTTGTTACAGAAAAAGAAAAAAATCCTAAAATTTATGTAAAACCAGAAATTTATATAGAACCACATACATTGTTTTGAATAGCCAAAATAATCTTGAAAAAGAACAAAGCTAGAGACATCTCACATCTGGTTTCAAAATATATTACAAAGCTACAGTATGGCACTGGCATAAAGACAGACACATAGACCAGGCGTCCCCAAACTACGGCCCGCGGGCCATGTGCAGCCCCCTGAGGCCATTTATCCGGCCCCCCACCGCACTTCAGGAAGGGGCACCTCTTGCACTGGTGGTCAGTGAGAGAAGTACAGTATGTGGCGGCCCTCCAATGGTCTGAGGGACAGTGAACTGGCCCCCTGTGTAAAAAGTTTGGGGATGCCTGACAAAGACCAATAAAACATAATAAAGCCCGGAAATAAACCCACACATTTATGGTCAACTGATCTTCCATTAGGATGTCAAAAACAAACATAGGAATAGAAAACCAAATAGCGCGTATTCTTACTTACAAGTGGGAACATGGAGTGCATATGGAGATAAAGAAGGGAACAGCACACACCAGAAACTAATTGAGGATGGAGGGTAGGAGAAAGGTGAGGCTCAGACTACCTATGAGGTACTATGCTTATTATCTGGGTCACAAAATAACCTGTACATAGAATCCCCGTGACATACAATTTACCTACGTAACAAAACTGCACATGTACACCTGAACCTAAAATAGAAGTTAAAATAAGAAAGAAAAAAAGAATACACAATGAGGGCCAGGCGTGGTGGCTCATACCTGTAAACCCAGCATTTTGGGAGGCTGAGGAGGAATGATCACTTGGGACCAGGAGTTCAAGACCAATCTGGACAATATGGCAAGACCCATGCTCTATTAAAGAAAAACAGGCAATGGGGAATGGATAGTCTCTTCAACAAATGGCTATTGGGAAAACTGAATATCCACATGCAGAACAATGAAATTGGACCCTTATCTTTTTTTCTTTTTTTTTTTTTTAAGAGATGGAGTCTAACTCTGTTGCCCAGGCTGGAGTGCAGTGGCAGTGGTGCAATCTCAGTTCACTGCAACCTCCTCCTCCTGGCTTCGAGCAGATCTCCTCTCAGCCTCCTGAGTAACAGGGATTACAGGCATGTGCCACCACACCCAGCTAATTTTTATTTTTAGTAAAGACGATATTTCACCATATAGCCAGGCGGGACTCAAACTGCTGACCTCAGGTGATCTGCCCGCCTTGGCCTCCCAAAGTGCTGAGACACCACACCTGGCCTGGACCCTTATTTTATACCATATATAAAAATTAACTCAAAATGGGTTAAAGACTTAAATGGAAAATTTGAAACTGTAAAACTGGTAGAAAAAAACCTATAGAAACAACTTTATGATATTGGTCTCGGTAATGCATATTTAGATGTGATATGCAAAGCACAGACACAAAAATAAAAAATAAACAAGTAGAACCACATGAACAAAAATCTTCTACATAGCAAAGGTAACAACAAAGTGAACAAGCATCCTAAAGAATTAGAGAAAAATTTGAAAACCATATATCTCATAGGGAATTAGTATTAAAAAGCATTTGGGTTTTAAATATGACCTCAATCACAAATCAAAACAGTTTGCTAGGCATCTTTTTCATTAAGTAGTGTTGATAGGTCTATTTCCTCTCTGCATTTGTTCACATTCTACAGCAAGTTATGTTGGTCCCTTCTCCTAAGCTTCTGTGAGATGCATGTATATCAGAGCTTTACTTCAGTATGTAATATTCAAAAAAAATATGGCCTGTAATCCCAACACTTTGGGATGTTGGAGTGGGTTGATCACTTGAGGCCAGGAGTTTGAGATCAGCCTGGCCAGTATGATAAAATCCCATGTCTACTAAAAATACAAAAAAAATTTTAAAAATACAAAAATAAAATCCCCTATCTACTAAAAATACAAAAATTAGCATGGGAGTGCACACCTGTAATCCCAGCTACTCAGGAGACTGAGCCATGAGAATCGCTTGAACCTGGGAGGCGGAGATTGCAGTGAGCTGATATCATGCCACTACATTCCCGCCTGGGCAACAGAGGGAGATTGTCTAAAAAAAAAAAAAAAAAAAAAAAAAAAAAAAGTATATTTGAACTCCTATGAGCTGTAGATACACACAGCAATGTGAGATAAATTGTGATATGGTTTCACAGTCTAAATTTGTAAGAAAGCTTTGAAGACAGGGACTAGAGTTAGTAGTGAATTTAGTATTTCTTCAGAGTGCACACCCCATTCCAGTTTGTTTTCAAATCACCAATCTGAGAACAACATATTTCTGAAACACTTTACAATTTGTATCTCACATTCTACCACATGACAGTTCAATGACAGCATCACTCCCTCTATTCCCTCTTATCATGGCTGTGATATGGTGTCTTGGACATCTGTTTTTTGGCTTGTTCTTTCCCCAAGAGGCTACTTTTGGCATTTTTCCGTCTTGGAAGCAATTCTGTCCTTTTGAAGTGTTTCTTCATTGTTCCTTAAGATCTAGACAAAACTAATACATGCCACTCACTTTGCTAATTTTCCATCCTAAATTTTCAACTTTACTAACTATATTTTAAACAGAGATGAGATTAAAAAATATTTAATACTAGAAAGGAGAAACTAAGATTTGAAGTGGATACAATTATATTTCTTAAATAATCTAAGAGAATCATTGGGATAATTATTTTATAAAAGCAATTCATTAATGATTCTAACCAAAAAGATTTTTTAAATTCTTAAGTTATCTTCCTATATATAAATAACTAAGTGGACACTGTAAAAGGAGTACATACCTCATTTACAATAGAATCCAAACTAGAGTAGATTGGAAGTGATTTATTATTAATTGATTTGCATAATTTATCTTCAGGGAAACATATATAGTGAAGGTACTCTTAGAGATCCAGATAGGCTTTTTTGTTATTATTGTCTTTTATTTTTAATTTTTTTGACTTTTTTTTTCTTTGTGTATTTGCATTTACCTTTTAAATTTCATGTCAAATTATTTTCCAAAATTTACTTTGCTGAAATTTTTAAAAACGTTTAGGTTTAGGGATACATGTGCAGGTTTGTTATATAATTAAATGCATGTTGTACAGATTATTTTGTCACCCAGGTACTAAGTGTCATACCCAATAGTTAATTTGTGTAACCTGAGGAGCTTTATTTTTACTTTAATTTAAATTTTATTTAATTATTTTTTTAATTATACTTAAGTTCTGGGATACATGTGCAGAATGTGCAGGTATGTTACATAGGTATACACATGCCATGGTGGTTTGTTGCACCCATCAACCAGTCATTTACATTAGGTATTTTTCCTAACGCTATCTTTCCCCTAGCCCCCCACCTGCCAACAGGTCCAAGTGTGTGATGTTCCCCTCCCTGTGTCCATGCATTCTCATTGTTCAACTCCCACTTATGAGTGCGAACATGTGGTGTTTGGTTTTCTGTTCTTGTGTTAGTTTGCTGAGAATGATGGTTTCTAGCTTCATCCATGTCCCACAAAAGGCATAAAATCATCCTTTCTATGGCTGCATAGTATCCCATGGTGTATATGTGCCACATTTTCTTTATCCAGTCTACCATTGATGGGCATTTGGGTTGGTTCCAAGTCTTTGCTACTGGGAATAGCGCTGCAATAAAAGTAAGTGTATGTGTCTTTATAGTAGAATGGTTTGTAATCTTTTTGAGTTACCCTATGTTGCTAGTAGCTACCATATTGAACTGCAGAGATTTGGATGTTAAGAAAACTGATTTTCTGTTCCTGCATTAGTTTGCTAAGGATAATGGCCTCTGGCTCCATCTGTGTTCCCAAAAAAGACATGATCCTATTCTTTTCTTAAGGCTGCGTAGTATTCTGTGATGTACACGTACCACATTTTCCTTAGTCTGTCATTGATGGGCATTTATGTTGATTCCATGTCTTTGCTATTGTGACTAATGTTGCAGTAAACATTTGTGTGCATGTGTCTTTGTGGTAGAATGGTATCTGTTCTTCTGGGTATATACTCAGTAGTGGGATTGCTGTGTCAAATGATTCTTAGCTCTTCGAAGAATCACCATATGGTTTTTCACAATGGTTGAACTAATTTAGACTCCCACCAACAGTGTATAAATAATCCAAAAGTGAATAGATATCAAGGAATAAAATGTAATAGAAAATGTTCAAGAAACAAACGATTTAAAATATTACTAAAGGACACAAAAACACAGTTGATTAAATGCAAGGACCTATCTGCTTTTGAGTAAAATACATTATTATGAAGCTATTCATTCTCCCTAAAACAATCCATATAAATGAGATCATTCTGAATGTCATCTAGAAAAATGTATATGAAAAATAGCTAAGTTAATTAGCAAAACGAATAATTGTAAGGAGAATTTACATTTTGGGAAAAATTTAAAAATATGTATTAATGAAACATGTTGATACCGGCACATTAAAATATAGTGTAACAACAAATTGAATATCTGTTACTGTGTCCAAATACAACTGGGGATTTGCATACAAGAGATACAGCATTGAAAGCCTTAATAATACGTATTTAAGGAAATATGTATTAGTCAATATGGAAATCATAGCCTTCTAGAAGAGTAAATAACTTTTACATCAAAATAGATTTAAGATAAATTAAATATTTAAAAATAACACAGACGCAGGAAAAAGTGTTAAAGGAAATATAGGACAAGGTAAAGATAAACATGTAATACTGGAAGGGGCCTGACTTTATGAGCAAAGAGAACCAAATCCAAATGCCATAGAGGAAAAGATGAAAAATTAGGTCATATATGGAAGGCTGCGTAAAAGTATAGCGTATTTAATAGAAACGGTATAAATCAGGAAATATATTCAGCCTATATGATAGCAATGCCCACATTTGTTCAGCAGCAGCAGGGGTCTTGGGTTAAGATTGACATTCCGACTGATTGAACAGTCTTCATCCAGCTATAAATTTACTTAGATTTAAAAATAATAAAAGGCAGGCAACCACAGAGCATGTACAGCAACAGCATAATAGATGTTCAGCTATAATGCACGACTTCTAAATATCCCAGTAACTGTCCCCAGCTGAGTGTGTGGCCACCACACATCAGGAAAGCCATCAGCTCCTGGGGCCCTTCAGCTCTTGCATCACAATAGTGATGTAACTTCTCAGGGACTTCTGCTAACTCTTCTTCAGTGTAGCTGTATCTCGTCAATCCTAGGCTATTCACTGACTTCAGGTTATGTCTTTGATTACTAAATTTCTTTCTTTCTTTCTTTCTTTTTTTTTTTTTGAGACAGAGTCTTGCTCTGTCGCCCAGGCTGGATTGCGGTGGCACAGTCTTGGCTCACTGCAACCTCCGCCTCCCAGGTTCAAGTGATTCTTCTGCCTCAGCCTCCTGAGTAGCTGGAATTACAGGCACGTTCCAAACGCCAAGCTAATTTCTGTATTTTCAGTAGAGACGGGGTTTCACCATGTTGGCCAGGATGGTCTCAATCTCTTGACCTCATGATCCACCCACCTTAGCCTCCCACCGCGCCCGGCCTGATTACTAAATTTCACTGTGCATTCTAATTTTGATACCTAGGGAGACTGCCTGAGGGTGGGAGCCCAGATTTTTAAATTAGGATTTTAAAAATATTCCCAAGTGATTTCAATTTGCTGCAAAGTGTGAGAAACATTGGGTTGCTCAGTAATCTTGACAACCAAGTACAGATTTTTAGTTTAGAACAAAACATACCAGCAGGATATCCATTCATCTTAGATTTTTCTGTACATTCTTTGAGTTAATGTTGCAAGGGAGATTTGGCTAAAGATAAGAGTAGGGAAAAAAGCTACAAAATAGGGATTAACTCTGTTTTCCCAATCATAATGACTCAATTTTCTTAATATCCAAATCTCTGCTGTTTAGTATGGTACCTACTAGTCATATGGGGTCACTGAAAAGGATTATCAATCATTCTCCCATAAAGATTCCTGCACATGCATGTTTATTGCAGTGCTATTCACAATAGCAAAGACTTGGAACCAGGCAAAATTCCCATCAATGATAGACTGCATAAAGAACATGTAGCACATATATACCATGGAATGCTCTGCAGCCATCAAAAAGAATTCATGTCCTTTGCAGGGACACGGATGAAGCTGGAAACCATCATTCTCAGCAAACTAATACAGGAACAGAAAACCAAACACCGCATGTTCTTACTTGCAAATGGGGGTTGAACAGTGAGAACCTATAGGCACAGGGAGGGGAATATCCCACACTGGGGACTGTCGGGGGTCGGGGGCAAAGGGAGGGATAGCATTAAGAGAAATACCTAACATAGATGACCAGTTGATGGGTGCAGGAAATCACCATGGCACATATATACCTATGTAACAAACTTGCACATTCTGCACATGTATCCCAGAAGTTAAGTAAACTTAAAAATAAATAAGTAAAACTAAATTAATTTAAATTACATTAAAAATAAAGCTCCTCAGTTTACACTAGCCCCATTTGAAGAGCTCAATAGCTATGTTAGACCAGTGGTTACTGGATTAGACAGAGCAGTTACGGAACACTTTCATCATCACAAAAGTTCTAGAACACAGTGTAAGTATGAAACTTTCTAAAAAATTAATAATAAAAAATAAATCCTAATATTTTTGTAACAAAAAGAGCCAGTATATAAACAGGCAGTTCACAGAAAGGAGAAAATGATATATAAAAGTATCTTTTTGTATATTTCAAAATAGAAATAACACATCCTAAAAGATTGGAATGAATGAAAACATTGAAAACTGCAATATTTTAGACATTAGCTTCCAAAGTGTGCAATATAATAAAATACATTCTTTCGTTTTAAGTTATTCATTTCATATAATAACTTTCCTTTAAAATTTTTAAGCTACTGTATCACACTCATGGTATTATGGTTACTGCTATTTAACACAAGATAGACAGGGTTTTCCAGAGAAATGGAACCAAGCATATACATGAAATGGGAATAGGCTTATGTAATTATGGAGAGCAAGAAGTTCTACCATCTGCTGTCTGTTAGCAGGATAACCAGGAAAGCTGGTTGTCTAATTTAGTCCAAGTCTGAAAACCCAAGGACAAGGAGCTCAGATGTCCAAAGGCAGAAAAACATGAATGCTTCAGCTCAAGAAGAGAGAGAACGCCCGGTGCAGCAGATCATGCCTGTAATGCCTGTACTTTAGAGGGCCAAGATGGGAGGATCACTTGAGCCCACAAGTTCAAGACCAGCCTGAGCAACATGGTGAAAACCCATCTCTACAGAAGATACAAAAATTAACTGGGTGTGCTCGGCTTGCCTGTAGTCCCAGTTACTCAGGAGGCTGAGGCAGGATAATCACTTCAGCCTGGGAGGCAGATGTTGCAGTGAACCGCGACTGTACCACTGCACTCCAGTCTGGGCAACAGAATGAGACCCTGTTTCAAAAAGAAAGAGTGAGAGTAAGAGAGAGAGAGAATGAATTTGCCCTTTCTCCTCACTTTTGTTCTATTGTAGACCTCCAATGGATTGGATTATATCTGCCTACCATGGCATGGGCAGGTCTCTTTACTCAGTCTACCAATTCAAATGCTAATCTCTTGTGGCGACACCCTCACAGACATACTCACAAATAATGTTTTGCCAGGAATCTGGGCACAGCTTTGCCCAGTCATGTGGTAATCTCAAAGTAACCATAACATAAATAATAGATATCTCCCACTTGTTTTATGATAATATCTAGTAACATTTACAATAGAATAAAGCATATTTTGGCATCATAACCTATTATTGTTCAATATTTTAGTAGCAGTTTAAATACATACATAGCAGTGTGGGTTCCATATGTGCAGCATGTCATCTAATCTTTGAGTATACTCTGATAGAAGAGGAAAAAAAAAAAAAAAAAGCCCTTAGTTCTGGTCCTAAATTGTCCACGGAGTCAGTGCCCCATCAGAAAAACAAGTTACCCCAGACCTATGAAACTGGGAGTCATTATAGGAAATTGGTTATAGGTGATGGAAAGGCTGAGCAACCGAATATAATAAGATGATGAGGCAACTTAGAACTTAGCAACGGTGAGAAAATGCTACGCTCCTAGAGCTGGAGAGAAAATGAGAAGGTGGTGTTTCCAGAGCTCATAGGCTGGCATTGCTGTTGCTAGAACTTCTGCAAGGACTGCCCTATAGAATTTTGGAAGCAGGGGGTATATAATGGCTGCTAGAGCCTTGTAAAAGGCTCAGCCACTACCAGGTATCGGCCTGAGGCAGAGCAAGAGTGGGAAGAAATACCCTGGCTCCTCCTTTCCTTTCAGTTGCAGATCTATTTCAAGCGCCCAGCTGGAAGCTCCTTAAGACAGGAGGCTGGGCCGGCAGGCGTGGTGGCTCACGCCTGTAATCCCAGCGCTTTGGGAGGCCTAGGTGGGTGGATCACCAGGTCAAGGATCCAGACCATCCTGGCCAACATGGCGAAACCCCATCTCTACTAAAAAATACAAAAAAAAAAAAAAAAAAAAAAAAAAAAAAAAATTAGCTGGGCGTGGTGGCACGTGCCTGTGGTCCCAGCTATTCGGGAGGCTGAGGCAGAAGATTGGGACAGCCCTAAGAAGGTATGTTACTAAGCACAAATTGCCTCTATGAGCTTCTTTTTCTTTGCTTATAGAAGAGGATGCAGGTAGAATCCAAGTACTTACCGAGTGACTTCTCATTCCCTTTCAGTTTTGAAATTGCGTGGTTCCCTATCTACCCATGCAGAAAGCAGATGAATATTTTAATCCTGAGGAAATTAAGATTTAAGATAAGAGTCCCTCTAAATTTATGTTAACTAGTGCCACATGTATAAATGTTACATTTAGCTCTCTTCTTTCCTGCTAACATTTATGAGTATGCAAAGCTAGCAAGAACAATCTTTCAATGTATTGAAAGAAGAGAATCGATGAAAAATGCTGAACCATTGCTTTAGGGTCATTTTCACCAGGTAATCTACACTAAGTAGAACAACGCTCTCCTTAATAAATTTTTAATTCAGTTCTTTATTTGTCAAAATATGTGTTGTAGTTCAAAACACAGATTTGCTTTCTATTTGGGAAAAAAGGAGCAGTATTCTGTTTTTTTTTTTTTTTCATGAAACATTTTGCAGAGGCGCTCCAAGGTTCATGAAAGAGGACCAGGTATGTTACTTATGTGCCTTAATACACATCTGTTGTCACGTTTATTTTATTTTTATTTTTTGAGATGGCTGTTACTCTGTCGCCCAGGCTGGAGAGCAGTGGTGCGATCTTCTCTCTCACCTCGGTCTCCACCTCCCGGGTTCTAGTGACCACTGCCTCAGCCTACTGAGTAGCTGGGATTACAGGCTCATGCTACCAGCCTGACTAATTTTTGTACTTTTAGTGGAGACAGGGTTTTACCATGTTGTCCAGGCTGGTATCGAACTCCTGACCTCAGGTGATCCGCTTGTGTCAGCCTCCCAAAGTGCTGGGATTACAGGTGTGAGCCACCACACCTGGCCTGTTGCCACTTCTGGGACGAGGTAGCGACACATACAAAGGACAGCATGTTACTAGGTTTTATTGACATGGTTTGCTTGGCTCCGTTCAGTCCTAAGCCTGGCATATGTCACTGATGGTTTCCTTGTACACCACAGCTCCATGCTTGTTGCTAATGTGTGGTTTGGAAGAGATATTGATAATATTATTTTAGTATACGGAAACACTTTTCATGATTACTTACTTCAAATCTGAAATACAGTAATCTGATGTGCCTGCTTGTTTGCAGCACAGTCGTCAGTGTACAAACTGAGACTATGAGAGTGTGCATCTGATATTTCACATAAATATGTGAAAGAAACATTCTTAGTTATAAAAACCCCAGGACTTCAACTACATGGCTCCATCCGTCCATATTCCCAATTGCCTTTATAAGTCATACATCTAAACTGGACTTGTCTAAGATTTTCTCTTTTTATTATTGTAAGGTTTACTGCCGATGTAAAATGAGGAAACTGAGGCAAGTATGAGAAAATGAGAAGCCAATTTATTCAGCTCCCAGGAGAGGTTCTGTGGTCCAGGAAGGGGCCATAGAAGTCACCCCCAGCTGCTTAGGTCATGGGGTTTTATTGGGGAGGAAGTCGATTGATTGGCTATTGGGGAAACAAAGCAAAGGCAATTTTATTGGCTGTCAGGAAGCAGGAAGTGTTTGGAGCTAGTGGTTATGGGAAGACAGGCGGGACCTTGGGCCTTGATTGACTGTTGGGGAACAAAGTGAAGGCAATCTTATTGGCTATTAAGAAGCAGGAAATGCCTGGAGCTAGTGGTTATGGGTAGGCGGGTGGGACCTTGGGCCTTGATTGACTGATGGGGAAACAAAGTGAAGGCAATCTTATTGGCTGTTAAGAAGCAGGAAATGCTTGGAGCTAGTGGTTATGGGTAGGTGGGCTTTCTGGGGGCATACAGAGCAGAATGCTACCGGGCAGGGTTTGATGGGGCTTCTTTAAAAAATTTTCCTGCGCGGTTTATCAACAGCGGGCTGGGTGTTGAGTGCATAATTTAGTACTGAGTATGGGCTTGGATCTGGTATGTGGAGGCAGGTGCGGGGAAGCCGTGAGGCAAGGGCAGATAACTGGCTTGGGTGATGATGCAGTTATCAGGCTTGGGGAGAGATGGATGTGTCGGTTTTAACCCTCTGTGAGGCAGCCGGCCTTACAATTTTCTGCACTAAATTTACTTCTTTCGGAAATGTTCACAAAAAATAATACTTTAGGGGACTTAGAAGAGCCATGGTTTAGGAAAGATTTAAATGTTAGGGCAATTGTCCAGAAGTAGCTGTGAGTATGAAAGGTGGAAATTGGCCAGGCGTGGTGGATCACGCCTGTAATCCCAGCACTTTGGGAGGCCAAGGAAGGCAGATCGCCTGAAGTCAGGAGTTCAAGACTAGCCTGGCCAACATGATGAAAACCTGTCTTTACTAAAAATGCAAAAATTAGCCTAGTGTGGTGGGGAACACCTATAGTCCTATCTACGTGGAAGACTGAGATGGGAGAATCCCTTGAACCCGGGAGGCGGAGATTGCAGTGAGCCATAATTACGTCATTACACGCCAACCTGGATGACAAGAGTGAAACTCCATCTCAAAGGGGGGAAAAAAAAAGAAGGAAGCAGGAAGCCAAAATGTTACTAAGACATAGCTTACAGAATTGTGTCTCTAAATCAGAGAGGTAAGAGAGATGCAGTCCAAAATGGATCATATTTGACTCATGTCCAGCAAATACAATTTGCATTTGGCTTTGAATACCCCCATCTTTCATTTTGTGTTTCTTCATCTTTCTCATACAGAAAGGTTTTCTCCCTTTGAAACCATGAACATTTTAAGTACCTAATAATAGGATTCTTTTTCAATAAGAGAGAGAGGAGAAAAATTGCTGGAGCAGTGAAAAGACATCCTCAGGGGGCAATCGCTGTATTACATTATGTTCAGAATTATCATGAATTTGGGGTGAGCTGGAGAATATCAGTTTCAGAGAAAAAAATCTTCTATTTATTTTAGCAAGTCTGTGGAAAGTTACAGAAAATTATCCCAAGAGCTACCAAGTGATTATAGTAATAATTCCATCTTTATACTATACCCTGAAATAATAAAATGTAAACAAATTAACATATCACTTTGAAAATAAATTTCTGATTCTTAAATCAGAATAAATATACGAATTAATTAAGCTCACAGTGAAGGTCCTCATCTTAAATATCTTTATGTGAACAATGATAGGTAAATAATGAAATTTATCAAGATTGGAAATAATTGGTCTGTCCAGCCTTGTTGTTCTCATAAAATAAAATTCTCTGTATATATGTACACGTAAACATTGAATTACCATATATACTACTCTCACTTCCTTAGTTTGCATTTTTCAAAATTTCTTAGTCTCTGAACATTGAATCCATCTAAGTTGAATAAAGTGTGTACTTGGTTGTGGCACCATGTTTTTTAAGAGAAATTTTTGCCAAGAAGAAAATACTATTTGTATGATTTAAAGGCATATATTTGCTAGGTGCAGTGGCTCATTCCTGTAATCCCAGCACTTTTGGAGGCTGAGGTAGGTGGGTCACTTGAGATCAGAAGTTCGAGACCAGCCTGGCCAACATGGTAAAACCCCGTCTCCACTAAAATAAAAAAAATCAGCCAGACGTGGTGGCATGTGCCTGTAATCCCAGCTACTGGGGAACCTGAGGCAAGAGAATCACTTGAATTTGGGAGGCAGAGGTTGCAGTGAACTGAGATCACACCACTATACTCCAGCCTAGGTGGCAGAGCGAGAGTCTATCTCCAAAAAAAAAAAAAAAAAAAAAAAAAAAAAAAAAAAAAAAAAAAAAAAGGCATGTATTTATGAAATATATTCCTTCTATCTTATCCTACTTTTAACATGACATAGGGCTTTGCGTTGGAGTCTTTTGTCATGTAGGAAAGCCTGTGCAACTTTTCATGTTGTACTACACTGCAGAACAAAGTTGGCTCTTGCCTCTGTTCCGGGAAAAGTCCTTGTGAATCCTCTTCTCTCTTCAGTCGAACTCCCTATCCCAAGACTCCTGCATCACAAGTGTAGTAAATCTGAGTAGTTCTAATAATCTGGGGCAAGAGTAACAAACACCATCAACACACTCTCTCATTTTCTGTAGGGAAGTTTACATTGGCTGTATGGAAATAGTGAGCCTCCTTCTGTTGTCTGAGCCAAGAGTGATTTGAATAGTTGAATTGTCAGTTCAAGGTCAGTGCTGGAGCCACAGCACTGAAAAGAAAGATGAGACGGAAGGCAGTGGATAGCAGTTAAGGATGTCATCTGTTATCAGATTGCATGCATTCAGATGCAGGCTCTGTCTCATACAGGCTGTGTGATCTTGGGCAAGCTGCTTTTACCTCTTCTGTAAAATAAGCAGAGCAATACTCTACACCTGAAAGAGTTGGTGTGAAAGTTAAATACAAAAGGAGACAAGAAGGAGCAAGAGAAAGAGGAGGTGGAGGAGGACAGAGTTGAGGGGAAGGAGAGAAAGAGTGAGGGGGACAGTGAGGGAGGGACACAGAGAGAGAGGAGGAAAAAGAGGGAAATAGAAAAAGAAAAGAAGCAAGGAAGAAAACCTTTTTACAATTAAATGAAAAAAAATACAACTCATGCAGAAAGAACAACAGATCTGAGGTTAGCAGCAATTCAGCTAAAAGGTGAGAGTAAATGCCTCACTGAGTGCAGTGGTTTTCGGAAAGGAGATTTGA
Organism: Saimiri boliviensis; assembly: GCF_048565385.1. Lineage (NCBI taxonomy): Eukaryota > Metazoa > Chordata > Mammalia > Primates > Cebidae > Saimiri > Saimiri boliviensis. The sequence continues at coordinate 139,410,664 of NC_133449.1, read as the reverse complement.
TTTGTAGTGGAAAAGTGAAAACGGCGAATAATCCTCCAAGACATTTGGTTGTGTAGAGAAGTGGGAAGGACCGACTAACGTACAGGCCATTTGCGAGTGTACTTGATGGAGTGAGAGAATCCAAATCACAGCTGGCTTGGAAGAGACATGTCTTCTGCTTACAGAGGAAGAAAAAAAGTACAGACAGGTTTAGACTTCAGTCTATTGAAAGGATCTTTCATGTGCAAAAGGATCATATATTTACTGAGTGAAAGGAGGGAGAAGTGAAGATGGTGCCTGCTTGGAAAAGAATCCCCGCATGGTACTGCAAACCCAGCCTTGGGTGAAGGCCGTGAAAAAGGCACCTGTGCAGACTGTGATATGGCCTTCTTCAGCTGTGTGCAACTGTGCATACATAGAAGCTGAGAGCATAGACATTTGGGTTGACCCAAGGGTGGAATCCACAGGGACACTATGATAGGAGGACACTAGGGCAAGGAAGCATCAGGGCTGGCAAGAGCATGGGGGAAGGGAAGTACCACGGAGTCAGCATCATGTAGAAAAGGAAGTGGAAGTCAGGGAGGGTGGGGTTGGTAGGAGATTATGTTAGGATTCTTCAGAAAAACGAAACCAACAGGGGGTGTGTGTGTGTGTGTGTGTGTGTGTGTGTACACATAAACATATGCATATTCATAAACATATACATATTCATATACACATACGTGAGTGTGGGGGAGATGGGAAATTTATTTTAAGAAATTGAAGGATCATGCAATTGCACAGGCTTGACAAGTCCAAAATCAGCAGGATAGGCTGGCAGGCTTAGGACTCAGGGTAGAGTTGGATTTAAGTTCAAAGGCAGTGTGCTAGCAGAATTCCTTCTTCCAGAGAAATCAGTCTTTTTTTTTTTTCTATTAAGACCTTCAACTGATTAGATGAGGCCCACCAATATTATGAAAGATAATTTTCTTTATTCAGTGTCTACCCATTAAATATTAATCTCATTAAAAAAATACCTTTAAAGAAACATCTAGAGTAATGTTTGACCAAATGTGTGAATATGGTAGTCTAGTCAAGGTGACATATAACATTAACCATCACAAAGCTGGAAAGTATCAAAGGAAGCATGGAGTTACTGAGGCTAAAAAGCAAATACAAACGGAATGATGGAAGAGAGTTGGAAAGATTTAGTGGTCTGTGATGGATGAGTAGAATATACATGTTTATAATTTCAAAGATGACGCAATCCTAGAAAGTGATTAGAAAGAAGATGTGGGCAGGAAAGGTTGAAGAGGAATCTCTGAAAGCGATTTAGGTCAGGGGTGTTTTATGGGTCAACCACAAGGCTTTTGAAGTAGAGAGTTGCTGAGGTGATTGCAAGGAGTGTGAAAAAATGACCTGTAGTTTGGGAGAGAACCCCAGCCTGGAGGGGCAAAGTTTGCTATAACTAACTGAACTACTTTTTTTCTTTTGACTCCTCATTTTTACCAGGAAGAAATAAAAATTAACTGTAATTGACAGAAGAATTAAAAAATGCTTACTGACTCCATGGAAATATAGCATGTGGGAAAAGTTAACAAATTGTACCTTAGGTCTCAGAATGTTCATTTGGATTTCAGGTGAGATGACTTCACCATGCTTGTGGCATTATGCAAAGCTTTTTTGGTGCGTTGTCCCACATTTCAATTTTTTAGAAGAAGAAATCCAAGTTTTCAGGAGTTACATACCTCTCACAATGACCAACCAGTACCTGCTGGAGTCTGGATTAAAACCCAGCCTGCTTGAATCCACAGATCAAACTCTCAATTTTCATTTTATGGCAATATTAAGAGAGTTTCTATAGCTTATTGGAGATTCCAAAAAGAGGGAGGATGGCAAAGGATGAGGGCTAAAAAATCTCCTATGGGACACAATGTTCACTGCTCGGGTGCTGGGAACACTAGAAGCGCAGAACTCACTGTTACGTAATATATCCATGTAACACATTTCAATTATACTCCCTAAATCTATAAAAATAAAAGTCAAGTAAAAAAATATAATGAGGGCCTTGGATGGCACAGAAAAGGTCATTGGAAGAAAGAGAAGGCAGCAGTGGGAGCCCAGGCCTCTGTGTGTTTTTTCCAGGTCATGTCTTCTGACTTGGAAGTTCTGGATGTAGGAAAGGATACACTAGGAGATCTTTCTGAGTAGACCTCACTGCAAGGCTTCAGACATCCCTGGCCCCACTGTTGAGAACGGTCGGTGCCCAGTGTATTCTTGCAGTCTCATCCCTGACCATGCCCCAGCTTTCTAGGTGTGTCTCACATACTTTCCTTAAGATTCCATATAGAACACAGCTTTTGAGGGATGTTGTGCTCCTGCAAAGTCTGTCTTTCATGTCAGAGTGAGGGAGACAACCTGGTCCAGGTTTTGTCACCGAGGGTTGGCCAGGAGGAGGAGGCCTAGGCTTCTGATTCAGGTTTGTAGAACAGGAGGAGCCCGAGCCATCTTTGTGTGAAGACGAAGCTTTATGTATCAGAGAGAGGGCTTCACTTCCAGTCCTAGTTCTGCAACTCACGTGGTTTGTGACTTTGACTCAAGTTTCTGACTTCAAACTCAAATTGTGATTGAGCCTCAGTTTCCTCATTTGGGAAATGGAGGGCCTCTGGGTTTATGTGGCCTTTAGGGTTACCCTGGACTCAAAGTTCCATGTTCATGGGATGCCTTTTGCTCTGCACTGTTCCTTGGGTATCATAGGGTCTAATTGAATCTGAGTCCTACTTTCTGGTCCTAACAAATCGCTCCAATTCACAGCACTATGTGGGAAATGGGAGAAAGTATGCAAGAGAATCATGGTTGTCGACTGTGGCTCTAGAGGTATGTCAGGAAAGTTCAATCCAAAAGAGAATGAGATTTACAGTAACTGATATCTTACCTCACCTCCCCACAATCTAGAGGTTAGGTAGTTTTCCTCTACTAGTTTTCACTCTATTTATAATTTTGTATTTCATTAAAATTATAATTTGTAAAAGTTATTTAAACTTTCTTTGAGTTTTAGAGTTGATGTTTGTTTTATGTTCTTCTTTCCCTTTAACTGAGTCAATTCCAAAATATACTGCTGTTTCTCTAACTGATTTTGTCTTAATATTATCATTCTACTTTGTACGTTGCAGCTGGAGGTCACATCTTAATTAATCAAATGCTGTTTTATCATTCATCTGAGAAACACCAGTTAGTCAAGTTTTTCCTCCCAGTGAAACTGGTGATTAACCAAGCTGTGACACTATCTTTTGAGTGACTTTCTATATTCTACTTCTGATTTAGTAGTTCGGTGTGTACATCAGTTTCAATCACTACTGACTGGTCTTAGCTGGTTCTGACCAGGACAGTGGTCCTTATCTTTTCTTTAAATTGATTCATGGATCTGTAATATTCTGGCTTCCTGTTCTGTTCTTGAGTTAATGATATGTGAAGGCTTTCTCTGCTCTTAAGTTCAGATTTTCAAAGATACACTTAGCTTCTAGATAATAGTGTGGTTCTTGATGACCTCAGGGTGTGAATATTTTTGGCTATCTACTCTAATGGCATTTGCACAAACGTTTGATGTAGGATGTGAGAATTATGTAGTGACTATTCTAAATATTTTTTGAGAAATAAATTTTATCAGTTAAAACTCAGGTCTATCGTAGTATTTCAAGATATTAGAGTTGAATTATATTATGCTGGAAAATGTGTCAATGGCCCTATGTATTTAGAATTAGCTGACATACACTAAAGTTATTTTATTTTGAATAAGATATAGTAAGTAGAGCATTTGTAATAGCTAATACGGAAATCAGATAGAGTTGAAGAAGGTGACAGACATCTATGATTGTCAAGGGAAATATACTGTTTCTGGCATAGGCATATAGGACCAGGATTTGTATGTGTTGGTAAACTCCAGGTCTCTCTGTTTCAAATAATCAGTCTCTCAGTTTCATTGATAAAAAGAACATTGAGGATTAAGTTCCCAATACTTTCCTTGAGATTCCAAGATTGCTTTGAAATCACTATTGCTATACTTTAAAGGGAAATGATTACAGCGTTTTGTATTCTGTAATCTTTTCTGCATTTTCCCCATTTTAAAAATGCTTATGATTACTTGAATAGATTCAAGCAAAGTGCAACAATAGAATGACTCAGACATGTTTTGAAAGTAAACGTGATTGGGTGTTTTTCTTGAAAACATTCACCTTTTTTTAAAATTTGTAAGTAGTGATACTACTTTCTATAGCTGAAAGGCTGTATCTTACCATTAGACGGTGCTTGGAACAGAACACCGTGTACTTGAACCATCCATAAATATTTAAAGGTGGTGATTATGTCAGCAGTTACTGAGGGTGGAACCACTGTGTGCTCAGGAAGTCGTATATATAGAATGCCTCTTCCACACCACAAGCATCAATATGTGCACCTTAGAATGCCAAGAAAACATTATGACCTATCATGAACTCATTTACTTTCTTTTAAGTTCGTTGTCTATCATCTTAGGATTATTGACCTTCCCTGGATCTAATCTTCAGTATTCTCCGCTGTCACCACGCTCTGCAACTTTCCAGAGTTTTTTCTCCATACCTCTGCACCTCTCTCCTCTATTTCCAATGACCATTTACACTCGGTTACTTTTGCGTAAAACTTTTCCAGGAAGATATCAGTACTTTCACACTAACTTCCTCTAGATGGATTGAATCAGAAGGACTGAATTTTAAAATCTAGTAACTTTAAAGATGAGAATGTGTGTGTGTGTGTGTGTGTGTGTGTGAATTGCCATTGTCCAAAACTGAGCAGCGCTTGCAGCCCTTAGAGATATTAACACAGAGGTTATTGACACATCTTTGGAGTGAGTCCCCAACCTGGCGTTGAACCATCATACGGTAGCCTCCCAGTCCCCCATCTCACCCAAGTGTTTCCCCAGAAGAGACTTTGAGAGATGCCTGGCTCTATCTAGGAGAAGTCATAATGATAATTCTGATAATTGTGCTAGTGGAAGGAGAATGCAGATGACCAGCAATATCTGAGGAATTAAGTTGGAAAGGCCTCCAAAATTTACTGTAGGATATTGAGGACTCTGCTTCTACTTCCTTTAAGGGATCATCAATTTCATCTAGATAACCCTTCAAGGGTAAAATCCATTTAAGATAATTAACATATGGTTTACATCAACCCCTCACATTTGTTTACTTATCTTTACAAAGACAAAGTGAAGAAACTGTGTAGGGGATGTTATTTATTTAAATAAAGAGAATGGAGATATGTATATATGTTTACATATTTTTTATACTTTTTAAAATAAATGGGAGGATAATTTTTTTTAAAGAAAGTTACCTTTATGATAACCTATGGGTGAGGGGTATAGGGTAATACACACAATGATCGTATACAAAATTAAATATAAAAAAGCCATTTCTAAAAAGCAAAAGTAAAATGAAACAACCCTATTAAGTCAAAGACATAAATACATACAAAGAAATTACTTAAAGTGACTTTAAAACAGTAATCTGTGTATTTTACTGTTTTAGATTCCATTGCCAAAAAAATCTTAAGCTCCATTCAGTGATCAAATTTTACTGACAGCCGTTTTTTACTTAAAGTATTGTGTTGTGACTCTGAAGCTTTCCTTGATAAAGCAGTTATGTGGTTGATATCACTGGAAATACTAATTTTCAATGTAAGAGAATAAAGAAGTAAATTAAAACCAGAAAGTTTCAGTAGATGTCATATAACTCCACGTTTGAATTGGATACATTAGTATGAACTCTGAATGTATTTTCTCTTAAGAAAAGTAAAACTGTTTCCTAGTATGGTTTATCAAAAAACCATGACTATGTTAATCAAGCAACAATGATAACCCCTAGCACCTAGATTGGGGACACCAAATACCACCTTCCTCTAAAAGGATTTAGAATTCCTTGCAGTAAAAGGCTGGATCTATACTGGGGCATCAGATATACAAATAAATGGGGAATAGTTTATGCCAGAAAATGACTGTGCTGTCAAAGACTACTGGAGTGTGGTCAAAAGGACTCAGCAGTTAACTTGAAAAGGATTTCACTGGCTAAAATGAAATAATTGAAACATCAATAAGAATAATACCAGAAATGGACTGTAGCATCAAGTTAAACATTCATGAATACATTACAGAACAAAACGTTTCTTATCCATCATTACTGGAATATACCAGAGAATCAACTCATTAGGCTGAACATTGGTTTACAAAAGGAAAAATCGAGTATTTATCCTACTTTTTTAAATTACTAAACTGCATCTCAAGGTAACCAAATATTTAATGAAAGAAACTTTCCCTTTTTAGAAGCATTCCAGGTCAGCACACAAAATTTAAGAATGTTAGAATCAGAATATCTCCATTTTGTAGACTCTAATGAAATAATGTACCTAGAGAACATTAGCGATGTTTCACATTAAAACAGAGGCAACCAGATAGGAGGTACCTGGAAGTACACAATGCGTGCTTTGAAAAATTCTTGCCAAAAAGTCAATCCAAAGTACTAATGACCAGTTTATAATAAATATAGGAACAGAAAAAAATATATAACAACATGGGGGGCAGTGAGCAAGCTGAGAAACTTTATAGGACAAATGGCTAGTTTTTGTTCAATAGACAATTGAAAGTAAATAAAAGGAAGAGGGATCCGTAAATGAAGAGAGATTTAAGAGAAACAACAGTTGGATGCAACATATGGAAATATTTGATATCCTGATTGAAACGATATTGCATACACTTGTATGCATGTACACTTTTAAGAGATAAGCAGTCCACACAGGATGCTGATTATATTACAGAACTATTGTGAAATTTTAGATGTCACAATTAAATTGTGCTTTTGTTTTATAAGGAATTCTAATTCTTTAAAGATACATTTTGAGATATTTATGCATGAAATAATATGATGTCCAGGACAGAATTTAAAATAATTGAATGGTAAAGGTGATAAACTTGGTGGGGAATGACTGTAGGTGAAATAAAATTGGCCCTGAGTTCATCTGTGAAGGTAGATGCATGTGAGTTTTAAATTTGGGTCTATGCTTGAAAATGTCCTTAATAAAAATGTTAATGGCAGATACATGTTTTCTTTACTCTACATTTTTAGTAAAGTTTTCAGTCTTTTTTTTTTTTTTTTTGAGATGGTGTCTCACTCTGTCACACAGGCTGGAGTGCAGTGGTGTGATCTCGGCTCACTGCAACCTCCGCCTCCCAGGTTCAAGCTATTCTCCTGGCTCAGCCTCCTGAGTAGCTGGGATCACAGTCACGCACCACCATGACCAGCTAATTTTTGTATTTGTAGCAGAGACAGGTTTCACCATGTTGGTCAGGTTGGTCTCGAACTCCTGACCTTGTGATCCCCCTGCCTCTGCCTCCCAAAATGCTGGGATTACAGGCATGAGCTACTGCACCTGGCCAAGTTCCCAGTCTTACACGATACAACTTTACTTGTAGTAAGTTAAGGCTGGCAGTAATGAGCACCATGAGGACCAAGCTGAATGAAGTATCAAGATGAACAGGCGTCTCCAAACTACGGCCCTCGGGCCGCATGCGGCCCCCTGAGGCCATTTATCGCCCCCCCCCACCCCCCGCCGCCACACTTCAGGAAGAGGCACCTCTTTCACTGGTGGTCAGTGAGAGGAGCACAGTATGTGACGGCCCTCCAACGGTCTGAGGGACAGTGAACTGGCCTCCTGTGTAAAAAGTTTGGGGACGCCTGAAGATGAATGTGAAGTAGGTTGCCTCAGTAATGTATGAAAGGAGGCCACCGAAACCCAAGTGAGGATTCAGCCAGCTCTGCTAAAGCGCCAGGTAGCTTTGGTTGTGACTGACTTGCTTTTCATTTTCCCATACTTGGAGAATGTGGGGTGGAGAGGCACTGATGAGTTGATTAATCTCTTTGGTACCTACCTTAGGAGATTTCCACACTCCTCGCACAGAAACAGCCATGGTAGGCGATTGGAAGTGGCCTTGTTATTAGCTATGCTTCATCATGCTTTGAAATCACCAACTGACATATAGCCAGGCTTTAAAAATCAATTTTACAAGCATACATAGTACATTTTCAAGTAAGATTTTATGTTACTACAGTTAATTATCTATATTTATAGCTCTGTTGTTTTATTCCCCCCAATACCTAATATAAGGTAAAATTAGAAAGTACAAACAACAGGGTAATCATGTTTCTCAATACATAAACCAAATGTGAAGTATTTAAAAATTTTAAAAAATCAATGAGTTAATTTATAGTCAGCATTCAACCAGTACGATATTTTTTGAAGGAAAATGGCCTAAGGTATAAATATAGTGAAGATATACATATGAATTATTCTGACATCTGACAGGTGCAATTTATAAAGTATGAAACAGTTTATATGATAGGAGCATAATTATAAATATTTAAAGATCCCTTTTTATGACAGCATAATGCATTTTGTTGATTTGCTTTATGGTTTCTCCAGATTTTTCCAGATTTATTTAGAGTGGCAAGAGCTGTGTGATAAGTACAGTTGATTCTCATTTTCCCTGATAGTTATATTTTGTCAAGTTTCCATGAACAATGAATTATCAAATCCTGAACCATTGCTATGCTATGTCATCTCATGGATTCATGACACAGGGACTGCCTTAGGAGAGACTAGAGATTGTTTTTAACATATAAAATTATGTTGATTTTTTTCATTATTTTATGGCAAGTTGATTATAAATTCAAACTTGAAAAATATAGAGAAAATATAGTAATGAATAGAAACAACTGTAATTTTTCTTCATGCAAAAATTGCCATTTATATATAAGAATGTTTTGTTTCAGTCTTTTCTCATATTTATACAAAAACTAAGACTTCAATTAGAATTGTGTATGTGTGTGTATATGTGTGTGTGTGTGAGTGTGTTTCTGTGTGTAGAGAGAGGTGAGAGAGTTGATTCTCATTATTCATGGTAGTTATGTTCTATAAAGTTCCTGTGAACACTGAATTAGAGAGTAGTGGGTAAATATACAATTAGAGTCCCATGAGCCTCTGATTACAATATTTTTGTCCACCGATCAATATGTAACCTTGTTTTAAGTATGTTTCCATTTAAAGACACCTTATTTAGTATGTAGTACTGATTTATTAATATTGAGCTCATGGCCAATAGCACTGTAACTCAGGACTGAATGAAGCTTCCCTAACACATATTTTCTCCGTAAGGTGCATGGCAGTCTTCTTGTACTTAGGAACATGAGACAGCATTTCAGCCCTATGTTGGGGCCCATTTTAAACAGGGAAATCACCAAAACATGCACAAAGATGTGAAAGACGAATAGACCACACAAAAGACTCTTGTTTACAGTATCGTAGCTGAAGCAGGAAGGCAGAGTACCACCTTGATTGAATTTAGTTGGAAGCAGGTGCCTTGGGAAGCCCAGAGTCTTCACTGCTGTGGGCACATACATAAATGACCACAGAAGCACTTAGAGTTTTGATTTGGGGTTAAAAAGAAATTTTAGCCAGGAGACAATTTCATAATACAGAATCTGTGAATAATAAGGATGGGTTATAATTTACCGTTTGCCTAAAAAATATCATACAGTATAGCTCTATTATATTTCTTACCACAACTTTTATAATCTCTTTATAGAAACTAGCCTCAGGCAAAATAGTAAAATGAGCAATTTTTTAAAATTGAAAACTCCCCTTTCCCTTCTCAGTGGTATATATATATATATATATATATATATATATATATATATATAATCAATTTGCTTGCTCTCAGTTAGGGGTTAATAAGACTAAAATTTAAAATGCAAGCATTAAAGATAAGAATCATGCATTTTGTTGATTTGCCTTGAGGCTTACTCCAGACTTTCTCAAATTTATTTAGAGCAGTAAGAGATATGTGATAAATACAGCTGATTACTGTCTTATTTACATTAATTTTCCAGTGCCTAGTCTGGTGCTGGAAACATAGTAGGTGCTTAGGGCATATTTAGACACAATAACTGAGTTCTTGTTATCCGTAATATGCATCCCACCATGCTGAGCAGAATGGCCCTCCAAAGGCAGTCAGGTCCTTAACCTTGGGATCTATAGGTATGTTATCTCCATATTAAAGGTGAATTAAGATTGTAGATGGATTTTAGATTGCTGATCAGTTGATCGCAATAAGATTACCCTGGGTTATACAGGTCGGCCCAGTGTAATCACCAAGGGCCTTCAAAGTCAAAGGAGGCCCAAAAGGAAATTCAGAGGGAGAGGAGGCTGTGGAAGGAGATTAGAGTTATGCAATCTGTGAATGACTCAACCTGCTTTTGCTGGCTTTGAAGACAGAGGAAGGGAGCCATAAGCCAAGGAATTTGTGCAGCCTCTGCTAGCTGAAAAGGACGAGGAAATGAATTGCCTCGTAAAGCCTCCAAAAATCATGCGTCCTGCTGACATCTTGATTTTAGCCCAGTGAGACCTGTGTCAGATTTTTGGCCTACAGAACTGTAAGATAAGTTTGTGTTGTTTTTACCCACTAATTTTTGACAATTTTGTACACATTTATGCCTTAGAAAATTGAAACACCCACAAAATGACATTTATAGTCTGATAAGTGATATCACAAATTTGAAAATCCATTAGGACACACAGCAATGAATATTTATATGTTAATGTCATACATTATGGTGAGGACTGGAACTGATATTTTGAGAGAAGCTCATACTCAGTTTTCAAATCTCATTATATAATTTGGCAGCTATTCATAAAATTGATTGATTTTGTAAATCCTTTGCAACCAATAGTCTGCTTTAGGGCTAAAATAATTGATTTTCTTTCACTGTTTTGTCATTTTTGAGTGTGAGAGAAATTAGTGCTTTATATATTTATAATCATGTACTAAGTAATAACTTGGTATTTATAAAATGTTTATAATCAGGCTTTGTGATAAAAATATAGTAAGATCAATATTACAGTACTCAAAAAAAAAGCAATTGCCCTCTGAAACTTCAGAATTAATGTTCATGAAATAATCAGCAAAGAAGTAATGAAAATTAATGTTTTAAAAATCATTGAACATGGACAAAATATTAATTGCAAATTGTCAGTCAACATGATTTAATAGTGGTTTAGATATGGATGATTATGTTGTCATAAGAATGAAATAAGATGATACAGAATACTGAATTTAATTCCTAGCATATGGGCTGTGCTCAATAAATGTAAAGTGATTGCTGTTATTTTTTTTAGGATGCCATTGTTATTATAATGTAAACACAGAAGGTATCTATCTCCATCTTTTGTTCTCTAGTGAAAATACTAGAAGTATTTTATTTCTAGTAAATATGTCTAGAAATATTTCCAGTAGTTTCATCAGCACTTTGGGAGGCTGAGGCAAGCAGATCAGGAGTTCAAGACAAAGAGTTCAAGACCAGCCTGGCCATGGTGAAATTCTGTTTCTACTAAAAAAAAAAGAGAAAAAAAGAAATAGTTGGGCATGGTGACACATGCCTGTAATTCCAGCTACTCCGGATGCTGAGGCAGGAGAATTGGTAAAAATATTTTATTTTTTAAAAAAGTATTAATGTCTTCTGAAACACAGTACTATATAAATATTTGTTATTAACAGGTTCTTGCCAGTCTGTTTTGCCCCATAGTCAAGGATTTTGTATTTTACCATCAGTCACTGATTTGAGAGGATACATGAAAATCACCCTTAAGTGTAGGTGGGTTGTGATTACTCTACAAGTTCCTACTGTGTGGATTTAGCCAGATCGGCATCTTGTGGTGTCAGAGACATTACTGGGACATTTACCCAAAGAGTTCATTACAGCGCTGCTGTTCATTGCATCCAGCCTCAGAAAGGCAGCAGCATCGTGGACTGCCAGGAATTCACTCTCAGAGGAAGTCAGTGTTTTTCAGACATTGGTACCAACATCAAAATGAAAAACAAACAAACAAAAGACAAGTTTTCTTCACACAGCAAAATACCATTCTTTCTTACTTGAGGCAGTAATGAAGTGGTTTGGAAACCTTTGAAAATAAGCATCAAATAGAATATTGAGTAAATGGATTTGAAACAAATGAAGGAAACATAGATATGGATTTCTAGTGTTTTCATTAATATACCAATCAATTCACACAAGGTAAAATGAACACAAAATGGACAAAATATAAGCTATCTGAAAGTTATCTCATATGTAATACTGTGGTTTGTAGTAATATTTTATGCATAATAATATCTCATATATAATAGTACTTCTCATGATAGACACATATGTATCTATTGATTTATATTGCCTGTCTATGCTAGGAAATGTTCTAGACATTTTAGATACATCTAGATATTTCTTACATACATCTAAATAATAGAAATGTTATTTATTGATATTTTACGTACAAGGAAATGGAAATCAGAGACTTTTCTAGGTCATAATATTAGGGCAGCATCTGACTCCGAAAAACAAGTCTGTCCCAACATCCTCTGCTTCTGCTGTAGAATTGTTCTTTGTGTGCTTCAAATTATAGTATTTAATAAGGAGTTCTGTGTCCTTACAGTAATTCTAGAGAAAAGGTAAGTAATTCTTTAAAAAAGAAGAAAAACTTACATGTACATTTATAATTAACGTTCTATATGACTATTTAAGCCAGAACATTATATCATTTTACTATAAACAACACTGTCTAGTATATAATAGAGTATAAGTATGTGTAAATATATTGTCACTGTAGGATATAAGGAAAATGGATATTGCTATATGTTAGAGAAACTCAAATGTTAGGAAATTAGTACCCACTCATAATGAGCAGCACGAGTTTGCGGTATGTGTGCTCAGTCAATACAAATGGCTCCATTTATCTCATATAGATATAAGCATGTGTCCTGACTCATGCATATATACACATATCAACTAAGCCATCCTAGTTTGTTTTCTGTTTGTATCTACCTCTGAAACTAATGTCGAATCAATGTCATGGAATTCTTTCTGGGAGCATTGCTTGTGGCTCTTCTTTAACCCAGCGCTTTGGTAGTGCTATTTAGTTTTTCTCGTTGTTATTTTTGCTTGTTTTGTTTTGTTTTGTTTTTATTTGAGACAGGGTCTCCCTTTTTTCTCACGCTGGAGTGCAGTGACGTGATCTCAGTTCACTGCAACATCCTCATCCCAGGCTAAAGTAATTCTCATGCCTCATCCTCTGGAGTAGCATGGATTACAGGCATGTACCACCATGCCCAGCTAATTTTTTTTGCTTTTAGCAGAAACAGGGCTTCGCCATCGTCAAGAATTTTTATTTTACCCTCAGTTTTGCCTCATAGTCAGGGATTTTGTATTTTACCATCAGTCAGTGGCTTGAGAGGATACATGAAAATCACCCTTAAGTGTGGGTGGGTTGTAATTACTTTACACCTACACTTAAGGGTAATTTTCATGTATCCTCGCAAGTCAGCTTGTATTGACTTGGATACATGGCCAAGCTTGTACTGAGCTCCCAGTCTTGAACTCCTGATCTACCTGCCTCAGCCTCCCAGACTGGTGAGATTACAGGCCTGAGCCACTGTGTCCAGCTAACAGTACTGTTTGTGGGAACTGGATGATCTCAGAATAGTGGCTTATTCTGTCCTCAGATACTCACATTCTTCTTTCTAATATGCTATGAAAACTTGTATGTTTTGGTTCGGGTTCCTCTAGAAGCAGAACCTGAAACAAGAATTTGAGTGCAAGTTGTTTATTTGGAAGGCAGTTTCAAGAAATAACAGTAGGAGGGAAGGGAAGTGAGGCAGAAAAGGGAAAGCAGCTAATAAGGTTTCCAATTTGAGCAACTGGAGCTTAGCCCCACTGGGGAATTCTAGGAGCCAGTGTACTTCACCTGTCTCCGTGTATCTATCAGAAGAGCAAGGGAGCTGGGATATTTATCCACCATCTCCAGGCAATCACTGGATGAGGACTTAGCCTTCCACCCTGGGAGATGGACAAAGCCCTCAGGTAAACTTGTGCAATACTGGATGCTGGACTTCCTCAAGGTATTCCTGGAAATAGCAAAGCTCTCAGGTATCTCTCCTACTATAGTGTCCTAACTTATTTATTGTAGCTAATCTGCTGAAATCTTTTTTTTTTTTTTTTTTTTTTTTTTTTTTTTTTTTTTTTTGAGATGGAGTTTCCCTCTTGTTTCCCAGACTGGAGTGCAGTGGCACAATTTCAGCTCACTGCAATCTCTGCCTCCTGGGTTCAAATGATTCTTCTGCCTCAGCCTCCCATGTAGCTGGGATTACAGGAATGCGCCACCACACCTGGCTAATTTTGTATTTTTAGTAGAGATAGGTCATGTTGGTCAGGCTGGTCTTGAACTCCCAACTTCAGGTGATTTGCCTGCCTTGGCCTCCCAAAGTGCTGGGATTACAGGCCAGGTCTTATTTTTAATCCTTACATTAGAGGCCTGTATGAGCCGGGCCATCCACTGAAGATTGGGATCTGGACTATATCCCTTTGCCAGGACTCTTGCCTCCTCCTAAAAACCCCATATGTGATTGTTTCCTCTGAGAAAAGCTGATGTTTCTTTTCTCATCAGGCGTTCACAGCCAGTGAATCTGTTCATGAACTGCAACTTAATGCTTTAATCTTCTGGCCCCATAGATAACAGGGAAAAAACATTCTACTTGTTTTAAGCAGGTATTATTTCTTTTCATCATTGCATTACCGATTCAAATAGAAAGCCTGGGATGTGGCTTCACAGGTAGCTTACTCACCAAGGATGTCCCTGCCCTTATTGTTATGAAGCAACTCTAGAACTTTTATTTCATCTTTACTCCTCTTTGGCTCTCTTAGCTAACTTGAATCTTTCAAGGTCTTCTGGGTTTGAACTATAGGACTTTGCCCTCCTGAAGTCTTGAATTTCTTTTAATTCTCATTAACTGCTTTTCTTTTTCTTTTTAAAAAATTTTGATGGGTACATAATTGGTGTATATATTTACGGAGTATATGAGATGTCTTGATACAGGCATGCAATGTGAAATAAGTGCATCATAGAGAACGGGATATCCATTCACTCAAGCATTTATCCTTTGAGGGACAAACCAGCCAATTACAATCTTGAGGTTATTTTAGTATATTTTGTTATTATTGACTACAGTCACGCTATCATGCTATCAATTAGTTGGTCTTACTCATTATTTCTAACTATAGCTTTGTACCCATTAACTATCCCTACCTGGCCCCCTACTACCCTTGCAAGTCTTTTATCTATCCATGTTGACAGTAAATCACACTGACCGTTGGCCAAAGCATAAAGATTTCTCCCTTCCCCTTGTGTGTGATGAGGTGCCAAATGTGGTAAACACTTCCTT
Source organism: Saimiri boliviensis (assembly GCF_048565385.1). NCBI lineage: Eukaryota > Metazoa > Chordata > Mammalia > Primates > Cebidae > Saimiri > Saimiri boliviensis. The sequence goes on along the minus strand of NC_133449.1, from coordinate 139,395,363 downwards.
TATATAAACTCAAAAGTTCACATTTGACATTTCACATCTCTTCTTATTTTCTGCTGGAAAAGTCAACCCACCTCCAATGTTCTTTCCTACCAGCCATGGTCTTTCCAATTTGTAACTGACATGTGGAAATTTCTAATGTTTCTTTTTTTTTGAATGTTCCGAAGCATGCTAATATTTATTTATCTGAAATGTCCTGTTATGCCAAAACCGTGAGCTTGGCTTAGTAAATAAAGATCTGGCTTGCATTTTATGTTCAACTAGGTTATTTCGTATGCTCCTCAACATCTAATCTACTAACTTGCAGTATCAGCCTCACTTGTGAGCTTGTTTGAAGTGCAGACTCGGAGATTCCACCTTGGATCTACCCAATCAGAACCTCTGGGTGTGGGGTCCAGAACAGTGTTGTAAGGAGCTCTCCATGTGATGTTTGATGTTCACATGAAGCTTCAGTAACACAGTTCTACAGCTTTTCTACTCTGTGTGTGGTTCTAGCATCAGCATCACCAGAGAGACAGAACTTGTTGGAAAGACAGGATATCAGTCACCACTTCAGACCTCTTGAGTCAGAATCTGCATTTTAACGAGATCCCTCGGTCATTCATGTGCACAACCAAGTTTGAATTGCTCTGTTCCACGGAACTTAGCTTGTATTTTCAGTTGTCAATAAATAATAAGATGTATCAAATTATTTGGCACAGTTAGCATTAGAAAAGTATCCTAATGTGTTTGTTTGTTTGTTTGTTTTTGAGACAGAGTCTCGCTCTGTCACCCAGACTGGAGTGAAGTGGTATAATCTCAGCTCACTGCAACCTCCTCCTCCAGAGTTCAAGGGATTCTCCTGCCTCAGCCTCCAAAGCAGCTGGGATTACAGTCATGTACCATCACACTGGGCTAACTTTTATATTTTTAGTAGAGACAAGGTTTCACCTTGTTGGCCAGGCTTGTCTTGAACTCCTGGCCTCAAGTGATCCACCTGCCTCGGCCTCCCAAAATGCTGGAATTACAGGCATAAGCCACTGTGCCTGGCCATTCCTAATGTATTTTAAATGGAGAGTTACGTTAGGAAAATGTTCCTACACATAACTCACCCAAAAGAAGAACAAATATTAATTCCGAAATCAAAGTTCTCATTGGAAAGCCACAAACCTGGATATTAAGTATCTAGAATGAGTCCTAAGAAGGAAAAAATAGCTACTAGAGAAATAAGGGTGCAGAAATCAACTTTCTACAAATCTGCTTTTTATTTCACTAATTTTTTTTTCTCAGGAAGACAATGTAAGACTACTCTGAATGATTGAAACACGTCCTTGAGGAAACACGGGAAACTATGTCTCCTCACCACACGTAGTGCCGAGATTTCTTTTCTAGCGAACACTGGCAGCTCTGCTCAAGTAAATATTGTCATTTGGGAAATCTGCCTCAGTCCAACTTAAAGAAACAGTTTTTTCTTTGAGTGTTGAGTCCTTCGGGAGGAGCTCTTATTTGAAATAACAAATGGGCATGGAATTTGGATTTTTAAAGCTTGCACATGTCCTCGATACCTGGGCATAGATTCATTTCTTCTGCAAAGGTGTCCCGAGTCTCACAGCTTGAAGGCTGTCAAAGAAGAACAGGTTGCTGCAGCTGCAGGGCTGACAGGAAGGAATCCCTAGTGCTTACACCAAAGTCCCTGCTTTAATCTTGCCATGCCTTATGTCTTTGCCTCTTGCGTCACCTGAGAAGCAAGGTCGTAGAATATTGGGCTTATCATTTATACCATAAACAGTTTAGTGACTTCAACAAGGATGATTGTCTAAAATGCATTCTGACATCGAGCTATTCTTCCTTTTTTTTTTTTTTTTTCCTGAGTGCCAGTCTCATAGATTCTCCACCAAATTCACCAACTATATTACAGCTCTTTCCATTAGGAAACAAACAAAACCCCTGTTTAACCTTACCTTGTGGTTGCTATGCTTATTCTCAGCCATTGATGATGACTTTAATACCCACAGAAGAGCTCCAGCCTATGTTCTTGATAGGAAATGTGATGAATTGATTAATGAAATTCAGATGTTGCATTGATCGTATCCCAAAGTAGGAGAGGTGGGGGTCAACTAGTCCTCCCTACTTTATATGCTATCATTTACTTTACACTTGTATTTACCCCAGAGACAATAATCGTAACCTACATTGCTTAAGACTGTCATTTTCAAATTTATATATTCAGTCAGTCAGTCTGTACTGAATACTGGGCTTTTATTAGATGTTGGTAGGTGTGTGGAGTTGAATGAGACACAGTCCTGGGCCCCAAAGTGCTCACACTTAGAGGCCAGGACAGAGGGTGCCCTAACTGCCTGTGGGGATGAAGCAGGCTTCAGCAAGGACTTCATGGAGGGTGGGTGAGAAGAGGAGGGTGAAGGCATTCCCGGTAGAAAAAAAAAAGAAGGAGAATTCATACAGCAGTGAAAGACTCCCATTGTGGAGCAGAGGGCACTCTGGGCTGTGTTCCCCACTTTCCTAAGAAGAGACTTCAGCCTACAGTGCTATGTGAACATCTGCTAAAATCTAGAGGCTCTTGATGCCTCTTCAGAAAACCGTCAGATCTATCAAGGAGCTGTGCAATAACTTAAACATTAGGGTCTTCGATGAATTCAGAGAAAAACATAGTCAACGCAATTGCTTTATTTCTTTTCCAATAGAAACAAACTCTGTTTAGACTGTGAGTACTTTTCGTGTGTCTAATATTTTCCCTACTGGTTTTTCCTTTGGTGTCTTCATGGGGATGAGCAGGTATGCCAAAGAAAATCAAATGGAGCAGGGCGAAACGTTATGCCTATTTATTATGGCGAGCTCTGGCTTCTACAACATCTGAAAATTCAGGAGAAAATGTGTGTCTTTAAAAATTCAACTTATTTGACATTCATCCTGAGAGACTCTGATCTGGGTGGTAGAATAGAGTTGGTCAGGAATGTTTATTTATTTTGCAGGTTGACCTTGAGCAAGTTATTTAAATGGTGTCTGTTTAAATGGGGTTTATTCTGTAAATCACAGATGCTCAGGCTTTTATTTTCATTGATATTGGAAAGGTTGGATTTGGAAGTACACTCACACATACACACTTCATGGTGTGAAAAGTCTAAAAAAAGCAAATATGTCCTCTAAATGCTAATTAACTGAAAAACGGAAGGTCTTGTATTTACTGGTATTGAATTATAATTATACAGTGATTTAATAGATGGGATTATAACTTTAAATAAATGGCAGAGGAAATAATTTGCTAATTTTCACTAATTCCTAGAGTGATGGGATTATGAGTAGGCTTTTTTCCCCTTCCCCCTTCCCCCAAAATTCTATAATGTATTTAAATGAGGTTTATAATGAAATCACTTATTTAAACATAAATTACAATTTGAAAGAAAGTAGTTTTATTGAAATTCAACTTAAATATTTTGATACCTACTTAAATGCTTATTTAATTCAATTAAAATATTAATCATTACCAAAGAAATCCTAGGCAATGTCAATAAATGAATGTATAAGACTTAAAAGGAGTGATTTCTGTGACGGGTGATGTATCATTCCCATCTTCCTTTGGTAAAAAGTGCTCAAGTTGAAATCATCCTTTTATGTCTTCTCCCCAGTCTAAACTAATAGGTCATAGGTCCTGTTTACTGAGGGCTGTGGTTACTCCTCTTTTCTCCAAGTGATAACAGGATGAGTACCTTTCTGTTGATGGAGAATTAATAGAAGAACAACTAAGCAATTCAGTGGGACCAGAGCCCTTAAACATTCCTCTTTTTCAAAGAAAGTTGTATGTTTGAAATGGTTTACGTCTGATGGCAAATCTTGACTCTCCCAGAGGAATGGCCATCAGAAGAAGAAATGGAAGCCAGTTGGAAGGCACTGTGGTCAGGCTTCAGAGAGGTTATGACCTTTCAAAGTTGCTTAAATCAGATGCTTAGGCGGCATCAGCGGATTTCGTAGTCTTAATTTTTTAACTTTTCTACTTATCAGGCCAAAGAGTCTTAAAACAGGCTGTAATAAATTATTTTATTGGAAAAAAAACCATATTTTGTAAGTATCTTCAGTAAAAATTAATGTAGAAAACACCGTTTGACAATTTTATGTTGGTCACACAAATCGGTAACAGTCACCAGAATCACTGTGGCCCCTGAATAGATCTCCAGATTTTTTGTTTGTTTACAAGATGTGTTCTCATCCACTCAGGCTGCAGTGCAGTGGCATGATCTCAGTTCCCTGTAACCTCCATTTCCTGGGTTCAAGTGATCCTTCCTCCTCAGTCTCCCTAGTAGCTGGGACTAAAGGTGTATGCCACCATGCCCAGCTAATTTTTGTATTTTTAGCGGAGATGGGATTTCACCATGTTGGGCAGGCTGATCTCAAACTCCTGACCTCAGATGATCTGCCCACCTCAGCCTCCCAAAATGCTAGGATTGCAGGTATGAGCCATTGTGCCTGGCCTGGATGGTTTTCATTAACCTGAACAATGGTGAAAAATAAAATAATGTTGACTATAAATAAGGAAAGATCTCAACATCAACTAAAAAACAGACATTTATAAATGATTTGGGGATGTGGAATTCATTTACTCATTTATAAATTTTGCTTTGTTAAACCTTAAGCATTAATATAACCAAAAAAGCAGAGGGGATGGTTTCACTTGAATCATGCATAGTAGTTTGCCGTTTAATTCAACAAATAACAGCAAGCATATTGATTGCAATAACAGTTACTGGTGCTGCTCATCAGCCAGACACCATCAGAAACAGACTTATACACACACTAGATTGGCCATACTACCCGGTGCAAGGGATAGGATGCACCCTGTGTGAGTGTCGTAATTTTTATCAAGGAGGTAGGAAGAGTAAGGCAAAGCTAAAACTATAACTGGTGAAGAAGGAGCTAACCAAAGAGGTGGATGTTCAGTCACTTTGCTGGTTCAGACGTTACTTTAGTTGTGATCTTCACTCAGACATGATTACAGAGTGGTTTTGTTTTTGTCTTGCTCCTTTACAGTGTTAAGAATGACCTTGTGTGATGCTGGTGTCCCGTGAAATTGCTTGTGTTCGATAGTAAAACACCATCCTGGCTCACAGGTGATAGTGGTCAGGAGCTTCTCCCATCTTTGTCACCATCCTTCACCTCATGCCTACTGTGTATTGGTCAATGCTACTAGACCTGCACACACATCGCTGACTGTTCAACACTTCTGTGCAAAGATAGGAGACATCCTTCTTCCCCATGTACATGTAAAACATCCACATCTCTCAGAAGTCTGGTAGCTTACCCATAGCCACACAGAAAAGAACTAAAGCTGTTTGTCACAAGAATAATTAGATAAATATGTAAATACACAAGAAACAACAAGAAGCTTTAAAGGAAGCAGAGACATAAATGGTTGAGGGGAACCAGAAAGGCTTATGGAACTTGATCATTTGGGACTTAAGCAGTGGAGTGGAATTCATCAAGAAGTCTCATGGGCAGGTGGTATCAGGGAAGCATTCCAGCTTCTATTTGAGTAAACATGTGAACAAAGACCCGGGGGCCTGCAAGAGAAGGAACAACAAACTTTTCACAGACAGAAAGGAAGGCTTTATTTCATAGGCCCGAAGGGTGGGGAACAGTTTCCAAGCAAAGAATCCATGGATGACGCTGGGGGGTGGGGGATGGTTGGTAGAAGATAAAAGAATGAACAATGAGAACTGAGAAAAGTTGTTGGATATGGCAGTCAGAAGAATGCTAGTGATCCCTGAGCTACCAATGTCAGGAGAATTATGAGGAAGGGGATTACATCATCAAGGGTTAAATTTCAATGAGAAGGGGACAGGCAGAAACAGTGACTGTTTCCCCCTTTTCAAGGGGTTAGAGGGCTGAAGACATGCAACAGAGGGAAAAGAAGCTTTGGAGTATAGGTAGAGCACACATCAGATATGGAGTTGGTGGGTCTGTTTTTATTATTATGCATTTCTAGGAACAGAATATATAGTAACTGTTACATACCTAATGGTAGCAGTAAATATTTAACAATTAACACTTAACGAGCCTCTGGATGATTCTGATGCATGCTAAACAAAGTTAGAGAACCTCTGTGTGTTAGAAATAATAAGGCCTGGACCATAAAATACTAGTGTTATAGTCAATTCATAAATCTGTCATTTCAAGAATAAAATTTCATGGTTGTAATGGCGGCATTATAAGCATTATGCACGTGTGTGTGTGTGTGTGTGTAGAGGGAGAGAGAAAGAGGAAAGAGATTTCATGCTAAAGGAAACCTTAGAGTTCATGTACTGCAGAGGTCCTCTAATTTTGTTTAGCATGCATATATTAGTCAGGATTCTCTAGAGGGACAGAGCTAATAAGATTGATGTATATATAAGGGGAGTTTATTAAGGAGTATAGACTCACACAATCACAACGTGAGATCCTACAATAGGCTATCTGCAAGCTGAGGAGCAAGTAAGCCCATCCGAGTCCCAGAGCTGAAGAACCTGGAGTCTGATGTTCGAAGGCAGGAAGCATCCAGCATGGGAGACAGATGTAGGCCAGAAGACTAATCTGGTCTAGTCTTTCCATGCTTTTCTGCCTGCTTTTATTCTGGCTGTGCTGGCAGCTGATTAGATGGTGCCCACTCAGATTGAGGATGGTTCTGCCTTTCCCAATTCACTGATTCAAATGTTAATCTCCTTTGGCAACACTCTCTCAGACACACCCAGAGACAATACTTCCCATCCTTCAGTCCAATCAGGTCAACACTCAGTATTAACCATCACAGTACATACGTCAGAATCATCCAAAGGCTTGTTGCATGATACTGCATTCTGTGCACCCGCCTCGCCTTTCCTGTGCACTTTCCCAGCCATGGACACTCAGGTTGCTTTCAGTTCTCAGTCACCGTGCTGCGAAGAGTGTACATGTGCACGTCCTTTATACATCTGTGTCAGAACTACTTGAAGATACGTAACTAGAGACACATTCAGTAGGTAATAGGGTATACACGTACTAAAAATTGTACTACATAATACAAGGGTGCCATCAAAAAAGTTATATCAGTATGTACTCTCACCAGCAATACATGAGTTCCTATATCCCCACATTCATGCTGACACATGATACTATCCAGCTTTCTGATTTTGTCAGCTTTTTAAGCACAAAGTGATATATTATTAACTTTTAAAATAATATTGGGTGAATATATACTTGTATATATACATATACACATATACTTGTACATATATAATATGTGTTTATCTCACCTTGTGATATAGTTCGGCTATGTCCCCACCCAAATCTCACCTTGAATTGTAATAATCCCCCTGTGTTAAGAGCAGGGTCAGGTGGAGATAATTGACTCATTGGGTGATTTCCCCCATACTGTTCTTGTGGTAGTGAATAAGTCTCACTAGATCTGATGGCTTTATAAATGGGAGTTACCCTGCACAAGCTCTCTTGCCTGCCACCATGTAAGATGTGACTTTGTATCTCCTTTGCCTTCCACCATGATTGTGAGACCTCCCCAACCATGTGGAACTGGGAGTCCATTAAACCACTTTCCTTTATAAATTACCCAATCTCTGGTATATCTTTATTAGCAGCATGAAAATAGACTAATACGCTTTGCTAACTATGTAGTCTTAGATAACTTACTTCATCTTTCTGCGTTGTGGTTCTCTCATCAGTAAAATGAGGAAAAATTAAGTGCCTCTGATAGAAAAGTCATGAAATGAGATGATGTGTGAAAAGTAATTCACATGAGCTCTGCAAAGCAATAAGCTAACCAAAAGTTATTTGTTTTTATTCTGGGATTTGATTAAAAATATAATTTCTCAAAAGGAAAATTTAGAAAGCACTTAGGGAACTGAGTTTTAAGAATATTGTCAATAATCAGAATTCAACTGGGAATAGTCTTATGAGATTTTTGGAACCCACAGTGAGAGATCAAGAATACCAAAGGAAAGAGACTAACAGTAGATTAAAAAAGAGTATCTTTTGCATTTCCTTTTTTGTTTACAGTTTTTTTTCTGGTATATGTATTATAAACATATCATTAAAAACTGATAATAGAAGTTAAAAAGAAATCTATAATCTCATCACTTAACAAAAGCACTACTGTATTAAATCTTTGATGCATCATCTTTTTTTGTTATGCTTAACTTTGAATAATTTATAAGTATGCTGATCACATTAGTCATGTATAACACTTAACTAATGAAGAGAACATTCTAATTTTTCAGTAGTCTACAAAAGTCACCATTTTAATTCCTTCATAGTATTCCATCAAGTACATGTTGCTGGGGTAATGATATTTTAGTGCTCTGGACTGGAAAGTAATTCAGTATCTATAAAAATGTAAAAGATTAATTATTAATCCAAATTATTTTAATCAAATGGGTTTAGACATGTTAACGTATCTTAGTGTGCACCATGTGCTTAACAATACCTTATATTTGTACAGCCCCATAGAGAGTAAACACTTTCAAGCAGCCTTGGGATCTGGACAATCTGAGTATACTATTACCTTACAGATGAAGGAACTAATCAAGGCTATGTGTTTAAGAACTTGCCTTTATATCTGACCTTTGCAAGAGCCAGTACTGGGGTACAATGTGATGTTTTGATACTTATGTACATTGTAGAATGATTAAATGAGGCTAAATTAGCAGATCCATTACCTCATGTATTTTTGTGCGTGTGGTGAGAACATGTAAAATCCACTTATTTAGAAAATCTGAAATACATAATACATTGCATTCCATAAATATATACAATTATTATTTCCAATTAAAAATAAAATTCTTGTAAATTTGTTTAAGTTCCTTATAGATGCTGGATATTAGATTTCTGTCAGATGCATGGTTTGCACATACTTTCTTCCATTCTGTAAGTTGTCTGTTTATTGATAATTTCTTTTGCTGTGCAATAGCTCTTAACTAGATCCCATTTTCAGTATTTGATTTTATCATGATTGCTTTCCACTTCTTTGTCATGAAATCTTTGCCTATTCCTATGTCCAGGATGGTATTGCCTAGGTTGCCTACAAGGGCTTTTACAGTTTTTGATTTCACTTTTAAATCTTTATTTAGCACATATTGAGTTAACTTTTGTATATGGTGTAAGGGGTCCAGTTTCAATTTTCTATGTATGCTAGGCAGTTATCTTAGCATCATTTATTGCATGGGGAGTCCTTTCCTTATTGCTCATTTTTGTAAGCTTTGTCAAAGATCAGGTGGTTGTAGGTATGCAGCCTTATTTCTGGATACTCTCTTCTGTTCCACTGGTCTGTGTGTCTGTTTTGTACCAGTATCATGCTGTTTTGGTTACTGTAGCACTGTAGTAATACAGTGAAGTTTGTTAACATGAGGTCTCCAGCTTTGTTCCTTTGGATTGAGATTGCCTTGGCTGTTTGGGCTTTTTTGTTGCTGTTGTTCCGTATGACTCTTAAAATAGTTTTTTCTAGTTCTGTGAGGAATATCATTGGTAGTTTGATAAGCACAGTATTGAATCTGTGCATTGCTGTGGGCAGTTTGGCCGTTTTAATGATACTGAGTCTTCCTATTGAGCATGGAATGTTCTTCCATTTGTTTGTGTCATTTCTGATTTCTTTGAGCAGTGTTTTGTTATTCTCCTTGTAGAGATCTTTTCCTCCCTTGTTAGCTGTATTCCTAGGTGTTTTATTCTTTTTGAGGTAATTGCAAATGGTATTGCATTTCTGATTTGGCTCTTGGCTTGGCTTTGGATGTTATCAATGTATAGGAATGCTAGTGATTTTTGGACATTGGTTTTGTATCCTAAAACTTTGCTGAAGTTATTTACCAGCTGAAGGAGCTTTTGGGCTGAAACTATGGGGGTTTCTAGTTACAGAATCATGTCACCTGCCAACAGGGATAGTTTGAATTCCTCTCTTCCTATTTGGATGTCTTTTATTTCCTTCTCTTGCCTGATTTCTCTGGCAAACTTCTGATACTATGTTGAACAGGAGTGGTGAAAGAGGGCATCCTTGTCTTGTGCTGTCTTTCAAGGGGAATGCTTCCACTTCTGCTCATTCACCATAATGTCTGTGTGTTTGTCATAGATGGCTCTTATTTTGAAGTATGTTCCTTCAATACATAGTTTACTGAGGATTTTTAACGTGAAAGGATGTTGAATTTTATCAAAAGCCTTTTCTGCATCTATTGAGATAATCATGTGGATTTTGTCTTTAGTTTGTTTATATTATGAATCATATTTATTGATTTGCTTATGTTGAACCAACCTTGCATCCCAGAGATGAAGCCTACTTGATTGTAATGGATTCAGCTTTTTGATGTGCTTCTGGATTCAGTTTGCAAGTATTCTGTTGAGGATTTTTGCATCAATGTTCATCAAGAATATTGTCCTGAAGTTTTCTATTTTTATTGTATCTCTGCCAGGTTTTGGTATCAATATGATGTTGACCTTATAGAATGGGTTGAGGAGAACTTCCTCCACAGTTTTTTGGAATAATTTCAGTAGGAATGGTACCAGCCCTTCTTTGTATATCTGGTAGAATTCATCTGTGAATCCATCTGGTCCTGTGTGTTTTTTGGTTGGTAGGCTATTTAATACTGATTCAATTTTGGAGCTCATTATTGGCCTGTTAAGGGAATCAGTTTCTTCATGGTTTAGACTTGGAAGGTGTATATGTCTAGTAATTTAGCCATCTCTGTAGTAATTTAGTTCTAGCTTGTGTGCATAGAGGTGTTCATAGTAGTTTCTGATGGTTATTTTTATTTCTGTGGGGTCAATGGAAATATCCCCTTTGTCATTTCTAATTGTGTTTATTTGGATACTCTCTCTTTTCTTCTTTATTAGTAACATAGTCTAGCAACCTATGTTACTAATTTTTGTAATCTTATTAAAAACAAACTCCTGGATTGTTGAACTTCTGAATCACTTTTTGTGTCTTGATTTCCTTCAGTTCAGTTCTGAGTTTGGTTGTTTCTTGTCTCTGGTAGCTTTGGGACTGAATTACTCTTGCTTCTCTAATTATTTTAGTTGTGATGTTAGGTTGTTAGTTTGAGATCTTTCTAACTTCTTAATGGGGCATTTAGTGCAATGAATTTTTGCCTTAGCTGTGTCCTAGACATTCTGCTAGGTTGTATCTTTGTTCTCATTAGTGTCAAAGAACTTCTTGATTTCTGCCTTAATTTCATTATTTATGCAAAAGTAATTCAGGAGAATGTTGTTTAATTTCCATGTAATTGGATAGTTTTGAGTGATTTTTTTAGTCTTCTGTTTTTATTGTGGGTGGTCTGAGAGTGTGTTTTGTATAAATTAGGTTCTTTTGCATTTGCTGAAGATTGTTTTATGTGCAATTGAGCATTCATTTTTAGAGTATGTGGCATGTGTCATGGGACAATGATAAGAACATATATTCTGTTGTTTTTGGTGGAGAAAAAAACAACCCCATTAAAAAGTGGGCAAAGGACATGGGCATGTTTCTAAAGGAGTTGTGTATGTGGCTAAAAAGCATATGAAGAAAATTTATATATATATATACACATATATATACACATATTTTTTAATTGCATTTTAGGTTTTGGGGTACATGTGAAGAACATGCAAGATTGTTGCATAGGTACATACGTGGCAGTGTGATTTGCTGCCTTCCTCCCCATCACCTATATCTGGCATTTCTCCCCATGTTATCCCTCCCCAACTCCCCACCTCACCCTGTCCCTCCCCTGAGTGAATCGGCAACCAACAGAATGAGAAAAAATTTTTGCAATCTACCCATCTGACAAAGAGTTAATAGCCAGAATCTACAAAGAACGAAAACAGATTTACAAGAAAATCTTAATATCACTGATCGTTAGAGAAATGTAAATCAAAACCACAATGTTATATCATCTCACACCAGTCAGAATAGCTGTTATTAAAAAGTTAAAAAATAACAGATGTTGGTGAGGTTGCAGAGAAAAGCATACACTTATACACTGTTAGTGGAGTCTAAATTAATTCAACTATTGTGGAAAACAGTATTGCAGTTCTTAAAAGAGCTAATAGCAGAACTACCATTTGATGCAGCGATCCAGTTACTGGGTGTATACTCAGGAGACTATAAATCAGTCTACCACAAAGACATATGCACACAAATGTTTATTGCAGCACTAGACACAATAGCAAAGACATGGAATCAACTCAAATGTCCATCAGTGACAGACTTATAAAGAAAGTGTGGTACATATACATCACAGAATACTAGGCAGCCATAAGAAAAGAATAAGATCATGTGTTTTTTGGGAACATGGATGGAGCTGGAGGCCATTATCCTTAGCAAACTAATGCAGAAGCAGAAAAGAAAATGCCACATGTTCTGACTTAAAAGTGGGAGCTAAATGATGAGAACTCATAAACACAAGGAAGGGAACAACAAACACTGGGGCTTACTTGGGGGTGGGAGGACAGAGAAGAGCAGAAAAATTAACTATTGAGTACGAGGCTTAGTACCTGGGTGACAAAATAATCTGTACAACATGAGTTTAACTATATAACAAACCTGCACATGTACCCTTGAATCTAAAATGGAAGTTTAAAAAAGTTTCAGCAAAGTAAATTTTGTATAATAATTTGACACAAAATGAAAAAGGTAAATGTAAATGCACAAAGAAAAAAACTAAAGTCAAAAAAATTAAAAACTAAAACAAAAGATATAACAATAACAAAATAATCAGGATCACCAAGAGTAGCTTCAGAATATATATTTCCTTGAAGATAAATATAAATAATAAACCCCACTCCCAATCTACTCTAGTTTGGTGACCTCTTAAACTCAAAGAGAACAATAAAGAAATGCTATTGGCCGGGCGCGGTGGCTCAAGCTTGTAATCCCAGCACTTTGGGAGGCCGAGGCGGGTGGATCACAAGGTCGAGAGATCGAGACCATCCTGGTCAACTTGGTGAAACCCCGTCTCTACTAAAAATACAAAAAATTAGCTGGGCATGGTGGCGTGTGCCTGTAATCCCAGCTACTCAGGAGGCTGAGGCAGGAGAATTGCCTGAACCCAGGAGGCGGAGGTTACGGTGAGCCGAGATCGCGCCATTGCACTTCAGCCTGGGTAACAAGAGCGAAACTCTGTCTCAAAAAAAAAAAAAAAAAAAAAAAAAAGAAATGCTATTACACACGCACACACACACACACACACACACAGGCCTATACTGGGACTTCTTTCTCCACCGAACTTTCTTAATACAACATTATTCTACTTCTTAAGTTAAACAGCGTAAAGTAGGGCTAACAAAGGTTCTGAATTATAAGCTCTCGGCATATTGAGTGTTTTGGAAACTTTATAAATTGCTCTTAAGTTTCTTAATACATAGAGTCTTTACATAAGATTCTGTCAACATCTTTGTGAGCATGCAATGAATAATATGTGAAATTGCTTATAAAATTAGTAGACATAGAAACTAAAGATTTAATATAAAAATTGTGAATTACTTTATATAAGTGCTCACATTGTAGATCTCCAGAATTTATGATAATGGCTTTGTGCTAATGAATAGTGACTACAGTTAATAATGTAATGTGTATTTCAAAATTGCTAAAATAACATATTTTTAATATTTTCATAACATAAAAATGGTAACTAATGAGATGATAGATATATTCATTAGCTCAATTAACTCTTCCTACAGTGCATGCAAAAATGAAAACATCACATTGTACCCCATAAATATGTACAACTATTTGCTGTAAACTTAAATTGAATACATTAAAAAATATGAAAAATACATGTATTTGTCATAAATGCATGATGAATGCATGTATTTCAAATGAAGAAGTCATTTAATTTCCTGAACTCTGAATAGAAAATGATGCAGAATTAAGATTGCTGTATTGTAGTTGTTAATGAGATTCTCATTGATAGAATTGTTTTCAGTATGACTCTGTAAACGCTTAACCCTTGCTATCAAACATAACATTAGGTTACATTATTCTAGAGACTATCTTAAAACCATGCAAGTGTTGTAATTGTTCTTTCCCTGTAGCTATTTAGATTTGATCACTATAATTGCTATGCAAAATAAAACAGGGAATTGGAACTTTCCAAATCATCAATTTCTAAATAAACTTTAGTTGACCCTTGAATAACACAGGGAGAAGGGGAAGCCCATGCAATGAAAAATTCATGTATAACATTTGACACCCCAAAAAGGTAGCTTCTAATAGCTTGCTGTTGACCAGAAGCCTTACTGATAGCATAAAAAATCTGTTAACAAGTATTTTGTATATTATATAAGTTATATACTGTATTCTTACAACAAAGCTAGAGAAAAGAAAATTGTAAGGAAATCATAAGGAAGAGAAAAAATATTTACTCTTCGTTAACTGAAAGTGAATCATCATAGAATCTCCATCCTCATTGTCTTCATGTTGAGTAGGCTGAGAAGGAGGAGGGAGAGGAGGGGTTGGTTTTGCTGTTCACGGGTGGCAGAGACAGAAGAAAACCTTCATATAAATGGACCCTCAGAGTTCAAAACCATGAGGTGCAGGGGTCAACTTTTTTTTTTTTTAAAGATATTCATCGCATGTAAATTCTCTCTAATTATTTTTACATAGCTAAAGGGTATGAAATATATAAACTGGTAATTTTATGAAACATAATCATTCTCGATTACTAAATGAAATGTGTTTTTGTGCTGCATTAAGAGTCATTAAGCTGGGCCAGTTTCATTGGTTCATGCCTATAATCTAGAACTTTGTGGGGCAGGAGCAGGCGAATTGCTTGAGCTCAGCAACATGGCCAAACTCTTGTCTTTAGAAAAAATTAAAAAAAAAAAGGACTGCCACCAAGGTGGCCTAAGGGAGCTTTCTCGAGAGTGCAGCTCCCAGCAAGTGAGACACAGCATGAGACTGATCTCCGTGTTTCTGAAGGAGGTACCTGGCTTCACTTCTAAGGGGCCAGTTGAACAGCAGGATTATCTCAAAACAGGTGGTGAGAGCAGCCCAAAGAGGGCGAGCTGAGGCGAGGGGCGGCTCTGTCCCACACCGGAGTGCATCTGGCATGGAGGGTCAGGGGCCTCCTCCCCTCGGTAGTCGGATTCAGGTACCGCGCTTCACCCCATGGCTTCTGCAGCCCGCAGTCCAGCAAAAGGCCGCCTGGCTGGGAACCCCCCGGAGGATTCCACACGGACCACGGGGACAGCCCCGGCAGGCCCGGGATGGAGCTGCCCGTCCCACCGAAGGAGGGAGAATTGAAAGCGGGGAGCCGGGGATACAGGTCCCATCCCCGCAAGACCCAGCAGGCGGAAGCCCTGTCACCGGAGAGGTCGCGGTCCGCACATCAGGCTGAGCTCCGTCCGGGACCAGCCAGCTCCGCAGAAGGGAAGAGCCACCCGCAGGAAGGCGGACGGGTGTCGCCTGTGAGAGCAGAAACCGAGGGAAGAATGAACCGCAGCCGGGCTCGGGCCGAGGCAGCCGAGCAGCGCCTTTGCAGGCAGACAAGGGACAGACCGTCTTAAGTGGCACACTCATCTCTGTGCATTAAAAAAGCCTCGGTGGCCTTGAGGAGCGGACCACAGACCCGCTGGGCCGGTGAGAGAAACCAAGGACTGTTACCATGCCGGGAATGCCCAAGCTTCACTGCTTCAATGCATGGGGCAGAATGGAGCCCAGCCGGTGGCCCTTGGAGTGGAGTTTGAAGAGCAATTTCTAGAATCTGCAGAAGATTGGGAAAAGTTAAGAAAGATGGGTATTTGATGTTCCAGCAAGTGCCAATGGTTGAGATGGACGGGATGGAGCTGGTGCAGAGCAGAGCCATTCTCAACTGCATTGCCAGCAAATACGACCTCTATGGGAAAGACATAAAGGAGACAGCCCTGATTGATAGGTATACAGAGGTATGGCAGATTTGTATGAAATGATCCTTATTCTGCCCTTATGCTGACCTGAGGAAAAAGATACCAGGATTGCCTTGATCCAGGAGAAAACAAAAAATCGCTATTTCCCTGCCTTTGAAATGGTGTTAAAGAGCCACGGACAAGACTACCTTATTGGCAACAAGCTGAGCCGCGCTGACATTCAGCTGCTGGAACTTCTCTGCTTTGTGGAAGAGCTAGACCCCAGCCTATCTCCAGCTTACCTCTGTTGCAGGCCCTGAAAACCAGAATCAGCAACCTGCCCACAGTGAAGAAGTTTCTGCAACTTGGCAGCCCAAGGAAGCCTCCTACAAATGCGAAATCTGTGGAAGAAGCAAGGAAGATTTTCAATTTTTAATAAAGCGGCCGAGGCCAAGAATAAGCAAGGCCAATATTCTAAAGCTTTGCAACAATAAAGTACTTTACCTAACTGTTAAAAAATTTAAAAAAAAAAAAGCCTCATACAAGGGAAATAACTCCAACTTCAACAGAAAGGACGTCGACTCAGAGATCGCATCCAAAATCACCAACTTAAAGGATCAAAGATAGATAAATCCATGAAGATGGAAAGAAACCAGTGCAAAACGGATGAAATCATCAAAGTCCAGAATGCCTCTCCTCTCCCAAGAGATCCCCACTCCTCATCAGCAAGGGAACAAAACAGGACGGATAGTGAATTTGACAAACTCACTGAAGCAGGCTTCAGAAGGTGGGTAATAACAAACTTCTCTGAGCTAAAAGATCATGTTCTAACCCAATGCAAAGAAACTAAGAACTTTGAAAAAAGATTAGACTAATTAGCGAAATGCAAATCAAAACTACATTAAGATACCATCTCACATCAATTAGAATGGTGATCATTAAAAAATCTGGAGACAACAGATGCTGGAGAGGATGTGGAGAAAAAGGAACACTTTTACACAGTTGGTGGGAGTGTAAATTAGTTCAACCATTGTGGAATACAGTGTGGCGATTCCTCAAGGATCTGGAAATAGAAATTGACCTAGAAATCCCGTTACTGGATATATGCCCAAAGGATTACAAATTGTTCTATTATGAAGACACGTATGTTAATTATGGAACTGTTTGCAATAGCAAAGACCTGGAACTAACCGAAATGCCCATCAGTGATAGACTGAATAAAGAAAAGGTGGCACTTACACACCATGGAATACTATGCAGCCATAAAAATTGATGAGTCCATGTCCTTTGTAGGGACATGGATGAATCTGGAAACCATTATATTCAGCAAACTGACAGAAGAACAGAAAATCAAACACCACTTGTTCTCACTCATAGGTGGGTGTTGAATGATGAGAACATGTGGACAGGGAGGGGAGTATCACACACTGGGGTCTGTTGTAGGGGGACCAGGGGAGGGATAGCTGTGGGTAGGAGGGTGGAGAAGGATAATGTAGGGAGAAATGCCAGATATAGGTGATGAAGGGGATGGAGGCAGCAAACTACCTTGCCGTATATGTACCTATGCAACAATCCTGCATGATATGTACATATACTCCAGAACCTAAAGTACAATAAAAAAAAAAAATTAGCTGGTGTAGTGGCTCATGCCTGTAGTCCTAGCTACTATTGGTACTATTTTAAAACAGCATGTGTTCACTTTGTACCTCTGTGTCACATTTTGGTAATTCTTGCCATATTTCAAACTTTTAAGCTTCATGTGGTGAAATTGATGACAATATTCACTTTACTGTGGTAGTCTGGGACTAAATCCACAGTACCTCTGAGGTGTCTGTACCTGTGATAAGTAAAGAAATATTATAAAGGCATATATTAGCTTGTATATTACTAAGCTTCTTACATAGAACCAATTTAAATTTATCTATTAGTTAACAGTTAATTCACAAGCTACACCCACATTTTACTAGAGACATACAAGTAAATAGAGTAGCAAAACAAACCCTGTTGTACCCATTCCTGGGCCCCAACCATCAACCCTATGCCCCCACCATAGGACCCTTTCATGTGTTGCCCATGCTCTATATTATTTTGAAGCAAATTGCAAAACTTTCTAGCTTTTTATCCTTAAATATTTGTGTGCAAGTTCTTGAAAGGTAAGAGCTTTTCTTAAAATAGAACCTAAAGAAATGAACAATAATTTATTTGCACCATCAAGTACCCAGTTGTTTTTCAAATCTTCAATAGTGAACTGGAAAATGGCATTTTATTATTACTATTTTTTAAAAAAATGCTACAAATTTCCAAAGACCTCAATATAATACAACAGAGAATTTTGTAGTAAGGACTGCTGATTTCAGAGTCCATTTTCTGAACATGTTTTCTGTGTAGTGTTACCTCATCTACTACCTGCTTTGAGTCCCTGAGGAATTGCTAAAGGCACATATATTCAGAGAAGATGCTTGTTCCTATTCTTACAGATCCATGATTTTCAAACCTGTGGGAACAAAGCCAGAATGTCATTATGTCTGTTATCCTTTGTTTCATTACTATACATTTGTGGCCTAAGATTTTGTGACTGTTGTGGAAGAATTCAGAAGAAAATTTGAATGCATGGCACAGCAGCCTTTACATACATATGGCATTAAGATAAATATCATTTAAGTGTAAAATAATAAGCCCCATTACTTTGTCATTGGAATGCTAAAGAATTCACCCTCAGATACGTTTATTTTAATTTTTTTTAATCTATAGGGAGCAGCCAAGCATTTTATCTGGTTCCTTACAAAAGCACTTAAAGTTATTCTATGTATTATGAATAATGTAGTTTCTTAAAATAAGCAGAATTTAAAGTACTTATACAGCATCGTTAAAATCACATGCAATATGTTTTATAAACTGACTTAAGAGGATGCATACAAATATCTATAAAAGTTATGTATGTTACTTTTAAAATAATTTAAAAATGTTAGTCAAACATTCTAAATTGCATTGAAACAGAAACCATAGGGATGTTTAGGAACTTCTGGTTGCTACATGGTGCTAAAATTATGATGGCTGAAGTATAATTTCCAAAAAATTATATGCAAAGGCAAACTAATTTAAAAGAAAATAAAATTCTGCATTAAAGAAATTAAAACTAATTTTGTTGGGGTAACTTTCCTAGGAAGTATTTTCTTGATATCTTTTGTCTTGAGGTTAAAAATATTGTCTACTACATTCACGTAATTATTTGGCTTTATTTCCCAAATGGAGTTGTCACTTTGATCAAAGTACATATAGAGGCATTACTATTTCTCTTTTTACTCTCTAGCTGGATGAGTTGGATGTTAAACTCAAGTAATGAGATTCAGAGTCAGACTCATAAACTGTCTGTAACAGTGTGCCATCTGTGAAGACTTAATCACTACACAACACAACAATCACAACTGCATATTATTGAGGCTTGTTATGAAGTAGGCAGATGTTAATCTCTTCATCTTACTTAATTTGGATATCAAACTTTGGAAGTAAGTATTCTTATCTCCAATTTATAGATAAAGAAACTGAGGTTTAGGAATCTGATTCAAGATTTTCCAGCTGTTAAGTGATGGATCCCCATCTTTTCAGAGCCAGGATTGTCTTCTTTGTTTGGTTGTTTTTTTTTTCCAGGTCATATTAAGGTCTCCAGTAGAAAGATTTGGATGAGCATACTTGATTTCTCTTTATGAAAAGGGCTTGGAGGCTGTATTAATATTTACTTGTTGCTGTAATAATGATTTTTGGTGCTTGAAAAAAGTTGTCTGCAAAGATTAAGAAGATTTTTTTGAACATGAAATAAATGTTTTTGTCATCTGTGTCGAGTAGAAGAAGTATTTCCAAAATTTCAGACATCCGAGCATTAAAAATGGAGAACATGTATTAAAGCCTTCAAGTATTCTCTCTTCTTGTTCCATTTATCTATATCAAGATACCCATGGGTATGTGAGCCATTTACTTGTTTGTTTTGTAGTTTTGTTAGATCTGGCAGTGTTTCAAAAGGTAGTGCAAGTAGGCAGGTGTTATTATTGATTGAAATAAACAATTTGCACCAGTCTAAAATAGTGTCTGCTGCATGCATTTATTCGCCCTCTGCTCCCAAATGACAGAGGAGTTTGTCTTTGTGAAGAGTAGGTTAAGTTCTGATGACATTATTACTAAAGTACTCTTTCTTTTGACTTTATAATGAAACTTTAATTGTGTGACTAAATTGTACAGACTCTGAAGGTCATATAACCCAAAATAACACAGCATCGTATGTTTGTCTACGTATCCTAAAAACGTTTGGTAAAATTTAAAGTTGGCAGCAACTTAAAAAATAATACTATAGAGATCATTAATTTTTCTATTTCCTAAATCTTAATATCACAGTTAGGTGTATCTCAGAGGTTACTGAGATTTTCCCAGTGTCTAGCTTCCGTGAAAGTGTAGGTTAGAATCTACATAAGCATACAGTGGTCTTCAGCTAAATAAAGTATGTAGTGTCTAATGTACGTCACCATAAACATTACAATATGAAGTATACATTAATGTACATCCATACACATATAATAGCATTACTAATGTACATTAAATAATATATGGCTTCAGAGGCCATAATGAGGGTCATCAGCTCTGAACTCTTAAGAAACAGTAAGGGCTGATTGAACTCTATCCAAATTTTAAAACATTCTAGTTTTTCAAATTAAGTATAATAAACTGGATATTTATTTTAATTTGCTTAGAAATGTTGGTTGATTTTGAGTCTCTTTCTAAGGCACATATTTAAGTTTCCATTTGGGAAAACAATTAGCAATTTATTTAATAAATGACATTTTGAAGGAGTCTGAATGCTAATCAGCATATTAGAATGACTGTATAAAAACATTAATAGAATATACAGGTAAGTGAGGAATAATTTACTTTAAATTTTATAATGTCTCTAATGGGGAATTCAGTAGTTTTCTTTCAGCACTGAACAATAGGGATTTTAATGGTAATGGTCATAAGAATGCCATTATTCTTAGTAATATTAATGGTAAAATGAGAGATGCTAATCGAGCTCTTTATGGTATAATGCATGATAAATTATATGATATCTAAAATCTGAATTGAAAGGTATTTCTCATAGTGTTCTTAATGATCTATAAAAAAAGCACAAAAGTGAAAAATAGAATTTTAATGAGATATTCTTCAAAAGTCTTCTCTTTTTGCTTTTGGATAAATACATGCAAAATTTAAATCTTGATTGTCTTCACTGAACTATTTTTTAAAGTGCCAAGGACCGATTTCCTTTTCATAGTTAGCATGCTCATTTTCATGTAACTTTTTATAATAAAAGACAATACACATCCAGAAAAATACAAAAAGCCTAAATGTATATGCAATTCATTGGATTATCAAAAAGTGAAAACAGTATGTAAATATTACTTAGGCCAAGCATTTTATTGTAACTTTCGTGCTGTTACTTTTCACTACTAACTCCCTCTTCCCACCAAATAATCATGATTATGAATTCTTTTGCCATGGATTAGTTTTGCCTGTACAGAAGGAATCATACTATATGAACTTTTAACTATCTGGCTCCTTGGGTTAACATCATGCTTATGAAAAGCATCCATGTTAAAAAATATAATTTAAAAATAGACCAGTATTTTAAAATTCATTTTATAATTGGACATGTGAATATACTTTGGGGAAATTATAAACAATGCTTTGAAAATATTTATGTACACACATGCATGTCTTTTGCTAACCAGAAAAATGCCTGATTTTGAATTGGGTACATCATTCTTCAGAGTGAAATTGCCAACTCATAAAAAATGTATGTATTTAACTTTAGTAGAAAATACAAAGTGATTTTAATGGATATTATACCAATTTATATTCTCAACAGCAGTATATTAAAATTCCATTCGTTCTACATTCTTGAAAGTACTTGGTATTATCAATTTTCTTGTGTTTTAGATTTTTATTCTTTCTCTCAGTTTTAGCCTTTCTAGTTGGTGTGCATAACTCTCATGCTTTGGTTCTAATTGGCATTGTCCAGCGTCAAATAAGAGCAACTACTGCATAGATTTTTTTAGGCATTTAAGTATTTTTTCTCTTTTCTTTATTACTGCTTTGTAGTTCACTATGTATTGTGGATGCTAATATACTGAAAAATAGGTTCTACCATTCTGTGGTTTCTTTCTATTCCAACATCTTTAGATGGACAGACGTTATTAATGTATTCTGACATCAGTTTCATTAAATGGTTAAGAAAATTGTTGAACTTGTTAAAATCATGAAAATATTCAGCTAAGTTATCTTCCTATAACGTTGCTGTTTTGCCTTTCACATTTATTTCTACAATTTTCCTGGAACTCATTTCTGCATATGGATTGAGGTAGTGATCGATCCTTTAAAAATTTCTTTCTTTTTTACTTTTTCTGGGGTGCATGAAATGTTTTGATACAGGCATGCAGTGTGAAATCAGCATATCACGGGGAATGAGGGTAATCCATTCCCTCAAGAGTTTATCCTTAGAGTTATAAACAATGCAGTTATACTTTTTAAGTCATTTTAAAACGTACAGTTAAGTTATTATTGACTATAGTCACCCTGTTGTGCTATCAAATAAGAAGTCTTAGTCGTTCTATCTATTTGTTTTGTACTCGTTAACCATTCCCACCTTGCCCGACTCCCGCCACTACACTTCCCAGCCTCTGGTAACCGTCTGTCTACTCTCAATGTCCATGAGCTCAACTCTTTTGATTTTTAGATTTTTCTTTTTAAATTATTTTCCAGTGGGGATATCCAATTTATACAGCTCCATGTTTTTAAAACAACCGTTTTTCTCCCCACTGCTCTGCATGGCAAACACAGTTAAAAATCCGCTCTCCATATATGCTAAATCTGTTTCTAGAGTCTCTGTTCTGTTCCAGTGATCTCTTTGAGGTACTTGCCAATATGACATTCTCTTTTTTTAAATCCCATTATAAGACTTAATATCTAGTTGTTTTTTTTTTTTAAAGCAAAACCCTCCAACTTCGTCTTTCTTCAGGAGTATCTTCCGATTCCCATTTAGTTACATTTCCACATAAAATTTGTAAGTATCTTGTAATTTGTGCACACACACAAATGTCACTTTGAATTTGATTGAATCTATACATTAATTTAGGAATATTGACATCTTTTCAATATTGTATTTTCTACTATAAGTCTTTTAAAATTTCCATCAATAATATTTTATGTAAAGGCATTAAATATTTAGTATTAGTTTTTTACAGTTACATAATACACTTTAATGCTAATGTAAATGTCACTCAGAAATTTCACTTTCTGTTGCTTTTGTATAGATGTTTAATTCATTTTTATATATAGACTTTTATCTAACAGACTTGCTAAACTAATTTTTCAAATTTCCTACATACACAATCATACACCTGTAAATAAAGACAGTTTTATTTCTTCCTTTCCAATCCTTCTACCTGATAAATATTTTTCTTGCTTTACTGCACTAACTAGAAGTTTATTACATGTTTAATGAAAGGGTCTATACAGAGCATACTTGTTACACTCTCAAACTAAAAGCAGTTCTCAGCATTTCTTCTTCTATGTGATGCTTGCTATAAGACTTTTATACATACCTTTATAGATTTAGAAACTGCCTACTGGGCTGAGAATTTTCATCATGTGTGAATATTAAATTTTATCAAACGCTGTTTCTGTATATGTTGAGAAAACCGTATGTTCTTCAATGTGATAAATTACATTGACTGACTTTTACAAATTAAGCAATTCTTGCATTCCTGGAATTAACTTGATTGAGACATGATTTATTATTTCTATATTTTTATATTGTAGAATCACTTTTAAACTATTTTGAGGAGTTCTGGATATGAGTATGATTGTTATTTTCCCTCTTGCAAGTTCCGTGTCAGATTTTAATATCAAGGTTATGCTGGCCTGACAAAGCAAGCTGGGAAACATTCTCTGTTTTTCTGTTCTTTGAACAGAAAACTTGTTTAATATGGGTGTGATTTTTTTCCTTAAATACTTAGAATGATTCACTAGGAAAGACTTCAAGGCCTGCAATTTTCTGTGTGCATATGTTTACATTTATGCATTTAATCTAATAGAGGTAGGCAGTTCAGGTTTTCCTGTTCTCATCTGTTTTGGTAAGTGGCGATTGGTTTGGAATTTGTTTATTTCATTTAAATTTATAAAATTAGTGGTGTC
This sequence comes from Saimiri boliviensis, assembly GCF_048565385.1. Classification (NCBI taxonomy): domain Eukaryota; kingdom Metazoa; phylum Chordata; class Mammalia; order Primates; family Cebidae; genus Saimiri; species Saimiri boliviensis. The sequence continues at coordinate 139,371,351 of NC_133449.1, read as the reverse complement.
ATTCAGAATATCATTATCACTCTAATGTGTATAGGCTCATCATAAGATGCTCTTTTGCGTTACTGATACTGTTTATTCATGTCTCTTAATTTTTTCTTTCCTGAATTAATCCTAGCATATGGATTGAGGTAGTGATCAAGCCTTCTTTAAAAATTTCTTTCTTTTTTATTTTTTCTGGGGTGCATGAAATGTTTTGATACAGGCATGCAATGTGAAATCAGCACATCACAGGGAATGGAGGTAATCCATTTAAATATTTTTTTTCAAAAACCAACTTATGGGTTTTTACCCCCAATTTTGGTAATTATTCATGTGAGGAATAATACGTCTTGTAGAAAGAAGAATTTACAGAAATCAAAATGAAAAGTAATTACAATAGTCTGAATTTCCAACATTCAGAATAAACACAATTCCTCCAAATTTTGTGTATATTTCAGATTTATAGCACAAATTTATTTCTGAAGTATGTTTTCTAAACACACACAGATGAAATATAGAATTGCATTGTAATGCTATTTGATACGTATGACCACTATTTCCTTATTTGTACATCTTCTTACTACTTCCCTGGTTAAAAATATACCTAATATTGCATGACTTTCTTCAAAGATTCTACAAAATAGATTTATAATCAGTAAGGAGTTTGTTTTTAAATAGAACTTAAATGAACTTATCTAACACAATTGATAAGTTCTGTAATATCATAAAATAATCATAGGTTATTTGACTTGCTTGTACTGTAAAAATATCTTTTTAAAATTTATTATTTGAATTAGAATCCAAAGTCCAATAATACATTGAATTAATACATGTTTTACAGTATAATACTATTGATTACCTTTAAAAATCAGTTTTATTGAGAAAGTATTTAGTTGACATAAAATGAACCCAAATAAAGTACAGAAATTGATGAGTTCTGATAAATGTAAGCATTTTTAATTCCACAAAAAGGAATTAGAATGTTTCCATCACCCAACAAAGTTCCTTCATGTTCCTTTGTAGACAACCTTCATCACACCCTGACCCTGGAAATAATCAGCTTTCTATCACTATGGAGGATTTTTACTATTCCAGAATTTCCTATAAATGAAATAATCTAGGGTTCACTTTTATTTCTGGCAGTTTTCATTCTACAAAATATTTTTTAAATTGTTTTGTGTTGTTGAGTATATCATCAGTTTGTGTCTTTTATTACTGAGTACTTTCCCATTGTATAGATAGACTGTTTTTTTTTTAAACTCTGCCTTATTTTTGTCATTTATTCATTCATTTTTAAAATTCTTTTTTGTTTTTGGCTTTCATTTGCTGTATTTTTTTCCCTAGTGTCTTAACTTCTGTCCTTAACTCATTTATCTTCTGTCTTTTTTTGATATCCATGGGCTCCATATTGGTGACTTCTCTTTTATTTGTGATATTGATAATTTGGATCTTTTTTTTCTGTTCTTTTCCCCGACCATAGATAGCATGACTAGAGGTTTATTAATCTTAGAAAACTTTTCAAAGAACCACCTCTTGGTTTTTTTGATTTTCTCTAATGTCTTCCTGTTTGCAATTAATTTGTGCTCTGATTTTTAAAATTTCTTTTTTTCTACATTCTTTAGACTTCAATTCTAAATTCTCTAATAACCTAAGATGAAAACTTAGGTTACTTATTTTAATCTTCTGTTTGTTTTCTAATATATGCATTTAATGCCACAAATTTTCCTCAAACACTGGTTTTGCTCTATCCTGTACATTTTGATGTTACATTTTCATTTACATATTGATTTTAAAATTCTAGATAATTTCACATGAAACTTCTGCTTTTAACTTGAATCATTTTCAGATGTTTAGGCTGTTATTGATTTATAGTTTAATTCCATTATGGCCTGAGAGCATACTTTGTATGATTTATATTGTTTTAAATTTGCAAGGGTATGTTTTATGACCCATGAAGCATTCTGAATGTTCCATGTGAGCTTAAGAAGAGTGTGGCTGCTGTTGGATGAAATGTTCTTAAAATGTTAATGAAATTTAGTTGAATAATAGTGATGTTCAGGTCTTCTATATTCTTACTGTTTTCCTGATTACTTGATATACCAATTATTCCAACTATAATAACAAATTTGTCTGTTTTTAACTTGCCATTCTATCAGTATTTGCCTCATGTATTTTTGACTCTGTTGTTAGTTGCCGTCACAATAAGGATTATTTTACCATCTTGGAAAATTGATCACTTTGTCATTAGGAAATGTTTCTCACTATCCCTAATAATCTTCCTTGTTCTGCAGGTTTCTTTGTCTGAAATCAATATAGCTCCTGCAGCTTTTATTTTTTATTAGTGTTAACATATGATATATCTTTCTACATCCCATTTACTTTTAATGTATGTTGGTCTATATTTAATGTGGATTTCTTGTAGACAACATATAGGTGGGCCTGCTCTTTCTATATACTCTGATAATCTCTGTAAGTGGTCTATTTCTATGATTCACTGTTCAAGTGATTATTGATATATTTGAATTGATATCTATCATGCTTATAATTGTTTTATATTTGTTTTATTTGTTCTCAATTTTTTTTGCTCCCATTTAAAATTTCTTATCTGATTTCATTTGAAAATTTTGTATGATTCTATTTTATCTTCTCTTCTACCATATTAGTTATATGTTAAAAAATTGTCAGTGGCTGCCTTTAACTAAACCAAAGTCCATTTTCAAATATTACTAACCCTATTCTACTTATTATACAGTGCAGGTCCCTTGTAACAGAGTATTCCTAACTTCTCCCTTCTGTACCTGGCAATATTCATTTGTAATTTAAGTGAATGTAATATTAATTTGCAATAAAAATAACTTTATTTAATTTATCCATGTGCTAAAAGCACTTAATACAAGATGATTATTATTTTAAATACTTATCTATTAACTGAGGATTAAATTAACTAAGACAAATAAATGATCTTACTTTATCTTCTTTTATTTATTTAATGTTCTTCCTTTCTCAATGAAGATACAGAATTCTGAGCTATACAACTTTTCTTTTGTTGGAAGAAATCCTTCTAACTTTTATTACAGGGTAGGAATGCTCTTAATGCATTCCACAGTTTTGGTTTACCTGAGAGTCTTTATTTCTCCTTCACTTTGGAAGGGTAATTTCTCTGGATATAGAGTTCTAGATTATTTTTACTTCTTTCAATGCTTTACATATTTTACTCTTTTCTTGTTTGCATGTTTTCTGATGAGAAGTCCAATGAAATTTTTATCTTTCTTTCTCTATCAGTAATGTATCTACCTTCTGATGCCCTCTGCTGCTTCTAAAATTTTCTTTTTGTCTTGAGTTTTCTGTAATTTGAATCTGTTATGACTCAGTATAGTTTTTATTTTGTTTTTTAACCTTCATTTTTAGTCTCTCACCTTCATGGATCTACAGTTCTGTGTCTGTCATTAATACTGAAGAGTATTGGCCATTATTACTTCAAATATTTCTTTGATCTGTTATCTTTTCCTTCTGGTATTTCACTTATGCCTATGTTACAACTTTTGTCATTGCCCGCAATTCTTGATGCCACCTTCTGCTTTTTTTCTTTTTCTTTTTCTATTACAGCTTGAGAAATTTGTATCTTCTTTTCTTGAAACACTGATTTTTTTTGGTTGTGTTGAATCTGCTGATGGGCCTATCAAAGGCATTGTTCATTTCTGTTCCAGGATTTTTAATTTCTGGCATTTCTCTTTGATTCTTTTGTAGAGTTTTCATCTCTTTGATTACATTGCCCATCTGTTTTTGCATGTTGTGTGCTTTCTTCCGTTAGACCCCTTAGAATATTAATCATAGTTGTTTTAAAACCTCGTCTGATTTTCAATATCTGTGGCATATGTGAGTCTTGTTCTGATGATTGTTTTATCTCTGCAGAATGTGGGGATTTTTCCTTACTTTTTGGTGTAATTTTTCATTGAAATCAGAATGTACTATATCTGACAATAGAAACTAAGACTAATAGATTGTTAGTATAAAGATTTACATTACTCTGGCTAAGAATTAGGTTATATTTTATGTTTGCTATAGGTGCTATAGGTACCAGATGCTTGCAGTTCATCTAATGCTCTTGTTTCTTTTTCTTCATTGACTTAAATTTTCTTCAGAGACAGTCTTTGTTTTTTAGGTCTTTCAATTGTTATTCAGTATTATTGCACTGGACTCCTATTGTGTGGTGGTGTAATATGAGAGAGGAGCAATATTCTGTAATATTCCAATTCAATTTCAGTGTTTCAGTGGGTTGTTGTCTCAGAACTGTGACCTTCACAAGCATTTATCTAGTGATATAGCCTCTTTATATCCAGTCCTCTATTTTCTTTCCTGTTTACTGGGTTTCCAGTCTATTTCTGTGAAGCTCTGACTCCTGTTGCCTTTTTTTCCCTTAGGTAAGACAGGAAAGGTAGGGAGGCTGGAATGGGAGAAGTATGGTCCTCCAGCTGGGAGAGGTTCCAGCACAGTGTCTTCTTTGGGAGAATGGAACTTCATTATGAAGAAAACTGAGCATACTTCCCAATGATGCCCTATCCCGCTTCCTTCTAGAGCCAGGAGGGAATCTTTTTCTAATCTTCATAGAATGCATGGATGGGTTCTCAGAGATAAAGCCCACAGAAATTTGGAGCCCTCTTAGACTGTGGTAGGGAACTTCTCACTCTCATGCTAGTCCACACTCAGTTTCATTCATCCAAATTACCATGGAAGTGTTCCTTCTTGTTTCTGGTGCCAGAGGCTTTTGTTCCAGGTGGACGGATCTCAGCTCTGACTCTTTGGATGATCTCGTCCCTCTAGATTTCAGCATGGTGTTGTGTCACGTGTACTAGCTTGGGCTGCTATAACAAGTACCATAGTCTGGGTGGCTGAAACAACAAACATTTATTACTAACAGTTTTTGAGGTTGAGGAGTCTGAGAACAAGGTGCTAGTCAATTCACTTCTTGGTTAGTGTCCTACATGTGATTTGCAAGTGGTTAGCTCTCTGCTGTATCTGCACATGGTGAAGAAAAAGAAATCTGATCTCTCTTCCTATTCTTATAAGGGCACTAATTTCCTAATGAAGGTCCCACCTTCATGACCTTATCAAAATTTGATTGCCTGCCAAACACCTCATTTCCAAATATAGTCACATCATGAGTTGGGACTTGAACATACGCATTTTGAGAGGGTGTAATTTATTCTATAGCACCATGGAAGCTGAGTTCTCTGATGGGTCTAAGAAAAGTTACTGATTTCTAGTTTGTTTGTTTTGTTCTTGTGGTGCAGTGTAGAGCAGTGTTTCACTCTGAGATGAGTAGAGTACCTTGTGTGTGTAAATATTTTAATATATATATTCTAATATATTCTAGCATTAGAATAATGTGTATATTCTGTAGAATATATATAATAATAATGTATATTCTGTAGGAGCTAAATATAAATTTCTCTTTAAGAATAGGTTTTGCTGCTATTTTATTATTTTTAAACATACATAGGATACTACATAAGAAAAAAAAATGAACAGATGATTTTGGGCCTAGAGGGATATCTTTCTACAAAGGCACTTGTATAGGCAACCAGAAACACTGAACTTCTCTGACAGTCTCAGTATAATTCCCTATAGTTTGGGAAGATGGGAAGTTTACCTTTAATCTCCATTTTTTTGTTGGTCCATCTCTGGCTTTCTCTTTATCCTAAAAAGTAGATCCTCCAAATTCTTACCAAAAGCCTATAGAAGCCTGTAAAATATTCTCATCTTTAAGGGCTCTAGAACTAGAATTTTGTCCCTAACCCTGTGAAAACTGCTCAGAAAACAATGACAAACAGCAACAACAACAACAACAACAACACTACCTCTCTTCTGTTTCTCCTCTTCAGAAATCCTTTAGTTATGCCTAAAGAGAAAGCCTCAAATGTGGGTTTTCTTCTTCTAGATCTTGGACATTTAATATTTCATTACATGTTTAGCTCTCCAACTCCTTTTTTTTTTTTTTTCATTCCAAAAGGAAGATTCAGAATTTTCAGTCTAGCAGTACCATAATATGAATTTTTATGGCTATTTTCCATCTCAATACAAATTTCTCTAAAAAATTTTACCTGTAATACCCTAATATAAATGTAAACTTTATGACTTGTCCACATATCTCTCATATAACAATTTATTGCTGTGTTTCAATAATAGTTACAGATTACAGCCAAGTTTGCATCTTTCATGTGCTTTTTCTCTTCTGGCTATTTGATCTTTCTGTGTTGAGAATTCAAATCCTTTTATGCAAAAGGTACTGAACAGTATATTTTATAACTTGTATCTCCATAGATTCTAATATAATGATTCACACAAGGGACCTCATCAAGTTATCATTAATAATTTCATGTACCTTCAAATAAATATTTTAATGATACTCAATATTTTTGGAAGGTGGTAGAGACTGATTTTATTTAATAAAATTCCATTCCCTTTAATTTTGAAAATTGAGATTTATCATATGTGCAGCTCAAAACATAACATTCTAATTTGATTAGAGGATTCTCATTGCTATTTCTTTATTATAATAAATAAATTACATTCATAATCAAGATTAAATCAACTTTTTTTTTTTTTTTTAGATGGAGTTTCACTCTTGTTGCCCAGGCCGGAGTGCAGTGGTGCAATCTCGGCTCACTGCAACCTCCACCTCCCGGGTTCAAGCAACTCTCCTGCCTCAGCCTCAGAGTAGCTGGAATTATGGGCATGCACCACCATGCCCGGCTAATTTTTTTTTTTTTTTTTTAAGTAGAGACGGGTTTCTCCATGTTGGTCAGACTAGTCTTGAACTCCCGACCTCAAGTAAACTGCCTGCCTTGGCCTCCCAAGGTGCTGGGATTACAGGTGAGAGTCACCATGCCTGGCCTGAATCAACTTTTTAAGATACTGTCCTGATGTCTTGTTCAATATGTGTTTAAAAGTTAGCCTTGGCCTGGCCCGGTGACTCAGGTCTATAATTCCAGCACTTTGGGAGGTCAAGGTGGGTAGATTCACAAGGTCAGGAATTCAAGATCAGCCTGGCCAATATGGTGAAACTCCGTCTCTATTAAAAATAAAAAAATTAACCAGGCATGGTGGCACACACCTGTAGTCCCAGCTACTTGAGAGGTTGAGGCAGAATCATCACTTGAGCCCAGGAGGTGGAGGTTGCAGTGAGCCGAGATCATGACACTGCACTCCAGCCTGGGCAACAGAGCGAGACTCCATCTCAGAAGAAGTCATTTTTATCTGGGTTTATGTTTGCAAATTTTCTACTTTTTTAGTAGTTCTTATTTCTCTTTGCTTTTATTATGTGCTTTTCTAGACCAGACAACCTTGTGGGAGGCACATTTAATAAAGAGCTATATCTGACATCATAAAATTATTTATAAAATCATTTCTATTTGACAGCATGTTACTGTGATTTATTTAGCACCTGCATGTCAGCTAACTATGTCAAAGTGAGTTGTACTTGAAAATAGTTCATGTGTAGGGCACATGTAGTCACAAGAAGTTTCACAATAAGAGAGGTTATTAATGACAAGGGGATTTTCATGTTTGCCTCTTTTTTGTATTAAACTTCTGCTCATGCTGCTGTTCATTTTAGCTGGAGTTGGACTGATTTTTATATAACTGCAGCGTCTGCTATGCAACTACATGTAACAGGTCCCATGTTTCTGATTTATTATAGTGACGTTTTAGAGCTTCTTATAAATTGCCATATGGGCATCTCCCTTTATACTTCTTGGCTTTTATACGTGAGTTGCTCAATTAATATTTGAAAAAGAAATTAGTGCTATTATGCCTCTTCATAAACTTTAGAATCACTTTGGAAATACTTAAAATCCTATGAGAAACTTTAATTCATTAACTACATAAATTATCTTGGTTAAAATACATTTCTAAACCATCTATGAACACCTCATTGAGTTTGGAAATCACCAAGTCTAAAAGAAAAGAAAAATACAGTGAAGGCTTTTTGGTTTTTATTACATAAGATATATAACATTCATTTTACTTCCAGATATTTTATGTGCTTGATAACATATTTCTCTATATTCTATGTTTATTAGGAGGGTACTATTTATTGATTCTTGAGTGTTTGTCATTTATTTGACTCCAATAATTTTGGGAGGATGTAAAGTTTAATAGAAAATCTTTTTGTCTGTAAAAGTCAACTGGTAGAGCTGAGTCCCAGTTCAACAATAACCTAAGTTGCATTATTCTAAAGTGTGTAAAAGGTTTTAAATATAAATTATGAGAGAAAATGAAAAAAGCTTCAGATAAAATATTAAATTTCCTCTAGGGTAAGTTGTTTGCTTTCATGTTCTGTTGAAGTGATGCCTTTTGATGGCTTAGCTAAATTATGGGCTTTGGAGTCAGAAAAGCCTGGAATTAAATCCTTTCTCTACCACTTTCTAACTGTGTGACTTTAGGCACATAATCTCTATAATTTTCATTTTCCTCTGTTGTAAAGTGGGTACAAAAATAGCCACACAGAGTTGATGCAAATATTAAAGCCACCTAATACATTTCTTCTATGTCTAATGCTGAGCCCTTAACTTTCATGTTGAAAACATGTAAATGGATAATATACATCACAATCACTAGTTGTTATGGTCCAAATGTTTGTGTCCCCTCAAACTTCATTTACTGAAATCTTAATCCTCAACAAGATGGTATTAGGTGGGGCCTTTTGGGAGGTGATTAGGTCAAGAGGTCTGTCATGGAAATGCAATTAATTTCCTTATAAAAGAGATCTAAAGGAGCCCATTCACCCTTCCACAAGGTGAGAATACAGCTAGAAAGTGGCATTCTATGAAACATGAAGTGGGCCCTCACCAGACACCTAATCTGCTGGTGCCTTGGTTTTGGACTTTTCTGCCTCCAGAACTGTGAAAAATGAATTTTGGTTGTTTATAAGATACTCAGTTTATAACTTTAAAAAATAGCAGCTTGAATGGACTAAGACACTATTTATTTCTGTGTTTGGAATTTAGCCCTAGCGAGACCTTTTCACTTTTTTTTTTTTCTCTGAAAAGTTTTAAGATAATATAGGGAACAAAAAAAAGAGCAGGATTTATACACAAACCAGAATACTTTAAGAGTGAGATAAGGCTGGGCGCGGTGGCTCACGCCTGTAATCCCAGCACTTTGGGAGGCCGAGGTGGGTGGATCACGAGGTCAAGAGATCGAGGCCATCCTGGTCAACATGGTGAAACCCCAACTCTACTAAAAATACAAAAATTAGCTGGGCATGGTGGCGCACGCCTGTAGTCCCAGCTACTCGGGAGGCTGAGGCAGGAAAATTGCTTGAACCCAGGAGGTGAGGTTGCACTGAGCCGAGATCGCACCATTGCACTCCAGCCTGGGTAACAAGAGCGAAACTCCATCTCAAAAAAAAAAAAAAAAAAAAAAAAAAGAGAGAGAGATAAAGACCCAAAGTACAAAATTAGCTTGGCATGCATTAGAATTGCAGATTTCAGGGCCCTACCCACAAGTTTAGTACAGAGGTGCAAGATTCATTTCTAAGAAAAACACCTCAAGTAATCCTGAAATATACTAAAGTTCAGAATCGTTAAAGGAAGACATAAATGTCCCTGTAATAAAATTATTATTTTTTAAAAAAAACTCAAACGACATTTAAATCCATGCATTTTTTTTTTTAAATGAATTGTTATATAACAATTCTTTATAGCAAATTGAGGAAAGTTTCCTAGGCAAAGGAATACATTTGAAACTCCATAGCATGCGCTAGACTTTTCATTTATAAAGTAATGTAGCATCACCCCCACACATCATTTATAAACATTTTGAAAATTTCAATTAAATATTAAAATCCAAAGCAGAATCTTTGTTATGTGTGAAAAAATTTCAACAAGTGGAGCAAAAAATTGCAAATATTATTGATCAGTTAATACATGTAATAAATAGTAACTGCATATTTTTCCAAGCAACATTGGCATTAGAGAGTTATTTAAGGTATACAGAGTGCTACTAAATGATGCTCTGGTCTGCTATATTGCTGTATGCTCCTCCTATGTCTCTTACCATTATTTTATTAATTACTGTAAAATTAATATATGCCTATTAAATCTAGATTTGACTGGAATATGCTGTAAGTCCCATATCCCCAACCTCGCGATTTTCCTTACCCTCCATAAGAGATAATTGCTAAAATTTTTGAATATGGTAATGATATTTTTATTTTTAATATAAACTATGTATCTTATATTTCTTCTTAATGTCTTTAAAATTTAAATAACTCATAAATTATCAAGTGAAGAGTGAAAGGCTGTCATTTGCAGATGTCTTATTTCATCTACCTGTTGGCAGTCTCTGTCGCTATGCATCTTTTCTCTCAGTCCCTTAAGATGCCAGAATCATTGAACTTCCATTAATTTTGAAACAAATGTGAGATCTTTTGGTGGGTAATTTAATTACTCATCCAGCTGTTCACTCTTCAAGAAGTTATAATTAGGGATTGTATTCATCTGCCAGTGGCACCTAGGAAATAGAATCAAAAGTATAAGAAGATCTAAGGTCCTCATCCTCAGCTGCACATTACTGTAATTTGGAAAGCTTATAAAGACATAAGCATACAGGCTGGGCGTTGTGGCTCATGCCAGTAATCTTAATACTTTGGGAAGCCAAGGCGGGCAGATCATTTACAGTGAGGAGTTTAAGACTATCCTGGTCAACATGGTGAAACCCTGTCTCTAGTAAAAATGCAACACAAATTAGCTGGCCATTGTGATGGGGGCTAGTAATCTCAGCTACTTGGGAGGCTGAGTCAGGAGAGTCACTTGAGCCTGGGAGGCGGAGGTTGCAGCGAGCCGAGATCCTGCTATTGCACTCCAACCTGGGCACCAGAGCAAGACTCTGTCCCCCTGTCCCCACCAAAAAAAAAAAAAAAAAAAAAAAAGACATAAGTATACACACACACACACACACACACACACACAGAGAAAGAGAAAGAGAGAAAAGAAACAATGCTCAGGGTCTCAGCACTGAGAGTTTTAATGTGCAGTCTGTTTGGGAAACATTGCCCCATATCAGCCATCATAAATGAAAAACTGAAATAAACAGATCAAATTTTTAGGCACATCATCAGGATTTCCATAGAAATTGAGACTGTAGTGCTCTCAAGGTTGGGTGGGAATGAGGTTTGGTTAGTGCTATATAGAAAACAGCTAACCTTTCTTACCAAACCTCAGCAAAAAAATTTTAGTCATTGAAACAGAATGGAACCTCCTAAGGGTCTGGTTATCAGAGTCTAAATATCCATGGAATTAAACAATGTTGTCCTATTTATGTTCTGGGAAACACTAGTCTAGAAATGTGCTCTGCAAAACAATAGCAGCAACAACAGCAAAAACAGAGGGGGACAGTTCTGTGGCCTAATATGTTTGAGATGTTCTAGGTAAGTGTCCCTATCATGGGCTGATACACTGCAATTTGCACGTTAGCACGTGACATGCCTGAGACATCCTGTAATTGAGACATCCGTTCAACTTGTTCTGTTTTTAAGCTCAGTCTTTCCCAAACATAAACATTCAACAAATATTAGATTGAGAACCACTTTGAGCCGAACAATGTTCTAGGTATTATGGATGGAAAACTATAAACCTCCCTGCTTTGGTACAGTTTGTTTTCTAGGAGGATTAAGATAAACAGGCAGATAATGATCAAATAAGAGAAATCCCCCCAAATATGAGAAATATAGAGAAAGTAGGAAGATATTTACAGGGGGTATCAAGTACACAAGTACTTTAGAGACTGTGATCAAAAGGGACCTGTCTTGGGGCTAATATTTTAGTCAAGGCTTAAAATGACAAGAGAAGCTGGGCATGCAAAGATCTGGGGAAAGAACTTTCAGAGCAGAATGGACTGCTGGTTCAGATTCCCGAGAGGACTGAGCTTGGCTTCTTCAAGTAGGTCCAGTGTGGTTAGAGCATAATGGAAGTGGTTGCCGAAGACTGTTTGGATAAGGAGTTTAGGTTTTGTTCTAAGTGGTAAAGGAAGCAGTGAGGATGGCAGAGTTAAATTTACCTTCACTAGTGTTACTGTGTGCTCAGAGGGGAAGATACTGGGAGTGACGACAAAGAACAAGATATTAAAAAAAACCAGGAGCCAGTACCATGCTGTTTTGATTACTGTAGCCTTATAGTATAGTTTGATGTCAGGTAGTGTGATGCTTCCAGCTTTATTCTTTTTGCTTAGAATTGATTTGTCTATGTGGGCTCTCTTTTGGTTCTGTATGAAGTTTAAGGTGGTTTTTTCCAGTTCTGTGGAGAAGGTCAGTGGTAGCTTGATGGGGATAGCATTGAATCTGTAAATTACTTTGGGCAGTATGGCCATTTTCACGATACTGATTCTTCCTAACTATGAGCATGGAATGTTTCTCGACCTGTTTGTGTCCTCTCTTATTTTGTTGAGCAGTGGTTTGTAATTCTCCTTGAAGAGGTCCTTTACATTCTTTGTTAGTTGTATTCCTAGGTATGTTATTCTCTTTGTAGCAATTGTGAATGACAGTTTGTTCTTGATTTGGCTCTCTTTAAGTCTGTTATTGGTGTATAGGAATGCTTGTGATTTGTGCACATTGATTTTGTATCCTGAGACTTTGCCGAAGTTGCTTATCAGTTTCAGGAGATTTGGGGCTGAGACTGTGGGGTCTTGTAAATATACAATCATGTCATCTGCAAATGGAGACAATTTGACTTCCTCCTTTCCTAATTGAATACTGTTTATTTCTTTTTCTTGCCGGATTGCTCTGGCTAGAACTTCCAATATTATATTGAATAGGAGTGGTGAGCGAGGGCACCCTTGTCCAGTGCCAGATTTCAAAGGGAATGCTTCCAGTCAGAGGTAAAGACCAATGGAACAGAACAGAGGCCTCAGAGGCAATGCCATACATCTGCAACCATCTGATCTTTGACAGCTCTGACAAAAAGAAGCAATGGTGAAAGGATTCCCTGTTTAATAAATGATGTTAGGAAAACGGGCTAGCTATATGCAGAAAGCAGAAACTGGACCCCTTCCTGACACCTTACACTAAAATTAACTCCAGATGGATTAGATAGACTTAAACATAAGACCTAACGTTATAAAAACTCTAGAAGAAAATCTAGGTCAAACCATTCAGAACATAGGCAAGGACTTCATGACTAAAACACAAAAAGCAATGGCAACAAAAGCCAAAATAGACAAATGGGACCTAATCAAACTCCACAGCTTCTGCACAGAAAAAGAAACAGTCATTAGAGTGAATCAGCAACCAACAGAATGGGAAAAATTTTTGCAATCTACCCACCTGACAAAGGGCTAATATCCAGAATCTACAAAGAACTAAAACAGATGTACAAGAAAATAGCAAGCCCATTCAAAAGTGGGTGAAGGATATGAACAGACACTTTACAAAAGAAGACATATATGAGGCCAACAAACATATCAAAAAATACTCATCATCACTGGTCATTAGAGAAATGCAATCAAAACTACATTGAGATACCATCTCATGCCAGCTACAGTGGCGATCATTAAAAAATCTGGAGACAACAGATGCTGGAGAGGATGTGGAGAAATAGGAACACTTTTACACTGTTGGTGGGAGTGTAAATTAGTTCAATCCTTGTGGAAGACAGTGTGGCAATTCCTCAAGGACCTAGAAATAGAAATCCCATTTGACCCAGCAATCCCATTACTGGGTATATATCCAAAGGATTATACATCGTTCTATTATAAGGACACATGCACACAAATGTTCACTGTGGCACTGTTTACAATAGCAAAGGCTTGTTACCAACCCAAATGCCCATCGACAATAGACTGGACAGGGAAAATGTGGCACATATTCACCATGGAATACTATGCAGCCTTAAAAAATGATGAGTTTGTGTCTTTTGTAGGGACATGGATGAAGCTAGAAACCATCATTCTCAGCAAACTGGCACAAGAACAGAAAATCAAACATCACATGTTCTCACTCATGGGGGGAGTTGAACAATGAGAACACATGGAGACAGGGAGGGGAGCATCACACAATGGGGTCTGTTGGGGGAAACTAGGGGAGGGACAGTACGGGGTGGGGAGTTGGGGAGGGATAACATGGGGGGACATGCCAGATATAGGTGATGGGGAGGAAGGCAGCAAACCACACTGCCATGTGTGTACCTATGCAACAATCTTTCATGTTCTTCACATGTACCCCAAAACCTAAAATGCAGTAAAATATATATTTTTAAAAAAAGACCAGGAAGAGGCTGTCAAGGTAGTTCTGGTGAGGTGATTCTTTGTTGAACTGAGTGATCATAATTGAGATAAAGATGCCTCGATTTGGGATATAATTTGAAGATGCGATCACAGATATTCCTGTGTTGTATGAGCTTGAACATTTAGCATATAGGGTACTGATGGGGTGGGGGCAGGAGGTAGGGGATGGATTGACAAGGAAAATCAAATTAATTTAACTATAAAACACTCAATCTTTTAAAAATGTATTAGAAAATGTTTTGGTAAATGCTAGGAAAGGAATATCTGTGAAGTAGAAAGAAAAACAGGTGAATGGTCAGACTCTTTGTGTACTGGCGTTTCTAGTGTATTTATCTTTGCCTTGTGCAGTCTACATAAAGTTGAACTTATTTGTTGAACAAGTCATGGGCAAGGTACCTATAATGAACCTGAAAATGTAGTTGCATGTTCCCTTATTATGAAAGAAATAAATGGAGGAGAGGAAGAGGAGGACATGACAAGGAGGAGGAGAAATAAAAATGAAATGTAAGTTATTAAGAATAACTTTTGCTTCATGCTGACTTCTCCACCTGTAGTCTTTTTTGTTTTTCTTTTTCTTTTCTTTTTCTTTTTTTTTTTTTTTTTTGAGACAGAGTCTCACTCTGTCGCCAGGTGATAGGCAGGAGTGCAGTGGCGCAATATCGGCTCACGGCAACCTCCGCCTCCTGGGTTCAGGCAATTCTCCTGCCGCAGCCTCCCGAGTAGCTGGGATTACAGGCACGCGCCACCATGCCCAGCTAATTTTTGTATTTTTAGTAGAGACGGGGTTTCACCATGTTGGCCAGGATGGTCTCGATCTCTTGACCTCGTGATCTGCCCGCCTCGGCCTCCCAAAGTGCTGGGATTACAGGCTTGGGCCACCGCACCCGGCTCCACCTGCAGTCTTAACAATGTGTGTCTTGTTAAGAAAACAAAGTTGCTTAGCGTATAGGGTACTGGTGGGGTGGGGGCAAGAGGTAGGGGATTGACTGACAAGGAGAATCAAATTCTCTTTGCTGCAGTATGTGGGCGTTACAGGTAAGCTACGTGTTAGGTAGATGCATCCTGATTTTATAGAAGAAGCATAGCTCCTGGTCTTACCATATAATGGTTGCAAATACGAGAGGATTTTTTTCCTCTCCTTTGTGACATTTAATTTCCTTATCTGCAATTTGACTGTGCTAGATTTCTCTAGCTTTAAAATTCTAAAGTCCATGAGTTTAATTGTAGGTCCTTCCAAATTATTGTTGTTTCTAGTTTCCCTTAACAATCTGAATGTGTGTCTATGCCAGTATGCTGCTGAGGTTCGACTACCTGTTACCAGAGTGTAGCTTGAACTTCATTGTTGGGTGGTACTTTCCTTTATATTAATAAGTTAGATGAGAAAGCGAAAGAAGCGAAACATGTCGTAAGTTGATTCATTCATCAGTGATGTCAGCAACTTCTTTGTTGACTTAGATAATATTTTTTCAACCCTTGGAGAATATTTTCTCACTTTCTTCTGGCACTATTCACAATGTTAAGTGCTACAGACATGGTATACTTTTATGTTTAATCTACACTTTACAGAAGCAATCTTTATTGCAGGTATCGTGGTTGAAAACTGGTTTAATGGGGTGGTAGAATTTCAACTCTCTTCGTAAAAAGAAAAGTTTAAGCCACAGTGATTTCTGTGGATGGAGAGACATCATGACATAACTGTTAATGTGATTTTCTTGTAGAAGGTAGCACCATTCATAGTAAAATGCAGATCACGCATTGCTCATAGACATTATAGGTGACAAACTGAAACGGATATTCTCCATATACATTGATTTCCTTCTTTCCGTTTTCTTGTAGGGTTTTTCAGGAAATGCAAATGCAGACAGTGTTGTGTACTATAGACTCCAGCCTTCTATCAAAGCCAGATTTCTGCGCTTCATCCCTTTAGAATGGAACCCCAAGGGCAGAATTGGAATGCGAATCGAAGTGTTTGGATGTGCATACAGTAAGTGTTTGTTTATCCAACACACTGACATAGATATCAAAAGAGATGTTTTAAAAGCCAAACTGCAAACTGAAACGGACTTTTTAGCTATGTAAAGAGATATAAAAAATAGGAATGATTTTTGTGGAAAGCTTTTTTTGTGTGTGCCCCTGCATGCCAATATTGACTTTACTGTTCGACTTTAACATTTTAATTCAGAGGCGGAAGTACTTGATAGATAGATAGATTCATGGATACATGTGAATGCATTTATTTAAATAGAATATTATTGACTTGATTCTAACTTTCAAGTATTAGAACTTTCCTTCATGAGTTATATTTGACAAAATTTCATTTAGGCATCCTTAGTTTTATAAAAGGGAGAGTGTTCCATTTAGTTTAACTAGTCATCTGTTATAAAATGAAAAAATATTTTTCTCTTTTGCCTAAAAACAGTGTCATGCAATTCACTTTTAAATATGCCGTGCTCTCTGTATAAATTATTAATTTATACAGAGTTATTAAAATTATTAAATTTTAATTTATAATTTATACAGAGTTATTAAAATTATTAATTTATACAGAAAGTAGAGACCTCTGCCAGAATATATAACATGTGTTTAAAATACTTTCACATAAAAAAGATGGAAACCACAGATTTCACTTAGTCTGTTCTTAATGAAGCGTATTATTATATATATTTTTTGTGGGGAAGGGACCTAAGAGTTATTGATAGTACACCTCAAGCCAAATTATCCTGTTAGATACTCTTTCATTATGGAACAGTGAGTTAGTTAATATGATTTACAATTATCAGACGAACAGTGTGAGGTTTGAAGAGATTCAGTAATTTGCTCAGAGCCTCACGTATGAAGTAATCTAGAAAAGAACCAAGGACGGCTCAATTTCACAATATTGTTTTTTCTCTAGTAAACATTTATTTTTAGCTACTAAAGCTTTTTTCACATATATGCTATCACTTTATGATGTAAGCCAAGTTAAGTTCTGCTTCACTTTATTTACATAAAAGGAAAGCAGGTCATAAGGGGATCAAGTGAGTCGTGTAAACTCTGACAGAGGGATCACGTCGCATGGTTTGCATGGGTCTTCTCCTGTGTTTCGTGTTGTTCTCAGTGTCCATCTCTACCATCAAACATCTTTGACAGCCCTGATTTCTCCAGGGCCTACAAAATAATACTAAAAGTATTAATATAATATTAATAGTAATAATAGCAGTAACACTAATAGTAATATTAATAACATGAATTTCTGTAATTCTAGAAAGAGCAGTGTTTTCTTAGTGCTTGTTATATGTACTATTCTAAGCAGTTTATGACTCCTCAAAATAGCTCAGATAAATATTACTAGGTAACTTCTCCGTTCACCTACTTTGAAAATGAGAAAGCTAAAGCTTACAGAGAGTGACCTGCTCCAGCCACACAGACAGGAAGTGGCAGAGCTGGATTTGCAGGCAAGTTTGCCAAACTCCAGAAAGCAAGCTCATGTTGACATTTCCTCTAGTTGTTGAATAATAAAGATGAGTCAGTGACCAACTAACCTCTCACTGTCTGTCCACCGTAATTGCAGGCTTTCCTGGCCTCAACAGTCCAGCTTATCTACTCCATGTAGTTCCTCACATCACAAATACAACACCTGAATAAAATAATGCATTAAAAAAAAATCCTACCCGCAGTTTTGATTCCGGAAACTAGAGCTTGGACAGTAGTCTTATTTGTCTTCGGATCATAGAGTTTAGCAAAGCTCATGTCACATGATGGACAACTAGTAAAACAAATTTCAAAGTGCTTCCTATTTACGGTTATATTCTCCACTTATTCAGAGTGTCCACCTTGCAAAATATTTGTCTATCACAGTGTAAAAATAGCTAACAGTTATTGTGCATGTAATTTTTCATAGACATTCTACTAATAATTTAATCCTCAAACCACCCATTTATTAGAGAGAAAACAGGTTCTTAGAAACACTAAGCAATTTGTTCAATACCACACACTTAGTATGCGTTAAATCTAGGATATAAACTGAATATTAACAAACATAACTTTAAGAGCAACAGTTTAATGAGACTGTTTATGCTGTTTTGCTGGCTCTAAAGCACCAGATATAATGTCCACATGGTGGTGATAACTAAAGTACAGGTTCTTTTGAGTTATCTGCTGCTCTGTGACTCATGATAACTAAAACCTCCCCCTCACTTTCTTGATCTGCAACCTTCTGGAATATTCTTTTTGCTGGGACTTCATTTGCTATCTTTGGGGTGAGCATACTGTCCATGTATTTGGTCATTCTTCTTTTCACATTGACCCATGGTTAAAATAGTAGTACCAGGAGCCAATAGGATTTTAAATTCAAACTTAAACCCATATAGGGAAATAGTATGGCAGGAGTTAATGGCAAATTATGGTTGTGTAATTTTAAACCATTATTAAACGAGAAGAAGTAATAAACTTAATGGACAAATATTCTTGTAGATAATTAGAAAATAACCCAAGAATGGGTTGGATGTGAGTATCTTATGGGAATGTGTTTGATCAAATTGACTTTGATTGACTTTAATACCTCAATTACACCATAGTCATGCTCACATTTTCTACTTATTCATAGCATTGGCTTTGCAATATATTAATTTATTAAAACGATATTATATAGCCGTCATTTATTAAACAGTTAATATATGTCAGAGACTGTAAAGAATAAACATCTACTGATTTGTTGGTGACAATGTCTGGAAGCAGGCACATGAATATTGCCATTTCTTGCAGGAGTCAGAGGAGACAAGCAGAATTGTCTACTGAATAAGATGTATAGTTTTCTCTGAGTGACATGGAAAAGGAATAGCTGGGACTACTGGCTTTCCCCACCCTCAGAAGGAAAGGCTGTAGTTCCTATCATCACAAGCATCCCATTGAAAGATTTTGTCTGCAGCTCCCTTAAGTAGCACAGACCCAAGATCAGACTGGATTTTCTTCAGACATACAAAACCATTCTCCCGCAATCTCTGTTAAAAGGAAGGTGGTGTTGCGAGTGGGTGGGGTTTCTTTACTGAATCACAGCCACAGGACATCTGTCCATGTTCAACAAAGTAGGTTTCCCCTGAGCTTGAGGAAGGCCTGAAGGATTGCATACAACCCCCCTGTCTCCCTTGTCTATACCTCCTCATCTGTATCAAATAAAGGTGACTTGGGTGTGCTTTACCTGAGCCATTCACTCAAGTGTAGCACACTTCACAGACTGCTTCATCTCTCCTGACATAGAAGAAGGTGAACTTAAGAGATATTAGTAGCTTCTGCAGGGTTACACAACCCATGTTAGATTTAGGATTTAAAATCAGCTCTACCATTTTCCTAAGACTGTGCTCTTGATAACTATAAGAATCATACATGTATTGAGCTTTTAACGATTTATTGGCACTTGCTAAAAAAGAACTCTATTAGGTATTGGGTATAGGGAAAAATTCTAAAGTCATATATATTTTCTTAATAAAGGTAGGCATGTGCAATGCTGGAAAGATTGTATGTGCTAAGTGTAAAATATTGTAGCGTGAGTATGGGTATGAGGGATAAAGTGATTGATAAACTGTGGTTAGTATAAGAAAATTTGTAACAGTAGATTTTGAAACTAAGGCAGAGTATGGTGGTTCACACCTGTAATCCCAGCACTTTGGGAGGTCAAGGTGGGTGAATCACAAGATCAGGAGTTCAAGACCAGCATGGACAACATGGTGAAACCCCATCTCTACTAAAAATACAAAAAATTAGCTGGGCATGGTGGCAGACATCTGTAATCACAGCTACTCCAGAGGCTGTGGCGGAGGTTGCAGTGAGCCAAGATTTCAGGGCTGCACTCCAGCCTGAAACAAGACTCCATCTTGGGTAAAAAAATTTTTTTTTGAAATGAGTTTGCAGATAGTTTCACATGGGAGACTGAGAGGATAGTCCAAATAGGGAAAGTGCTGTACGTTAGTCAAGCACAGGAAAGAGGATTACTGGGATGATTATTTGAGTACAGTCATCCAGACCGAAATTAGGGCTACAGGTTAGAGGGTGAAATCTGGAGGCAGCAGCTCATTAGAAGGCTTTTACTCTTGTTTGGGCAAGTGATGGTAGAACCCCAAGCTAAAGGAACAGCAATCAGTAAAGGGGGAGAAAGGGTCAGGCATGGTGGCTCACGCCTGTAATCTCAGCACTTTGGAAGGTCGAGGAATGTGGATCACCTGAAGTCAGGAATTGAAGACCAGCCTAATGAACATGGCGAAACTGTGTCTCTACTAAAGATACAAGAATTAGTCAGGTGTGGTGGCGTGCACCTGTAATCCTAGCTATTTGAGAGGATGAGACAGAAGAATCGCTTGAACCCGAGAGGTGGAGGTTGCAGTGAGCCAAAATTGTGCCACTGTACTTCAGCCTGGGTGACAGAGTAAACCTGGCTCAAAGAAAAAGGTAAAGGGACAGGTAAGTAGATTCAAAATATTCTGAGGACATTGAATCAAGGGATCTTGGTTATTGTATGTGGGGTAACACTGAGTTATCAAATTTGCTTTTCTTCTTTCCTTCCTTCTGCAATCCTTTTTATTTTCTTCGAATTTGAACAACTGTCTGGAAGGGGGTGTCATTTACTAGATTGGAAATGAGAGAATAAATAGATTGTGGAAGGACTTGAGATAATTAAACTCACTGTTGACACATTGAGTTTAAGTGCCTGTAATATATGGAAGATTGGAACTGCAAGCTCTCTGGGTTGAAGATGTAGAATTAAAACCTATCTATCATTATTGTTAGTAAATCATAAAGTATCCCACTTATTGTACTACTGTTAATAACAAAAATGTGAAGTGCTATGTTTGAATGACTGCTCAGTTCTTGAAAAATGGGAATGCATTTCTGCCATAATAAAAGCAGCTCCTTTGTACTGTTTTTCAGGTGCAATAAAATTTTTATACCAGGCTCCCCTTGTGCCTAGTACATGTTTGCTGAGGTCATAGATGTAAGCCTATCCTGTGATTGTTGCAGGAAAATGGCTATTGTGATAACCACACATAATTTTATTGCCCTCTACCCTAACAAGTTAGGGCAATAACTTGTTATGAAGGAACATCAAGTGAATGGAAAATCCATATGAAAGAGCATGTTCTGCTTTTATTTTGGTAAACTTGAAGTTGTTTCCTGAGTAATGAGAGAAGCAGCAGCTAAATTTTATAGGATCAAAGAGAATCTATAAATTTTAAATATCTTGGCCATAGCAGCAGTGATCATGTTTATAGATTTAGCAAAGAAATGTATAGAAATAAATAAGTGGTGAGAGAAAGAAAGAAAATGAAAAGAATATGTTTGATGCTACAGAACAATACTATATGTCTCAAAGAGAAGTAAACAATGGTGAACAAAGGAAAATAAATGGGTAAAAGTGAATATGCCTGCAATGGCTTTAGGAAGCAGCGTTAAACCACAGGAGATAATGTTCTTTAACTGTGGATGAATTGTTGAGGTAATTGTCCTTAGTGTAAATTCTAAATTCCTTTTCTGTAGTTACTGTATAAACATCCTCATTTTACAGCGCATGATCATCTCTTCCTCATCCCCGACAGAATAACATCCAACTGTCAAGCCGTACTCAACTAATTTGTTTCTGTGGCAAGACTTGATTTTATAATTTTTCTAGCCTTAGGGTTTTTGCACGATGGCTAGGGCATTCACCATGTACCTACCCAGCCTTCATTTCTCTACCTGGATAATTCTCTTACTCATTTTCTTTTCTCAGTATAGAAATCTCTGGTTCTGACAACTTCTCTAATGTCCCACATTCAAATCAGGGACAGTTTCCACCCACTTGTAGAACAGCTTTCTTCTTCCAATCATAACATGCCCACATTATACCGGGTTGCAAGCAGACATTCTTTTTTTTTTTTTGTTATTACTCTTCTGGGTAAAAACTAATAACAGAAATAAATGAATGAGTGTAGATAGGCTTAGTAAGCCTCAGGAATGCTTTCTCCATCATTCTAGTGTTCAACCTGTTAAAGATCAAGAATAAAGGTCAGGGCATGAGAAGAACTGAGGAGGAAGATTGGACATAATCAGCAACTTCATGTACAGGTGTGTTAAACCATTGTGTTTAATTGCTTCAATGCAGCAGTTTAAGAGAAAATTGTGGATCATATTTAATAAATGAAACATCAGTCATTTTAAAACATATTAACTCTTACAAAATGGGACTCTACATTTTATTATGTAAAAAGTTCCCATTTTTATTCCATAATAAAATACAAAGTTGGAATTATATACAACCATCAGCAGATTTAAGATTAGAAAACACATAAATAGGAAATATTAAAAAGTAGCATAAAAAGTGCAGACATTTACCTGGGTAAGAAAACACTGAAAGAGAGCTAGATATTAGTCTCTGCCTATTCAGGATGCTAATCTCTCATATCATATGTCTGGTTAGGGGAAAAAAGGAAAAGCAATAAATTTGTTAGCTTTGCTGAAAGAATAGTTATAATTGAGTTCAATACCTATCTATTGAGCAAGTCCCACATGCTGCTAAAAGCTTGGCTAAGGTGAATTAGATAGTTCTTACACTCAGATTATCTATCAACTAATATTGTAGCTGAAAAATCTTGTTTTATGTCAAAGTTTAAAAAGAAGAAAGATTCTGGTTGGCTTAATATCAACGAGTATAAATTCTCTAATTCTTTGCAAAGTTTATAATCTTAAGTTTGATGACAAGTGGAGTGTATCAGTCAGGGTTCTCTAGAGGGACAGAACTAATAAGACACACACACACACACACACACACACACACACACACACAGACACACACACACAGAGATATATGTTATATCTGAGTGAGTTGTTAGGAAAGTACCACACTCTGAATCTGATTGTGAGTCCTTTATTGCCAGTGACCTAGAGTCAGCTCACACTCAAAATCTCTTGGTGCTGAGGAAGGGGTTTGATTTCCTTTTATATGTTGCTCAGGGTAAGGGGGCAAAGTGGAATTTTACAGAAGCAGAATAAGCAAGTTAGCCAAGGAGGCTGATAACTAGGAGGCAGGAGGCTCCCATGATTGGTGATACAAGCGGTTTCCATGGTAGCTGGTTACCAAGGGGGTATTCGGTAGTTTCCATACAATCAGTCAAGGGGATATTCACAATAGCAAGTGGACTTGTCAAGGAGGATATGGTTACAGAGGTTATATGTTTCTATAGTTATAACCACAACATGACACTGCACAGTGTGGCCCAGGTATGCACTCAAGGGAGAAATGGTGGGGGGAGAAGCCAAGATGGAGTGATTCAGGCTCACATTTAAGATGGAGTTAGTTTGGTTCATCTCATATGTATGTGTATGTATGTATATATATATATGTATATATATATATATACATATATATTATACACACACTACATATATATACTATATACATATTAAATATTAAGTAGTTTACTCAGTAAACTACTTAATACTTAATAAACTCATACATATGATATATATGTATATATTATATGTGTGTATATATGTATCATATGTATGAGTTTATTAAGTATTAAGTAGTTTATTGAGTACTAAACATTGTTAAGTAGCTATTAAGGTCTCTCTGAATACGATTATGACACAAAGCCAGAGAGCTGATATATCCCTGAGGTAGGACAGTAAAGGTATATTGCTGGCCTTGCCAGCTGAAAGCAAATTGCTTCTGGTGGGCCTTATGGACAGGAATGGAGGAAAAGGCATTTTCCAACTCAATGGCTGCATGCCAGGTACCAGGAGATGTGTTAATATGAGTAGGCAATGAAACCACATCTGGTACAGCAGCTGCAATTGGAATCACCACTTAGTTAAGCTTAGGATGATCCACTGTCATTCTCTAAGATCTATCTGTCTTCTGCACCGGCCAAATGGGAGAGCTGAATGGGAATGTGGTGGGAATCACCACCCTGTGTCTTTCAAGTCTTTGATATTGGCATTAGTCTCTATAACCCCTCTAGGGATGTGATATCATTTTTGAATTACTGTTTTTTTCTTGGTAGAGACAGCTCTAATGGCTTCCATTGGCCTTTCCCACCATAGTAGCCCTCAGCCTACTGGTCAAGGAGCCACTATGGAGGTTCTGCCAGCTGCTAAGTATGTCTTTGCCAATTATGCATCCTGACACTGGGGAAACGACCACAGGATGAGTCTGGGGACACACTGGACCTACCGTAAGTTGGTCCTGACCTAAAACTCTGTTAATCACCTGACCTCCATAAGCCACTACTTTAACTGGAAGACCACCGTACTGTTTTATGCCCCCTAAAACCAATCTCAGCTCAGAGACAATGTCCATTAGTCCCCGAAGTTTCTGATTATTTCCCTTTCCCCAGTGCACAGTTACCCTGGTAAAAGGCTGGAGGTCTCCCTGGGGAAGGATGGGAGAAAGATTAACAGCGTAAATTGTCAGTAGTGTAGTGGGGTCCTTCCTCAAGGGGACCTGGCCTCCCCTTCATTCAAGGGGTTCTGGGTCTGTAAACTAACTCAATTCTGGAAATTGATTGAAGGGCTGTGATTCTCTGTTTTTCTATTTCAAATTAGTCTTTCATCCATTCAACCTAGAAGTTTTCTGCTTGTAAAAATTAAGTAGGAATACAGGAGGCTTCCTATCAATTTCTCTTCTAGGAACACTGTGATTAATTAGCCAATGCCAGAGCTCTACACAAGTCAGACTATTCTTTTTGTTACTTTGCCTCTGCTGTCCATAGTAGCTATGCTCACCTTTCCTTTGATGGTTGATTGCCCCTACTTGGCCCCTGCCAAAATAATAAATCCAATTATTCCTATTGTATTTAAATTTTGTAGTTGAGTGACTGCAGTTCCCACTGTTAGAGCTGACATACAGCGAAGAGCAATTATAGGGCTTTTCATAGTTGCGAGTGCTGCCCTCACAAATCTATTTTGCAAGGTATTGGTCAAGGGTATATCTTTGAGACCCTCCCAACTGGGATGAGTAGGTGTAAAGTGACTAATCCATTCCACCATCCCCATCTCCCTTTGGATTCTTTCCTCTACATTAACCCAGGGGACATCAGGCTTCCACCTCACTCACAGTGGGCCATCTTTCAATCCATATTTCAGCTAACCAAGCAAATATGCTATTAGAACATTTTTAGCTCCCTGAGCTGCAACATTAAATGCAGAATACCTACTTAGTGGGCTGAAATCAATAAATTCAGCCTGATTCAGTTCTATGTTCCTTCCACCATTACCCACACTCTTGATATCCATTCCCATGCCTCTTCTCCTGATTTCTGTTTATATAAATTAGAAAACTCAGGAAGTTCTTTTCAAGTGTAGTGCACCTCCTCATGGGTCACACTCTGAACCTCACCTCTAGGAGCCTGCCAGGACTTTAGTTATAGGTATAGAAGCAAACAGAGGTTTTGGGGGTGGCTCCTGAGGAGAATCAACATTATCTTGCTTGGAAACTGCCTCAGGGGAGGCTTTCACTGTTGCCTCAGGCAGTGCAGGGTTTATCTGCTCAGACAAAGGTGGAAAGGCTGATGGCAGCATGGGTCTGGGAGGGGATGTTGCCACTACTGGGGATGGGGAACTGGTTTCTTCTGGCAAGGAAGGTTCATCAGAGTTTACAAGCTCAGTGTTCCTAGCTTCATCAGGGTCCTCCACATGTCCCCATCCCAAGTTGCAAAGTTCCATTCTTTTCCAATCAATGCCCTCATTTTAACGGTAGACACCTGGTGAGGCTGTGCAGGCACCTGCCATTGCAGATCAGCCATTCACATGGTAAGAGCTTGTGTCTGATTTTCCACAAGTTCAGCTCTTTCTCTAAAGGAGATAAGACTCTGACTCTGGGCAATCTTAGAAGATTTGAGGCTCAGTATCTACTTCTGAAGCCAGGACAGAATCCCTGAGTTTATCATTTTCTTGCATCATTTTGTCCAGTGAACTTAGGAGCAACCAACCAGCTTCATAATGTTCCTCGGTTCTCCACATATGATCAAGGATATTATATATAGAGTCACTAAACTCTTTGCCTCTCATGAGTGGTAAATGTCAAATGCATTAATTTACCTGACTCTCTAAACAGTTCATGCCAAGGACTGTCAGTGTTCTCCATACTATTAGAAGTAGAGTCCTTAGCATTTTTGAGTCTAGTCATATTAAGCAGCCAACTCCAGAAACCCCCAACAACTAAAGAACTCCATCCTTAATATTCTGTTTTTTTCTAGAACCACTCATGATACCAAAATCTGTATTAGTTAGTGTTAATCTGACTAATACAGAATATATATATATACATTCACATAGGAGTTTATTAAGGAGTATTAACTCACACAATCACAAGGCTCCACAATAGGCAATCTGCAAGCTGAGGAGCAAGGAAGCCAGTCCGGGTTTCAAAGCTGAAGAACTTGGAGTCTGATGCTTGAGGGCAGGAAGCCTCCCGCATGGAGGAAGATGCAGGTGGGGAGGCGAAGGCAGTCTAGGCTTTTCATGTTTTTCTGCCTGTTTTATATTCTCTGGCAGCTGATTAGATGGTGCCCACCCAGATAAAGGGTGGGCCTGCCTGTCCCAGCCCACTGAGTCAAGTGTTAATCTCCTTTGGCAACACTCTCACAGACACACCCAGGATCAGTATTTTGCAGCCTTCAATCCAGTGAAGTTGACACTCAGTATTAACCATAACATGAAGTTCTTTTAAAATAAGATTAGCTATTAAGATACTAGAAAATAAGGTAACTATGAAAACTTATCAGGGTCATGGCAAAAGAATTCAGCATCAGTTGAAGAGATTCTCACTGACCAAAATGAAAATGTTTTAGTATCAATAAGGATTGTAACTGCCAAGTTTTGAAACAAATTAAATATGTTTGAGTGAATGAGTTCATGATAACAGCAATTGAAAAGCCCCATTGGTCATCTATGAGAGACATAAAGATCCAACTCCATATTCTGAAAACTCATAAACAAAGAGAGGAGACACCAAGTATGTTTTACTCTTCCTATGTAACTTATAACCAGATAGAAGAGGGGAGTGTATCTCTTTAATTAAATATTTTAGGTGATAAATAAAAAGGAATAATAGAATGTGTCTATTTGACAGCCCTAAATAAATGACGGGTTCAAGCTAACTATAAGAGTTCACAACAAGAGAGAAGATTTGTTTTTCAGTGTCAGTCAAGACAGCGTAGTTTTTATTGGACTAAACTGCCACCCATAAAAGTTGTATAAGTGTTAAATAAAATATATTTTAAAAACATGCTTTAGAGTTCTGAAGTTTATTAATGAAATGGAAGAAACTGGAGAGGACTTGATTCTTGGAAGAAGGGAAGTAAACTCTGGGAAATTCACATTTATCTTACTTTTACCAAAGGACCAACAGAAAATAGCCAGATTTTACTAAGCATAGGGGGACTAAGGTCAGAGTTCAAGGTTGCCAGAGAGGCTAGAAATTGAGTGGAAATATTCAAAAGAAGGAGGTAAGAGGATAAGGGTCCCTGCTCCTGCAGACACATTTCCCTTAGATCTTTGGCCAATTCTTGTAACTCACATGCTCAGGATGAAATGTCAAACAGCCCTGGAGAAAGCAGGAGGTAGAAGTTTAAAAGTCTGAAGATTTTAGTATCTGCCTAGGGCTGGAAGGACCACCTTTGGAGTTCAAGTCCTGCCAATTTAAAGGAATTTGTTAAATATCTTGGGCTTTCAATAAAATGCCACAAGGTTATCTGTCACAGGAGTAGAGATTTTTTAAAAAGGGAAGAAAGAAATCCCACTAATGTATTACCTTGGGAGTAAAGACTGTACCTGAGGACATACTGTTATATCCTAGGGCTAAGAACAAAACCCAAGCAGACTTATCCAACAAAACCTGGAACTAAGCCTTCATAGGGTCTAGGTGATCAGCCAGTAATTCATCTCCCTGTGGACCACTTCCATGTACTCCCTGCCAGCGCCATCCAGCGCTCCACTGTCTATCCCACACGCCTAACAATCCTCATCCCTCCCATATTCACCCCCTCCCTTTTCCCACTTCCTCCTCCTTTCCTGACCCCTCTGACAGATAGGGTTACCTACTCAGCTTAAATAGCACTTCCTTAGAGATGTCCCCAGTCACCAACCACATTTAAATCTCCATGTTCAAAAGTCTCCTGTAAACCCTGTCCTTTCCTTCCATGCTCTGGAATTTGCATATTTGTCTGTACATATTTACAAATGTAAATATGTACAATTTGTAAATATGAACAGTTATAATTTATAAATATTTACAGTTAACATATCTTTACTACTTTACCATCTTTTTAAATAGACCAGGTAAATATGTACAATTACAAGTTGTAATTGTACATATTATTTACATTATAATGTGTAAATATGTCTGTGTACACAGGAGGATTTGCCTGCTCTCTTCCTTCAGGATGGAGCATCCCTGAGGACAAATGTTTTCACTGTAGCAATAGCATCTCCCGCCATAGCACTTGGCACAGTGTTCAATAACTATTGGTTAAATGGTTGAATTTTTTAAAAATCTGATTATCCATGATATAAATGGTATCATAAATACATAAAAATCACAAATGTATTACATTCTTGCAACAGCAATTGATCAAAAGAGAGATACCTTTGAGATAAACATGTGATTCCAAGTGTTGTTATTATTAAAACGATAACAGTATACAAAATAATAAATTTTGAGGCATTTTGGTATTTCCATTTGATCCCTCTAGCATCTTTGCGTAGTATGAGAGGCTGATTTTTTTCTGTACACATCCGAATAAGGAAATGGATAATCAGCATTTAGGTAACTTCTGTGACATTACAGAAGTTGCAAATAAATATTAGAGATAGAAATGCAACTTACATCCTCTGATGACACATTCAAGTGTCCTTGACATAGTAGATGTTACTAATTTCAAATCTGTTTAAAAGGTTAATTTGGATTGATATTTAAGTGAGAATGATAATGTTTGTTCCCATAACCTCCTGGTGTGTTGTTACTGACCTTACCTTGGTCTATTTAAAAAGATAATAAAGTCATCTTTCCCCTGTAGTGATATATAGCTCTTGATTTCCGTGCCTTCTTCCTTTTTACTGTATTAATTTTAGTTGTTTTAAACGTAGGAGTACCTTAAATCATTCTGTGTTTTTTTATGCTACCATGCAAAAATAGTACAATCTATTTCCTGTTGATTTCTTGAGTACTTGGTCTTTCTTCATCGCTTTAAAAAACCAATTCAGTAATGCAGGTCTCGAGTACCTATCTATCATGCTGCTACTTTAATATTTCACTATATAATAGTTAAACAGCAACTCAGTCTGATTTGTGTTTCTCAGAATCAAAATTGGACCTCTGTTTGTTTCGTAATTCATGGGCAATAATTTTCAAATGAATAAACAGTGTGATCAGTGTTTAAGGGTGACTTCATGTTTAACTAAGAAGAGTTTGGTCTATACCCCTTTCCAATTGATGAAAAAGCTATATTATTTTTTTTTCTCTGATTTTTGAAGGCGACACTCTTGTTCTGTTTATATTTTGGGGAGATTCCCAAAGAATTAATGAAAGACTTTAGTGTATTTTTTATTAACTCTTTCATGACCTTGAAATGCAGTTAATTTTCTATCATTGAAAAATTGATTTTCTAATTTATGTATTTTCTATTCCAATTTTTCTCTTTTAAGTTTTGTAGTCATCTGACCTCAGCAATAATTCCATGATTCATAGTTTAATTCACAGAATCCATTTATCCCTAAAACATCTTCCGGGGACAAATCTCTACCACCTCCACAACTATCTGCAAGTACCACCCACAGTATAAATGAATAAAACATTTATTTCCATGGCACAATTTATTTCCAGGTACAACTCAATATGCAGTGAGGTCATTTATTTTCAGAGAATAGGTTCTTCCTAGCAAACAACACTTATGCTGCCATCTGCCTCAGACTCATTCAGGGACCTGTATTCCTGTTCCAGGTTAGAATTCCTGAGAGTCTGATTTGGTAAACATTAGGCCAAACCCAGGATGTTGAATGTTGAATGTATATGGAGATCCCAAGTGTTTCTTTTCCATTGGTTCTAATATAGCTGGACCCTAAAGCTCAGTTTGTGCTTTTGAATATTTTTCTTAGTAATTCACTTGGGGGTTGTGGGGGCATTGCTCTTTTAAGTGACAACCCCTCAAAATTTGAAAAGACTCAAACTTCTGGAGCCAGGGTACGATGCAGGGGTGGGGAGAAGATACCAGGAAAACTGGAATATATTACTATGAGGGGTGTGTGTGTGTATGTGAAATATGCAGTGGTAGAAAAAGTTTGCTGCTTAAGAAGGTAAAGCACTTTTACAATTTAGTTGACACCCTTCTCAGAGGCTGCAGCGGATCAACTTCTTCTCCTGCACATCTTAGAAATCATTCACGACGCAGCCGTGATACAAAAGCAGAGCTCTGAAGACAGGCATGAATAATTGCATCTCAGAGTTGTGTGTCTTCCCCAATTGACTATAAGCTCTTTCAAAAAAAAATAAAAAGTGTTCTTTGTTTTTATGCATCACTGTGTCTTCCACGGTATTCACAGAAAGCTCTCCATAAATACGTGCTGCTGAAAAAAAGGCAGAATACACATTTTAGGAAAACTATGTCTGACACAACTCCCTGAAAGATATTTGAATATTTTCTGTTGCAAAGCTCTTAATTCCATGGGAGATTTTATTTCTGAATTGTGTAAATAAAGCAAGCTATACCTAGGGTCACAGGGAGAATTGATATGAGAGTAGGGCCTACAATCTTTGTGAGTCTCTTCTTTCCTTGATTCTTGCTCTAAATGTGAAGATTTGAGATGGAGGTATTCACTGAGGAGGAATCAGGTCACCAACAATTGCTGTGGTAAGTCAGCTTGGGCAGGAGCTGACAGACAGAGAAAAAGCCACAGAACCCACAGATGGCTTGAAATCATCCTTGCTGAATAACCTGGCAGTGACATTGGTAATTAAGGGTTTCTTGTGTACTTCAGCAATTCATGATTATTTAAAGAGTCACAAATACACCAAATGTACTTATTTTTTGCTATGCACATTTTCCTGCCCGATATTCTAGCACTAAATCCTAGTATTAGCATTAGTATTTGTTAATGTTCATTGACTGCTAATTGTGTGTCAGCTTCTAAAAGCTAGGCAGATAAGCATGCATACAACAATCCTAAGAAGTCTGTACTATTATTCTCGTTTTACAAATGAGACAACAGGGACAAGGTTGTGATAGAGGGCATAATACCTCCTTAATATCTTGGTCCCTGAAACCTGTAAATATGTTGTGAGTTACCATAGCAAAGGCACTTTGCAGATGTAGTTAACTTAGGGCTCTTACAGTGGGGAGATTATTTTGGTTTATCCAGGTGGACCCGATGTCACAAAAGTCCTTATAAAAGGAAAGTAGAAGGCAGGGAGGGAGAGACGAAAGAAAGAGAGAGATTTGAAGATGCTGTGACACTGGTCACATGAAGGAAGAGGCCATGACGAGCCAAGTGGTCACTAAAAGGTAGAAAAGACAAATAAATAGATTATTTTTTAGAGACTTCAGAAGGAAAACAGCTCCTGCCAACTCCATGATTTTAGGACTTCTGAATTCCAGAATTGTAAGATAATAAATTTGTGATGTATTAAGAGACTATGTTTGTGGTTGCTTTACAACAGTAATAGGAAGCTGTCTTAGTCCATTTTATGTTGCTATAACAGAATATCTCAGGCTGGGTAATTTATGAAAAATAGAGGTTTATTTCATTCATGGTTTTGCAAGCTGGGAAGTTCAAGAAGCATGGTGGTCACATCTTATGGGCTTCTGGTGAGGGCTTTTGTAGGGTGAAAACAGTGGAGAAGGTCAAAAGGGGATGTGGAAAAGTCCAAAGAGGCAAAACCTGAGGGGTGTCCTGCTTCATAGGAACACACTTTGACAAGAATGAGTCCATTCTTATGAGAACCAATCAGTCTCATGAGAGAAGAGATTCACTCACTATCCTAAGAACAGCCACAAACCATTCATGAGGGAGCTGCCCCATGATTCAAGCCCTTTCCAGTGGGCCTCAGCTCCTAGTATTGCCACTCTGGGGAACAAATTTCAGTATGAATTTTAATGGCGACAAACCACATCCATGCCGTGGCAGAAACTAACATACTTGCCCAAGTTAGAGTGAGGATTCAAACCCACACGGACAAGTTGCCTTAATAACTATGCTAACGAGAAATATGTATTATTACGAATGGCTGAAAAGGGGGCTAGACGGCAAAGACGGGAATTTGTCAGAACAGTTTGCAACTGTTATTAGAAAACTAGAGTTCATGCCCTGCCCATTGTGAGCCCATGTATGACAGAGTCACTTTATTAATCTTGATAATAACCCAATCATTAAAAATATAGAATGTAAAATATATATAATACATATATGTGTGTGTATGTGTATATATACATATATATCTATGCATATATATATATATACACATATATATCTATATATAAAACCTCAGTTAATAAGCATACTAATGAACAAATTCACAATCAGAGAAATAATTCTTATTCTTCCTTTCAAACAAGCAACAAGTCTCCTCTTACATCTTTAGACTATAGGTCTTTTACTATTACAAACTTCGTTAACTTCAGATTTCACGTTTTTCCTATGGTCAGTTTTCTAATACCTCTACTTTTCCTATTTATACAATTCAACTGTGTACAAAAGATTGTTTTCCCAGCCTGGGCAACATGGAGAAATGCCATCTCTGCCAAAAATACAAAAAGTTAGCTGGGCATGGTGGCACATTTCTGTAGTCTCTACTTGGAAGGCTGAGGCTGAGGTTGGAGGTGCCCTTGAGCTCAGGAGTTTAGGGCTGCAGTGAGCTGAGATTATGCCACTGCCCTCCAGCCTAGGTGACAGAGGGAGACCTGTAAAAAAAAAAAAAAAAAAAAAAAAAAAAAAAAAAAAAAAAGATTATTTTCCAAAGGTATTTATAAAAGATAGGAATAAATGTGATATTGACTGTTAATTTAAATATTAATGTTATTTTGGATGCTTAGTTTAGTGTTTCTAAAATAAATATTGATTTGTACTAATTTAAATAATTCTGTTTACTCAGATCTTTTATGGATTAGTACCAATACAAAGACCTATTGCTGTGAAATCACTCTGAAATTTTAGATTTTTGTGTCTGTTTGGATTGCTGTTGCTTTTTTAAGAGCTCAGATATCTGAAAATCTTTGTAGAATAGTGAAAATAAATTCTGGTGATGGCTAAGATTTGATATGTTGCTTTCTTGGTCATTGTTGTAAAGTCCAAATGTATTTTTTCAGTTAACAATGTTAAAGTCAATTTAAAAAAACATAAAAACATATCTTTCATTCAAATACAGAATATACATGTATCAAAGAAGTATTTGGTTCATTAATGAAAGAGTTAAAAGGATGGTTAATCTAGTTTCAAAGAAAATTGAAGAGATTGAGTATATCTATAGGAATGCAGGAAAGCATGTTAGAATAATGTTACTAGGTAGATATACAAGAAGTTAATATCCAACAGGACAATAAACCCATAACCTTTGGAGATATAGTTTCTACTAGACAGAAGCTATTTGCATTTCTACTGAGCAAAAATCTGCAGATGACATGCAACTTTAGAGACTCTGGCCTTAATTAGTATTCAGTAATAAATGCTAAAATCAGAATGTATTAATTCTCCTAGAATTAAATAATCTTTACCTGTTAGAAGACATTCCACTATGACATTGAGAAGATATGAAATTATTTCTTTGCTTTATTTCCTTTTATTTTTTTATTTTATTTTATTTTTTCTAATTTTTCTTAACAGTGGTAAGATCACTTTCAAGAGAAACTATATTTCTGTCTCTCACCAGCATCTTTGGACAGCTGGGTGCTGGTAATATATAGAATTCAAATGCTCCCTCGCTCTCTCTCAAAAGATTCCTTTTTTTTTTCAGGCTTTCATATGATTAACTTTATTCAGCATAACTCAGTATTTTGTAATTAAGATGACTTTAAAAAAATATATCAAATGTGTTTGTGCAAATAACTTTTTAGAAAAAATGCTTATAAAAAAGTGACCTACAATGAGTGTTGTATCTAAAATAATGCTGTTAAAAATCACCCAGAATTTTTTTCATTTTATGAGACTCTATTTCTATATATTATGTGTATACCCCTTGAAGTTTTTCTGTACTGATAATGTACTTGCGTTGTGAATTATTCTTTGTTCTTTTTTCTCTGAAGGGTATTGTTTACCTGTTTAGGAAATCTATGATGTGACTATAGCTAGTTTGTTGATTTCCCTCTTTCTGTACCTTCTCCCTTTTGGGCCCCCTTTTTCAAGGTGAACCAATCTTACTCATACTCTGAGCACTAAATTATTTCCTGTCACTGTAGTTTCTCAGCAATCCTCAGAGCTTTCTTTTATGGCAGTGAATCGGACAGTGCTGGGAAAATGTCTAGGCCTCTTGAAATTAAATGTTCCAAGAGTAATCCTAGTTTATGGAGACAAGTTATAGGACTTGAAGACTGTAGAGAGTGGCAAGATTACTGATAAAGATCTGCCTTTGTCTCGTTTTTCTAGACCTGAGAACTGAGAGAGCCCTTTATCAACTAGCTTAAGTGACTCCCGCCTTCTGTTACTCTTGATCAGAATGCCTGTTACAATCTGTAACGCTTTTATGAACTTAGTTGTTCACTTGCTAAATACTGTCTGTCTTCACTAAATGGAAGCACCGTGAGGACAGGGGCTATATTTGTGTTGAATCTTTCTTTAATCCTAGAATCTCACACAGTGACTCTACATTGGGTCAAACAAAATTTTATTGAATGAATTCATAGAATTGTGTAGTCGTATACCTGTGAAGCAAGTAGACAGTAAGACTGAGAGAAAATGATAAGTGGCTTCCGTTTAAGAGTATGCAATTGCTTTAGGCATCAGTGGTTTAATATGTTTTTCTCTATACCATGGCTGATTGAAATATTCCAGGCACAAAAGCTTTAGGTGCCACAGAAGATAAATATGATCATTGTAATGTAATAATAACAGTGGTGAAAAAGAAAAAAAAAGTACTAGTAGGCTAAAGTAACACAAGCTAAACCTTTAATGGGAAAAATTCTCCTGGTAGCTAATTTCAAAAATAGTCTTTATCTAAAATGAAATCATTACTGTCATAGTTGCCTTTAAGTGATACATTAACTCAGAGATAACTGCATTGCTCCAAATGTGTCAGCATTTTAAAGTCTGTCTTATTGGAATTTTTCTTAATTTATTATAATCTAATAATCATAGGATGCATTATTTGTATTTGACACAGTTATATTTTTACCATGCACATTCATTCAGCTATGTAACAAGGAATGATTGTTAGGCTAACATTATTCTTTCTACAGAATGCAATCTTTATTCATGTGCACTTGGTGAATGAATTCTTTATAAGCACATTAGCAAAATGTGAAAAAATAAAACTTCTGAGTCTTCAAAAGATGGCTGCATAAAATAGTTGACAAAAATTTGCAGGGTGGTGTATATAGATGATTCACATAAAATATGATGAATAATCGGAATCAAATGCATATTTGGGCTTACGAGTAGCTGTAATAATTTTGTCAAATGAAACAAGATGAGTAAACTGGAATGTCATTTTGTTGACTGGAAGAAGCCAGCTTACCAGTTGAAAAATAGCTTCATATTTCATTGTATTTTTTGAGCCTCTTCATTTATTACATAAATGCACTCTCAAGGGTAATTGCCTTAAAATATCTTTGACTTATGAAATGTAGACAGTACTGTCAGGATTTCCAAGTGTTATGAGTTGTTTTTTTTTTTTTATGTCTCTTGTGCAGGTGCAACTGATTTTGACAGATGTATTGCTATGTTACTAGTATAACATGACATCTTTTTTCAGATGAACTGTAGAAGAGTGATCTTGACAATAAGTAGATAAGACACGGTCAGAAAGTTGAAAAAAACATGTCAGTGTCACAGTTACGACACAAATACTGCAGAACAGACCTTACAATATCATTAAGTCAGGGTGTTTCCAACAATGCCCTTGAGAAGACAGAAAATAATATTGCTCTTAAACACTGTCACTTAACCACAAACATAATAAAATAAGACAAAACACAAAGGTCAGTTTAACGTGTACTAAAAGTGGCATTTGATGAGTCTATGCTATGTGTGTATCTTTGTGTATAGATCTCATTAACATAGTGTATGGATGAAAGAATTTTGAGATATCAAAACCACTTTCTCTGGAGCCAAAAAAAAATTTAACTTCAGAATTTCAAGAATATCATTAAAAACACTGATTGTGAAATATGTAAAGTGATTTAATGTATATTAATTATAACTTTGTTTAATGGAATAAGAAGAAATAGCCTTTAGTAATATGGGAAAAAGGCCAGGCACAGTGGCTCACGCCTGTAATTGCAACACTTCGGGTGGCTGAGGTGGACAGATTGGCTGAACCCAGGAGTTCAAGACCAGCCTGGGCAACCTAATGAGGACCTCATCTTCATTAAAAAATAAAATTAGCCAAGCATGGTAGTGCACACTTGTGGTTCCCCCTGCTCGGGGGATTGAGGTGGGAGGGTCTCTTGAGCCTCAGAGGTCAAAGCTGCAGCGAGCTGAGATAGTGCCTTTGCCACTACATTCCAGTCTGGGGAACAGAGCAAGACCCTGCCTCTTTCTCTCTCTATATATATATTATAAAATATATCATATAAATATATAATTTTCTCATATATATTATTTTTAATGAGAAAATTATATAATATTTATTGACATTATATATGAGAAAATTAGGAATACATTTAAAAATATATTTCTAGATCATGAATTTCATAAACAGATTAGTAAAGACTAAAATGAAATCAACCCCAGGTGTCAATAGGGATTTAGACGTTTGGTGGTTATATTTTCCTTTACTTTTGACTGTTCAGGAGCTGGACTGCACAGACAGTCCCCGACTTACAAAGATTCAGCTTATGGTTTTTTGACTTTACAGTGCTGCAGAGACAATACGCACTCAGTAGCAACCATAGACCGAGTACCTACCCAACCATTCTGTGTTTCACTTTCAGTGTAGTATTCAGTAAATTACATGAGATATTCAACACTTTATTATAAAATGGTTTTTGTGTTAGATGATTTTGTTCAACATTAGGCTAATGTTAAGTGTTCTGAGTATGTTTAAGGTAGTCTAGGCTAAACTATGAGGTTTGGTGGGTGACGTGTATTAAATGCATTTTCAACTTACAGTATTTTTAACTTATGGTGGGTTTATCAAAATATAACTGTGTCATTAGTATATGCATGTGTGTGAGTATATATAATGCTTTTTCTCTATAATGCATTTAAATTGCTTTAATGAAAAATATATTTATCCTTAGAATGACTTCTAATATCTTTGTTTCTAGGATCAGAAGTGGTTGATCTTGATGGAAAAAGTTTCCTTCTCTACAGATTTGATCAAAAATCCCTGAGCCCCATAAAAGATATTATTTCTTTGAAATTCAAAACCATGCAGAGTGATGGGGTTCTACTCCACAGGGAAGGGCCAAATGGAGATCACATCACACTTCAATTAAGAAAAGGAAGACTCTTTTTACTTATTAATTCAGGTAAAACTCTTTGGTGAAGTGCTAAAAAATTTGATAAAGTTACCAAAGTAACTTTATGATTTTATTGCTTATCTTTTAACAGTCAAAGTGCCTTATCAGATTCAAGGGCTTGTACATATGCCAATATTGCTCTTTCATGTAAAAATGGTTTGTATTTTGTAAATTGCACAAAATCCTCATTCAGTGTTTTTTAAATAGTGCTGATAGAACTGTATAGCTATTTTCTAACATCATAAAGGAAGAGATGGGTCATTGAAAAATGTTGAGGTGGTTAAAATAATGAGATTGTAGCAAAGATGAAATTTACATAGAAAATGAGCATGCAATTGGTAATAATGATAAAAAGAATTAACAGTGGAGGAAATTGCAACAAGGTTGAGAGCCTATTATATTCAAACTTCAGGGAAATCCATCCTAGTGTTTGAAATGGAATGCATGAAAGGAGATTGCAATTACCGTGAAAGATGCTGGTCCACAAAAGAGAAACTTTTTTTTTTTTTTTTTTTTTTCTTTAAACTGGCAGTAATGGTGCTGTTATTTTTTTCCCCTTCTAAGGTGAAGCTAAACTGCCTTCTACTTCCACCCTGGTCAATCTCACCCTGGGCAGCCTGCTAGATGATCAGCATTGGCATTCAGTGCTCATCCAGCGTTTGGGCAAACTAATCAACTTTACAGTGGACGAACACAGGCATCATTTCCACGCACAAGGAGAATTCAGTTTCCTGAATCTTGATGATGAGGTGTGATGGTTGTGTTTCAATGAAGCCTGATTTTATTATGCATATGTGGTTTAATCTCCCAAAGGAAAATACACTATAAAGAACCCACCTTTTACAGTAAATCATAGAGCAGGTGAAGCATTTCCCAAGGCGGCCTAACTTACAGTAGCAGCTTTGGACACGTAGAACTTGTAGCTTCATTTTTCTCACAGCGTGTACATTTATTATTATAGAGGAAGATCATCTTTTTTACCTGAAATATATAGTTACAGAGCATAACACATAGGAGATCTTCTGCACCAAGAGATCTTACTACCACAAACAAATACAGGATATTTTCTATGACTTCTTTGTGTTCTTGGGTAATTGTGAGCAGTATGGATTTATAAAGGGAATGTAGCCACAAACTGATTAATTCATTAGCAATAGATTTAAATGCACAAATATCAGTATGTGTAGCAGCAAACTGATTACTTAATTCATTAGCAATAGATTCAAATGCACAAATACCAGTATGTGCCAGAAACGTATCTAAAATAAAATATAATAATTGGTTATAGTATCAAACAGATCAAGTTTTACCATGATATAAAGATGTATTTTTCATCAAACAATAGATATCAAAGCCAGATGTGATCAGCAACTTGTAAAAATGAAGTTCTAGTGTGAATAAAAGCCAAATGCGCATAAATTTGTTTTAATCTATATCTTAATTTTTGTGTGTAGGATTATGAAAAATTGATCTGTGTGTGGTGATTATAGCTATATTTGCTAATCATAATAACGTAAGCAGATTATTAGAAGAATCACTAAACAATATTATTGATGCCATTTTTCTTTCTAAGATCAGCTTCGGAGGGATTCCAGCAGCTGGAAAATCAGTGTCATTCCCACAGAGAAATTTTCATGGATGCTTAGAAAATCTCTATTATAATGGAGTGAATATCATTGATTCGGCCAAGCAACAAAAACCACAGATCATTGCTATGGTAAGAGTCTTTATATGAAGACATTAGTAAAACTCTATTTCTTTTTCCAAACAGTAAAATTGCTCCAGTTTAGGTTCCCATTTAACAGGATGTTTTAGAGGTTACTCTTATTTAAGTATTTTTCTTTGATTGGCAATATGCATATAAAAGATTGATTCTATCTGAAATAATTAAAACTTTGGGGCATAATTATTTTGTCTTTATATGAAGTAAAGCAGTGTTTTTATGGTTGATATTTTAATTTTATTGTGATGTCATTACTCGCAGTCATCTAATTTCTTTTGCTCAGTAATTTTTTTTTTTTCTTTAGAGACAGATTCTTGCTCTGTCACCAGGCTGGGGTGCAGTGGTGCAATCTCGGCTCACTGCAGCCTCCACCTTCCAGGTTCAAGTGATTCTCCTAGGTCAGCCTCCTGAGTAGCTGGGACTACCGGTGCCTGCCACCACACCTGGCTAATTTTTTTGTGTATTTAGTAGAGACAGGGTTTCTCCACGTTGGTCAGGCTGGTCTCAAACTCCTGACCTCAGGTGATCCACCCACTTTGGCCTCCAAAGTACTGAGATTCCAGGCATGATCCACTGTGCCCAGCCTCCTCTGTAATTTTTTAAATAAGATATTCCCTGACAAACTTACCAGATAAGCATACAGAGTTTCTGGAATCAGATAACACCCATGTATATTAGGGAGACATGTGAAAAACTTGTATTTTGCCCTAATCATTCATGATAAAGAGACGAAGAGAAAACAGCATGTAAGAAATATCATGTGTAGAAAATCTGCACCAAGAGATCTTAATACCACAAGCAAATATAGGATGTGTTACAATATTGCCTCTGCCAATCTGTCCAAATGGCATTATATTCGAATTCTCTGGAAATGGGGCAGAATTTAAATATAGTTGTCTTGGTTAGGTTTTAGTTAGGGAAAGCACACCAATATAAGTATTGTGAACAGTGCATCTATTTTATGACTTGGACCTTAACAATTTTCAGAGGAGCTAAAAAACGAATGGCCTGGCAGGGGAAGTGCGCGGATCAGAGGAGTCATTAATTCTGTCTAAAGCAACGGTGTGTGGAGGTGTGTTGGAGTGTACAGACGTTTTCAGCTAGGAGGGTTGAAGAGAACACGGGCAGTTGCTGCCTGTGGGTAGCCACTACCCTTGTGGGTCCCCAGGCATGCATGCGGGATGGGCCTGGGTTTGCTGTTGTTCAGCCGGGCCAGCTGTCGGGAAGAAGAGATGGGCCATAGCGCAGGAGAGCAAGGACAGAGTGGGACAAACCAGCCACTGTGTGACCATCCCTCATCACACATAATTACAGAAAAAACCTCTGGGGCAAAATGTGTTGCTGGTGTTTTAATTCTAACTGTCAAATATCACCCAAACTCTCTGTTTTGGCTTTTACTCAGAAGCAGGCAAGTAAGGGGATTCTGGGAAACATGGTTTCTAGCTAAAACAGACTCATCCAAAGTATGTAAATTAAAGCTGACGTTTGGGCAAAACACAAAGCACACCACAAGTATATTTATTGTTTACACAGCATTTTATTTCTAATTATGTGTGAATTGGTGGTATTTATATGAGCATAACAACCAGCAAGCTTTTAAAATAGTTGTTTTTTATAAAATGGAAATTGTGTAAAAGGAAAATAAAAATATTATAGATACGTGTGTGTGTATGTTTACATGCATGCATGTGTGTATTTTTTCCATAACACAAGTTTCTAGAAACTGCAAGGACCATTCAGTCTTCTTTGGCAAGAGGATTTGCTGCTGGTAAGATATCAGGCAGCTGTCCAAATGATGCATAAGATCACACTGCAGGTTAATGGGTACAAAAATATGATTAGAAAGAAAGGGGCAATAAATTCTAGTTTTCAGTAGTGCAGGAGAGTGACTACAGTTAACAAGGATTTATAGTATATTTCAAAGTAGCTACAAGATAAGTTTTGCAATGTTCTCAACACAAAGAAAAGATAAATGTTTGAAATGATGGATGTACCAATTATCTTGATTTGCTCGTTACACATTACATGTATGTACCAAATATCACCTGTGCCTCATAAGTATGTATAACTATTACGTATCACTAAGAAAAAAAAAAGACCAATCTACAGCTGTTAAAAATGTTTCCATTTTTTTTTTCTAGGCTTGGTAGTCTTATAATTGACTTTACTTTATAGAGTAGCATATGGGTTAGTGTGTTTTGCTGTTTAGCTTTTGTTATTTCCTTCATTGGAACAACACATTTTCTTATAATAAAAGTGAATTCACTTTTCACAGATTCATGATAGAGCCAAATGTTTTCGTTTGACCAGGACCAAATGTTTTATTCCAATGTGTGCACTTCTAAATAAGATTGACTTCGTTGACTTTTAAATTTATATTAAAGTTGACAAATGGAGAGAAGAGCACAGAAAAGGGTTGAAGAACCTTTAAGAAACAGGGCAGTGATTTGGATTGTCATGTTGATAGCAGGTGGTTGTTTTTTTTAAATCGAGGATAATGTGAGATTGAAAAGCAGCCTTCAAATTCTGTTACTAATGTGATGTGAATAACATTCTGAAAGCTTTTTCTTTTACTTTATTCTCAGGGAAATGTGTCATTTTCTTGTTCACAACCACAATCTATGCCCGTGACTTTTCTGAGCTCCAGGAGTTATTTAGCACTGCCAGACTTCTCTGGAGAGGAAGAGGTTTCTGCCACTTTTCAATTTCGAACTTGGAATAAGGCAGGGCTTCTGCTATTCAGTGAACTTCAGCTGGTTTCAGGGGGTATCCTTCTCCTTCTGAGTGATGGAAAACTTAAGCTGAATCTCTACCAGCCAGGAAAATTACCCAGTGACATCACAGCAGGTAATAAATGTATTCCCCAGGGCAAAGCATATGGATTTGAAAGATTTCATTATCTCTGTGACCAAATTTTACGCATAACCAAAAATTTAATATTTGCTTAATAAATGCTCAGGTTAATAAGATCATAAGTACTTTTCCTTAGAGGAGCTTGATTCCAATTTTCTTTTAAGTATGGTTCCAACACCAGCAATTCTTATTAACCAAAATGATAGTTTTGGGGGAACTGACATTTCCTTTCATGACCCTGCCTCCCGCTTCGGACAAAGAACATCTTCTAAGGTACTGTGTTTTGGGGAAAATGTGAAGACTTTGAAACTGGCCAGCAAGTTAACTAAGTGTCCTTCAAGGGAAAACTAGACTTTTCCTAACACATTTATTAGTCTTGTCCATGGGAAAAAGGGAGAGGTCTTTCTGGGATGTATATCTGTATCTCTTACATGAGTGTGCAGTGTGAACGGTAACTTTACTTGCTGAGTATGTAAAGATTTGTGCAAAGTTCCTCATTTGGGCACCAAATGAAATTCTCTCTGCTTCTAGACAGTATGGTATCATTTTAATGATTAGAAGTAGTGTAATTGGCAGGGCGTGGTGGCTCAAGCCTGTAATCCCAGCACTTTGGGAGGCCGAGGCGGGTGGATCATGAGGTCAAGAGATCAAGACCATCCCGGTCAACGTGGTGAAACTGCGTCTCTACTAAAAGTAAAAAAATTAGCTGGGTATGGAGGCGCGTGCCTGTAATCCCACTTACTCAGGAGGCTGAGGCAGGAGAATTGCCTGAACCCAGGAGGCGGAGGTTGCGGTGAGCCGAGATCGCGCCATTGCACTCCAGCCTGGGTAACGAGCGAAACTCCGTCTCAAAAAAAAAAAAAAAAGAAGTAGTATAATTAAGGTGACTATATGAGTGTATGGCAAGTGAATGTCTGATTTAGGTCAGTGCTTTGAGTGAGGGACATTTTTGTCTCTTTATTAAAATTTGATGATTCTTGACGAAAGCTGTACGTCACTTTTGTACATATGCACAATAGCATCCAAGCCAAGCAGCTAGAGGTTCCCTTGGGGTAAATTACTACATTAATTTAACAAATGATCTTTAAAAACAACTTAAAGATTCCATTTTACTACCCCTCTATATCAACTATGACCAAAATGTAGTAGAGTCTGACTTGAAGAGAAGAAAAAAATGACAAGTTAAAATACAGTTGGAAATTAAATATAAGAAAGCAAGTATACAAATGGATATACGAATGCCTACTCTTTATATGTCTTTTTGTTGCTGTACCACTATTGTAGTTTAAATATGGAACTGAGAATTCAATATTAGTTATAATTTTTAAAGATAATACTATGCTGTGACTTTTTATGTAATGTTTAAGATGTGGTTGATTTGCTGGCTAGACAAAAAGAAATAAATTAATCAGTCTCATATTAATAATGAATAGGCCCTGAAAATGAAGGTCTAAAAATGTAAGCTTGCCATTAATGTGTCATTTATTGCGATATATTTGACATCTTCTGAAGTGGTTATATTCATACCCTAATTTTCAACATCTTAAAGAAACTGCTTCAGTGCAATATTTCTGTCGTGAGCTTCGTGAAGCCAGCCCATTTCTTTATTCGTTCTTTCTTTTTCTTTTTCTTTTCTTTTTTTCTTGAGGCAGAGTTTCGCTCTTGTTGCCTAGGCTGGAGTGCAATGGCACTGTCCTGGCTCACCACAACCTCTGCCTCCTGGGTTCATGCAATTCTCCTGTCTCAGCCTCCCGAGTAGCTGGGATTACAGGCTTGTACCACCACGCCCATGTATTTTTTTAGTAGAGATGGGGTTTCTCTATGTTGCTCAGGCTGAAGTCAGCCCATTTCTAACAACTTAACAGGCATGTATAATCTATAACTAGATATGTCATATAAAACACACTAAGAGGTTTAAAAATTTCTAAATGAATGTTTACATTCATATACAATATAATCTGTTGTGACATTGTCTGATGTTGATACTAGACTAAATACAAATGTCAGTACA
This sequence comes from Saimiri boliviensis, assembly GCF_048565385.1. Classification (NCBI taxonomy): domain Eukaryota; kingdom Metazoa; phylum Chordata; class Mammalia; order Primates; family Cebidae; genus Saimiri; species Saimiri boliviensis. Next base: position 139,326,893 of record NC_133449.1, on the reverse strand, counting down.
CTGAAGATAACACAAATAGGATTTTACTTAAAAACTGTCTCTACTCTTTTATTTATTTATTTATTTTTTTTCAGTTTCTTTCACAATGTTATTTTTTGCTAGTTCCCATGAAGCAAGTGCATTTTGCATTTGAAAATAAACTAATGGTAGTTGGGTGGGTGGTCAGTTTGTTCTCTCAAGGGGAAGGCTTTCTATTTATGTTTCATGAATGCAATGTTTGATAATTAAACCAGTTGTCAGGATGCATTATAATGACTTTCAAGAGAACCATGTCTTTACTGATGGATTGCTATCACATTGTACTAAACCTTTTCATTATAAAGGGATGGGTTAATTTTTCTTAGCTACTGGAGATATGTTTAACAATCTTACAGGTTTGAAAAACCCAGCATTTTAGTATATTTTATAATGAAATTAACATTAAATTGTATTGAGAAAGAACTGAATTGTGCATATGTTTGAATTATCAGACTAAATTTTTAATATGATGTACAGTTTTGCAAATTGTCATTTGGAATTAAAAATATTATGTCAGCTTAATTCATTTTTTAAATACTTGAGATATTATATTAGTCTGAATCATGAAACATATTAGCAGCACTATAAAATCCCTTATGACACAAAATATTTTTAGTCTTTGCCACCTTAATAGATGTCAAAGCAAAAATCAATGAATGGTATAGTTTTATTTTCTTATTTAAAACAAAGTTTTTAATATCAAATTTGAGATTTCTGCTATGATTTTAGCTTTCTGCTAACAGCGAAAATCAGGCTTATAACCATGCCTCGTGTTCCCATGGGCCGGGCCTGGCAGAGGCAGGCTTGCAATATTTGAGATGCTTCTGCATTTTTCTATTACTAAGCATTCTAGCTTCTTGTGCCCCTGACAGTGGAGCAGCCCCCTTGATTTGCTGCACCCAGGAGAGCCATTTTTGTCAATCCCCCTTCCTCCCTTTCACAGTTGAAATATTCCTAGCTTTTGGGCTGTAAAGCTGTCACCCCTTAAACTCCCGCTCTCCACCAAAGTGATGGGTACCAACCACCTCCATATTTTTTTTTTCTTGACAAGAGCTATCTAGTGATCTGGATTCTTAATTCTGGTTATTGACTACAGTTAGTGGATATAAGAATGTCTGGCACTTGAGAGCACTGAAATACACTTGGAAAGAGGCAACACCCTTTGGTTTTTCCCTGAGGAATGGCCTATGTATAATTGCCTTTTGCACCTTTACAGAACTCCTGCTCTATATGGCAGCTGATTTTTCTTATACATCGTGCACTACAGATACGTGTTGTAGTATTATGGGAGGGTGATGGCAACTGAGCTCTCGTGTTTCTGATGCAATTAGGAATGGAACGAAAAGACAGTCTATAGAGAGGGAGTAGACATAAATCTTTTTTCTCCTGCTGTATTTTGTGTGTTTATATGGTTTAGGCTGAAAGACAGAAAAAAAGAGAGCAGAAGAAAAAGAGAAAGAGAGAAGCTTCCAGTCCATAATCTTATCCTCTTCAACCTGCAATTGCAAACATTCCATTTATTATTTCATCCTTCCATTATTCCAACTGGCATTGTCAATGTTTTCTAGCCAGAGACGGCAATGAACGTCTCTGGAGTTAAACAAGTTGAATTTATTGCTTAGTGCAACAGAAAGAACACACCCTGGAAACCGAGGGTTGTCTGAAGACAAAGGTGTTAGGATGGTATGGGATTTCGGTTGTATTTGCTGATTCGAGGGAAGTTTCAAGAAAGTGAAAAATTGCTGTAGACTACATGCTGTTAGGAACTGAGGGTAATTCTATGATTAGATATCTTTGTAAACCTTATCTAGAAGGATGAAAGAAGGAAGTAAAGCTAAAGATGTAATTGGTAAATAGAAGACCAAACAATTGATCATTCATAGTATCAGGAGAGAAAGAAGGTTGTGTTTTTGTGGTTTGTACAGTAGCCTTGCTTCTGTCTGTGTTTGGACATGATTATAAAGTAGTCTTGATCTTTCCCCACCCTCATTTCATTATAGTCATAGAATCGCCTTGTCTGATGTTGGTGTTCTGTGATATTGTTGATGTTCAGCAGGAGAATACCAAAGCCCAGTCCAAAGAATCCAGCCCAGCCAGATTCTTACAGCACCAACGCCTCACTGATGGTGCTAGGCCATGTCCTAGCTGTTGGGTCCTGTTTTTCTTAAGAATTAATTGTTCAACATGAGCAAAACATAAAATAAAATAAAATAAAATAATGGGAAAACCTGTCTTGCTGACAGAGAAGAGTGTAGGTTTGGAGTCAATCTTGGTTTTCTGTTTTCCTTCAGCTATTCAGCAGCTAGATATGACCTCAATCGTTTGTTTTTCTCTGAGCCTCATTTTCTCCTTATTTAAGGTGAGAATAATAATAGTTATAGTGAAGATTAACTGATACAATGCATAACAGGTACTGTGAACCTGTTATGAGTAATACCTCAGTAAAATTATTATTTTATTCTTATACCAGCATGTTCCTCCCCACACTTAAAAGTTAAGAGTAGTGGGACTGATGCATAGAATTTTCATTTAGTTACACAGTATCATAAACGAGAAAAAAATTCAAATTCTGTGACTTCTTCTCTTTCCTGTTTCACAGTGGCGTGGCCTTTAAAAGGGGCCAACCTATCATCAGACACAGAAATGGAAAGGAGTTGTATACTTACCAAACAATTAGGATCTAATTTAAAATTCGGTAGAGTTAGTCGAAATGAATTAAAGGGACCTTTTGTGAATTAATCTGAGTAATAAATTCCATTGACAGGTATTCAGTCTGTTCATCATAGGTAAATAATGTTTGTTAGGAAGGAGGCTTGGGGAATGCTTTCTGAAGGTTCCCTCACAAACGTGGCACAACTTTATTCCAGTCACAACCTGCCACCTGCTAGCTTGCTAGATGAGTGTGCTTAAATGTGTGCCAAATTACAGAGTGGATTGCTTTGGCAGTCTTTTGTTCTTAATCTAGTTTTTGCTTCTCTGCGGACAATAGGCCTCCCCAGGTCTTTTGCTCAATCTTGTTGCATGCTTACCCAATGACTGCCCAGAGCCCTGCTACTCAAAGTGTGGTCCCTGGACCAGCACTGGCTCAGTGAAATACTTGTTACCGATCTGTGATGAGATAAACGTAAAAGTGGAGATTAAACACCTAGAAACTGATGAAAGGAGATCACTGCAACATCTAAGCATATCGTTACTGGGCTTGTATTTTGTGTCTTATTTATTTATTATTTTATTTTTTAAAATTCTAGATTCAGGGGTGCAAGTGCAGGTCATTACATGGATGTATTGCACTGTGCTGAGATTTGGGCTTCAGTTGAACCCATTACCCAAATAGCGAACATGGTACCTGACAGGTAGTTTTTAAATTCTTGCCCTGCTCCCTCTCCCCTTTTGAAGTCCCCAGTGTCTATTGTTCCCATCTGTATGACCACGTGTACCCAACAATCAGCTCCCACTTACATGCTCTATTTGGTTTTCTGTGTTTGTGGTAATTTGCTTAGGATAATAGTCTCCAGCTGCGTTTATGTTGCTGCAAACAATGTTGTTTCGTTCTTTTTAATGGCTACATAGTATTCTGTGTTGTATATGTGCCACCTTTTCTTTATCCATTCCATCATTGCTGGGCACCTAGGTTGATTCCATGTCTTTGCTATTATAAATAATACTGCAGTAAACATGTGAGTGCAGGCATCTTTTTGGTCAGTGGTCCCCAACGTTTTTGGCACCAGGGACTGGTTTTATGAAAGACAGTTTTTCCGTGGACTGTGATGAGGGGGCATGGTTTCAGGATGATTCGAACACATGACATTGATTATGTACTTTATTTCTATTATTATTATATTTTAATATATAATGAAATAATTAAACAGCACACCGTAATGTGGAATCAGTGGGAGCCCAGAGCTTGTTTTCTTCTTCTAGATGGTCCCATCTGGGGGTGATGGGAGACAGTGATCATCAAGCGTTAGATTCTTATAAGGAGTGTGCAACCTAGATCTCTCCCATGTGCAGTTCACAGTAGGGTTAGAACTCCTAGGAGAATCTAATGCCACCGCTGATCTGATAGGAGGAGGAGCTCAGGCAGTAATGCAAGTGATGGGAGCAGCTGTAAATACAGATGGAGCTTCGCTTGCCTGCCTACCAGCCACTCATCTTTTGTTGTGTGACCTGATTCCTAACAGGCTGCAGACCCATCATTATTGGTCCATGGCTGTGGAGATTGGGTCCCCTGTTTTTGGTAGAATGATTTATTTTCCTTTGGGTATAGACCCAGTAATGGGATTGCTTCTTTGGATAGTAATCCTATTTTTAGTTCTTTGAGAAATCTCCAAACTGCTTTCCACAGAAGCTGAACTAATTTACAGTTCCACTAACAATGTATAGTCATTCCCCTTTTTTCTGCCACCTTGCCAAAATCTATTATTTTAGTAATTTATTTTCATCATATTTTATAAAAATGTCAATTTGAAATAGATCAGAAAATAAAATGTTCATCCCCACAGATAGTTTCAGAAGAACTGTCGGACACCAATGGAAAGCCTAAAATAAAATAAGAGAAGTAGAGTCTTGCACACAGGACTTTGAGAATGAGGTGGAGGAGAAACGCCAGGGGCAGGTGGTAGACTGGGAAGGGCCTGTACATGTGACACAAAGAGCATATAAGAAATTTCACTCTAAATGGGGGAAATCTGTCTTAAAGGAAGCACTGGATGACAAATCTAGGATATTTGATTTATTTTAATCCAGTCCTATACGCTCAAGGATTACATAACTCTATTCAGCTGTCTATTTCAGAGTCCACTCTTAGAAAATGTGTCTAAAAGTATCTAACCTACATTCTTCCTATTCCAGTTTTCAGACCTTTCCTATGATCTTTCACAAACCAAACTAGAGTTGGGTCTTCGATAATCTTTTTTGGTTCATGGATATGATTTAAAAGTGTGCCCTGGCTAAAATTTGTGTTACGCTAAATACGTCCATGGCAAAGACAGGAATCACCTAAGGGAACTTTGATGCATTTTTCACTCGAAATGCATGTGGTAGAAATTGCTTGAGGAAATAAAAGAAATCACATATATCAGAAAAGATGTTTGCATAAAATCAGTAAAGAATCACATGTAATATCCGAAAAGAGGCTGTTGGGTTTGGTAGATTGCTTATAGTTTTTGTTTGCTAATTTGATCTGCAGAATCACACAGAGTTGACTATTCAAATGAATGTAAAACTGACTGGTAAATTCATGACAAAGACACTTAGATTTCTTGTCTCTGCTCAGTATTTAACCACGGAGCTCCTTGCAGAATTGATTGCCTGTAAGAGGAAAAGTCTGTGCATTCTGATGGATTCATGACACTGGGACTTCCTTAGAAGGGACTAGAGATTGATTTTAGAGGTGATAAGAATACCTTGATTTTTTATTTTAGCAACTTTTGACTTTATACATATATACACACACATATATATGTATAAACTTGGAAAATATTTAAGTAAATAGAAACAATTACATTTTTCCTTCATAAAAAAACTACTGTTTCCATGTAAGAACATTTCTGTTCAGTCCCTTCCCTACTTATATAAGAATATAATTAGAATTGTGTATAAATATATACAGAGTTTATTCGCATTATTTATTACAGTTATTTTCCATAATGTCTGTGAACACTGAATTAGGGAATACTGAACTTTGCTCCTGGGAGAAATACAGAGTAAGGTTCCTGGGAGCCTAATTTTGTTTTATCTGTGTTTCTGTTTAAGGATGTCTTATTTCGTGTAATGTTGTTGATTCATTAACATTGGACTTACTGCCAACAGCACCATAATTCATGCCTGAATGAAACTTAGCTAACACATACATTTTCTCTAAAAGACACATCACAGCCTTCTTGCTCTTAGAAATGCTAGACAACACTTTGGCATGATGTTTGGGGGCCATTTTAAACAGTGAAATCACCAACGAACTTAAAAAAAATTTAAAGAAAGTGTTGCTTATTGTATGAGAGCTAAAGCAGTAAGGGAGAACATTGCTCTGTTTGACCTCAGCAGGAAATGTGGAGAGGGCCACTCAAGTTCTTTACTGCTCTGTACATGTCCTCAAATGACTGAGATAGCCCCTTCAAATATTTAAGATTTGAGAGTTATAAGTAAGTTTCAATGAGGAAGCAAATTCTCAAATATAAAATCTACAAATTATGAGGATCAATTGCATATAAATAGGTTTCATGGTGCTTTATCTTTTAACTTTATGTTATACCTGTAAACTTTCACTATTAATAATTTATTGCAATATTTTTGTAATAGTTGATGATATTGTTTGCTAAATATCCTGTTATTCTACTATAAAAAGATGGTTACACAAAAGTGTGGAATAGTGGGTAAACCATTTTATTGGATAGAACTTTGAATTTTGGGAATTCTTAAGCCCTTCTTCCCTAAGAAGGAAATTCCATAGATGGAAGCTAAAATCAATCTATGACGAATTATTGAACTATTTTAACCATCCAGGATTGTCCAGGGTTGTGAAATTTGGAATGCCCTGTTTTCCACATAGAGGATGCTGGTTTCCCATTTGCCTCCCTTTACTTGTTGATGTCATTGTTTTTAATTAATCGAGTTAAGTACTGTACCCAATTGAGTGATGTGTGTATTACTGTTTGTAACCAACTTCTTACGGTGTTCACTACTGAGAGAGAGCTCTAACTGGTTTCCTCTCCCCAGGTGTCGGATTAAATGATGGGCAGTGGCATTCTGTCTCTTTATCTGCTAAAAAGAATCACTTGAGTGTGGCGGTGGATGGCCATATGGTTTCTGCTACTCCTCTGCTGGGGCCTGAGCAGATTTATTCAGGTGGCACCTATTATTTTGGAGGTAAGACTAGGCATCGGACCCTATGAGCAACTGAACCATATTTGCATTAGTGCTCCTGTGTCCTGAGGAAGTCATCATGTTTTAACCAATATGAATACTAAGGAATAATTGTTCACTGTCTTTGACCGTGGAAATTTTGGGTGGATCCAGTCAAAAAATTCTGACCTGAAGTGCATTTCTGCAAGGTGGACTTACTTATGTTTACAATTTCTATAATGAGATTGATTTTAAGTAGGCCACCCTCTTCAGTTCTTACCTTCAAACCTTGTTATATTTTCCTAATGTTAAATGATCCTTATATGTCTTCTTCTGATTTTATGGGCTGATTTAATTGCAGTGTTTTCTTGATTATGCCTCTTAGCTCCTTCAGAGCATCCCTATTGCTTCCCTACTGTCCAATGCAGAAGGACAATATTATGCCAATGGTCAAATAATTTAACTTAATCAGCCACAGCAACCTCTTCTCCTTGCTAAGCAATAATGCACCGATACATTTGATGAAATCAGAACATCAGCCTTTGACACCAGCTCATCTCCCTTAGAGAATAAAAGCAAATGAAGCGTCCACCTGCCCAGTGGATGGTGTTTAAACTAAAAGCTTGGAAAAGAAAACCCAAAAAATGGAAATGAATTTTTATCACTGGCAAATTAAAACCAATGTTCTTCTCCATTAGAAATGCAATGTTTTAAAACTGCCAGCAGTAAGACTCACTTCTAATCAGGTATTTCTTATATTTGCATTGTTTTGTCGTTGTTATGTTGCGTTTTAATAATTGCTTCTATCTGGAGTCATTTTTTGAATTTGATAGAGGTAGCCCAGTCTTTATTATTCACTAATAAAATACAAATTCTTTTCTAAGTATTGACAGTGAGCACACAGTCCATGAATCAATTTATAGAATCCTAAAAGCAGAGAAACAAACAAACAAAATAACTGCTACATAATCCATTACTTTAAAAGGCTGCTTAGGGCCAGCAATCTGAAAATATATAATTGCTTCCTTTACTGAGATGTTTAAACCAGGCTGCTTATAAAACCCTTTGGAATATATGATTGATTCTATGGCAATCCATAGTAACACATTCTTTTAATAAATAGTAAGATATATGGAACAACTTAACCAAGAGCTTTCACTTCAAAGGAAGAGATTTAGAAGCACTAACAGAGATAAGAAAAAAAAATAGGCCTATTGTTAAATGATGCAAAATAAAAGACTGGATAAAATTGTTTGTAAATCATGAAAGTAGAATCATTGTTCTTCACATATTTTATGTCCTTCGCATTCAGGTTTAACAATGCCTACCTAGTTTGTATAAATTCTTACTCTATTGCTTTTACTCATACTGTAATGTTATTATAGGTAAAATATATCGCATATGTACTCAGTGATTTTGCTTGTTTTGATTATGATACATATAATATACATCATTTTTTTTTTTTTTTTTTTTTTTTTTTTTGAGACAGAGTTTTGCTCTTGTTACCCAGGGTGGAGTGCAATGGCGCGATCTTGGCTCACCGCAACCTCCGCCTCCTGGGTTCAGACAATTCTCCTGCCTCAGCCTCCTGAGTAGCTGGGATTACAGGCACGTGCCACCATGCCCAGCTAATTTTTTTTTTTGTATTTTTAGTAGAGACGGGGTTTTACCATGTTGACCAGGATGGTCTCGATCTTTTGACCTCGTGATTCACCCGCCTCGGCCTCCGAAAGTGCTGGGATTACAGGCTTGAGCCACCGCGCCCGGCCTAATATACATCATTTTTTTAACAAATGTTTTTGAATAGTTTTAGATTTACAGAAAAGTTTCAAAGATATAGAGAGTTCCTGCACACCCTACGTCCAGTTTCCTGTTGTTCACACCTTACAGTATATATACATTTTAAAGACTACTAACAATTTTTCTTAAGTACACACCTACCCCTGTGTCCCTCTGCTAAAGACGGATTATCAATGCATGTCTGTCCCTTGAATCCTATCTTTTGATTTCCCATGTAAACGCTCTCCTGAATTTGGGGTTTATTCTTCTTTCATATTTATTTTAATTTTACATCTGTTAAGGTGTTTACTATATTGTGAGAGCTTCCACAATAAAATTCCAACTTCAGGGTTTTCTTAAAAAATTATGAATCTCAGGTTTCCTTAGGTATGTCTGTTTATTCAATCATTTTTTAAATTGTTGTTCTTCTGTATCAGAATGTGCTTGACCTTGACATGAGGTTGTGTTGATCATTAAATACAAGCTCTGCAAAATCCAGGCCACCCTCAGATTTTCAGGGCTGAAAGCAAGGGGCCGGATGACAGCAGAAGGCCTGCTGCCCAAGTCTGCCCTGCACTGCCCAGCCTTGTATTTCCAGAACCAGGTTAAGGAGATCCATCTTCCAGGAAGCCCACTTACGGGTTTTAGGCTGGGAATTGTGGATCCTGGGAGTGAACTAGAGGGGAAAGGTTCTAACTGGACACATCATCTTTTCCTGTGAGGCCTCCTGGTACCATGGGCTAGAGCATGGCTGGAGGAAGACTAAAGTCGGCTCCCTAAAATGCAGGACTGGCACAAGGACTTGGGTGGTACAGGGAATGCGGTACAAGATCAACTCTTGCCAATTTTAGCTGAAAATCTTTCATCCTGGGAACAACCTCCTCTCCCCAGTCCTGGGCAAACTGTGACAGTCGTTGACCCTGGAAAGTTCTATGTAGATGAGACTCTTCTCTATCACTAGGATCTGTGTTGTCTAGTGGAAAGTGTTTTTTAGATAATTCTTCAGCCAGTTTATGTTCAAGTAAGAAGTTATTTCATGTTGTGAGACACATCTCATCAGTTCTCCTTCTCTCTAAATTTAACCGTAAGTTTCCAGTTATAATAGCTCCACTCTTTACCAGTCTTGATAGTGGCTGTCATACTGGGAGAGTGGGCTGGTCCTGAACTAGCAGCCATCTATATATATGCCATGCCAGACTTCTAGTATCTGTCCATCACTTACTGCTCTTTACTTTTTTTCCCACCCTCAAACAAGTGCTTTTCACAAAGTCAGACTGCATTGTGGTGGTACATTCTGCTCAGCTTTTATCATTTATAAATTACATATTTTACATTTAGATTCTCTAGATTAAGGATGGCTGAGTGTCTGATGTCTGTAAATTCCCTTATGGAATCTTTTGCAATGCCTAACACGCCATGCAGCACAAGCTGGGGATACTGTGTGCAAAATTCTCACATCCCCCTCCCTTGTGTAAAGCAAACATTCTCCATCAAATGAACTGACTACAGCACTGTGAAGTCTAACCTGACATCTCACTTCTGCTGCAGTGACATATAGAGATAATTTATCTGTTATCCTCAGAGGTGCTTAACATGCTGACTGCCTCCAGTAATGGATCCATCCATTAATTCAGCATTAAGTATTCTTCAGAAATCTTCCTATTTTAGGACTTTCATCTCAAATTGGGCTCAGTGCTGAACTTCTCTCTGGTATTGCCTTATATTAACTTGTTGCTGCCTCTTATCATAGACTAATGACACTAACCTGGGTTGAACCCCTCTTTGTTCCTAGAGTCTCTTGCTTACTGAACATTGTAGCTAGGAATAAGAAGTGCCTCATGATAGCATAGCGTGCTTTCTGTAAAATTCCATGATCTTTCCTTGTGACTCTGGGTTGGCTTAGTTTTGTTCCCTACAGGCAATATTGCACAATTTATTTTATTCTGAATTCGTTTGAGATGTGTCAGGAAATACCACCTGGAGAAAAGAAGATTAGCAGAGTTATTTATATTCCTGGCATATTGTAGTTGCTTCAAAATATTATTGAACTATTATCCTTTCAGTTTTTACCCTAACATTCTTAATTGGCTAATAAGTCATCCAGAATACGTACTGAGATTATGGTAACCATATCGTACACTACAGAAGAAATTTAAGCACTGGAAGTGTGTGTAGTACCATACAATAAATTAATGCTCAAAAAACTCTGATGAATTTTTCCTGATACATTAAATTTGAAACTTCGAAGTCTCCATTAGGTTAAAATAAAATCTTTCAATGTGTCTGATAGTAGTTTTAAATTTGAATGCTATCCTTTACTTGCTGTGTGAATGTATTTTGTCAGGAAAACAGAGCATTCAGGAAAAATATTATCAGTCCAACAATTTAATTATAATAGAAATTTGCAGGTAGAAAAGTAGTGTGGATTGTACAGGAATTAAGAAGTTGCTGACTCACCTCTTATTCTTTGAAATTGTGGTAGTGATTGATGACTATCATGGCAAACAAATGAAGATTAATGAAAAATAATATAATAACCACCTTTCTACTCTCTATGTCAGTGGGTTCAATGGTTTTGAATTTTAGGTCCCACAAATAAGTGAGAACATGTAATGTTTGTCTTTCTGTGCCTGGCTTATTTCACTTAACGTAATGATCTCCAGTTCCCTCCGTGTTGTTGCAAGAGGCTGGGAAGGGTAATAGGAGTTGGCGAGGAGTGGGAGATTGTTAATGGGTACAAAATACAGTTAGAAAGGATGCATAGGACCTACCGTTTGATAGCACAACAGGGTAACTGTAGTCAGTAATCACTTAATTGTACATTTTAAAATAACTAAAATAGTTTAATTGGCTTGTTTGTAAAACAAAGGATAAATGCTTCAGAGGATGAATACCCCATTCTCCATGTTGTGATTATTTCACATTGCATGCCTGTTTCAAAATATCTCATGTACCCCATATATACACCTACCATGTACCTACACAAATTGAAAATTGTAATATATGTATTCAGACTCCATATTCATACTCCATAAACTCATTTATTCCACTTGGATAAAGAAACATTTAGAATGTCATTAAACCACGGACAATAATGATTAATTTTATATTTATTAAATAATTGTAAACAAGAGTTATATAAACATTAGTAAAAAAATCAGTATAAATAAAACATTCTTTTGTGAGGCAAAGAATAAATAAAATCAAACTGAGAAATGTTTTTGATGTTAAGCCATCAAGACTTACTAAAATCCGTGTATTTATCCTCTCAAGCATTTGTCCTTTGTTTATAGGAAAATACAATAATTAATTTGATAAACAGTTGGTAATGTTATTCCAAGTCAAGATAACCCATTTTCCAAATAGTTAGCTTTATAAATTTCACCAAAGACATTTCACCATTATTAAAGTATCTTTTCTTATACATAGTACATGTATTTCATCAAAGACATTTCACCATTATTAAAGTATCTTTTCTTATACATAGTACATGTATTCATCTTTTATGTTCTTTTAATTTTGCAGTTCAAAATACTATGTTCCCATCTGTAAGTTATATATAGTTTAATATTGCTGGCTGGCATGTTTAGGATTCTGGAGCTAATGTGTATATTTTTCAAATCTAGATCAAATTAATATCCTTGCACATTATTATAATACTAGTGACTACCTGGGAATGCTATGTAATTAAAAAATTATTTGTATGAATTTCAATTTGTAATTTAGATCAAACTAATGATGACTACAGTCATTATTCCCTGCTTGAATACAGAAAATAATCGTATGCCTATTTGTTTTATTTTTTTAAATGAAGTTGTCTATGATGCTGAATTCTGATTCATTATGATGCATAGTGGTTTAATTTTGTTTTTATCAGGTTGTCCTGACAAAAGCTTTGGATCCAAATGTAGAAGTCCACTTGGTGGATTTCAGGGATGTATGAGGCTCATTTCTATCAGCGGCAAAGTGGTAGATCTGATTTTAATTCAGCAGGGGTCCCTTGGGAACTTCAGCGACCTTCAGATAGACTCATGTGGCATCTCAGACAGGTAAGGACAATCTGACTTCATTTCAACCTACTTTCAAATTTTGTCATCAGATGAAAATTTATATGTAAGATGGACAATTATTCTCTCCTCTTCCTCATTCTTATCTGTTCCACAGGAAATGGGTTGTATTTCATTAGAGATAAGAAAAAATGCACCCTTTGTTTAAATGTCACATTTTAAATGACAAAATTTGGAAGACTTGGCCATGTTATGTATGGCCACGTATGTACACATGCTGCCAGTTCATTAAAGATAATGTTGATGCTGGTGTAATTTTAGATGAGTGTAGATGTATCAAAAATAGGTCGCTAATCTCAATATATTAAGGCACGTGAATAGTAAAATTGATCATCAAATACCAATAAATTTCAGACTGTGTGGTTGGTTATTAAACTGACATTTGAGACCCTGACAGTGGAATATTTTCCAAGGCAGGGGAATTCAGGTGGTTAAAATTTTCCTAATGTGCCTTTTTGAAAACTCATTACCGTCTTCTCTGCAGGGAAAATAAAAATGAATTTCTTCTCTAGAGAAGGTTGGGGCTATAGTATTGATCAAGATACAAGGATGATCAAAGAGTTTCAGTAAGAGCATCAGTACAGGACATGACAAGGCAGAACTTGAGAGTTAATTGTGGAGGACAAATAACCTTATAAATAATATATATGTATTTTTGAGACAAGGTCTGGCTCTGTTGCCCAGGCTGGAGTACACTGGTGTGATTTTAGCCCACTGCAGCTTCTGCCCCCTTAGCTCAAGCAATCCTCCTATCTCAGCCTCCCAAGTTGCTGGGACTACAGACATGCAACACCACACCTGGCTAATTTTTATCTTTTTTTCTGTAGAGACAGGGTTTTGCCATGTGACCCAGGATGGTCTTGAACACATGAGCTCAAGCTATCTGCCCACTTCAGCCTCCCAAAGTGTTGGAATTACAGGCATGAGCCACTACACCCAACCAAAAATAATAATTAATAGTTAATAATAATTGAAACCTGTGGTTAAGCATGAGCAACTATAGCTAAGTCATCTTGTCAGTCATGCTTTAATATCAAGGCTGTTAATTTTAATTATTGAGTTTAATGGAATGTCATAACCATTACAGATTAAACAATTTTTTAAACAGTGTGACAAAATTAGCTTCAACCCTGTAGTCATATTCAATATGTATTTTGAATAAATACATAAATTGTGAGCATCAAAAGTAACTTTTTACTTTCATGAAACATTTTGTCAACAAAAAGACTCTTCTATTTGTATACAACAGACCACTCAGTAGTATTTGTCAATCCTATTTTGAACACTAATACTTCATTATGTCCCAAAAACAGTAATAATAATCATATTTAGCAATAGGATTAGAAGGATATACTTTCCTCCCCACAAATGTTTGTTTATTTAAAACAATTTGCCGAGAAAACAGTTCTTTTCTTTTTCTTTTTTTCTGAGTCATTGTTTTGTTTCTGTCACTTAGGCTGGAGTGTAGCGGAGCTATCTCAGCTCACCACAACTTCTGTCTCCTGGGTTCAAGCGATTCTCCTGCCTCAGCTTCCCGAGTAGCTGGGATTGCAGGCACGTGCCATCCTGCCTGGCTAATTTTGTATTTTTAGTAGACACGGGGTTTCTCCATGTTGGTCAGGCTGGTCTCGAACTCCTGACCTCAGGTAATCCACCCACCTTGGCCTCCCAAAGTGCTGGGATTACAGGTGTGAGCCACCATGCCTGTTGAAAAAAATTCTTTCTATAATGAAAGATGGCATGAAAGAGATAATTTAGACATTAAACCTCAACTGGGTTGATTCGAGGATTGAATGATTTCTGGGTCCAATTTTTTTAACTTGTTCATAGTTACAACCTTAACAGCTCTGGAACCTAAAATCTGATTTGGGGAAGGGCACGCAGTGAGGCTTCCTGGGCCTGACTTCTTAATATGAGGATTGTTCACAGAGGCGGGACTCCCCATCGCCAGATGGGGAGCAGTCATCAGGGAAACCGGCAGGGAGAGGGTCAGTCACACACACTGAGTGATAGTGCATGTTGGCTATTTCAGATTGCAGAGCATTCATTGGGTACAAGTATATCCACCCTTTGTCCTGTGTAAACATGTTCTGGAACTGCCATTTTATATAAGGACTCCCAGTTGCCTACAATCTGAGGGTAGATACTTTCTGTAAGATAGAGGACCATCAGCGCAATTGGAGAATATATCACTTTAGTACCATACCATAAAAATGCTTTTTTCAGAAATAGCAAATTATGGATAGATCTTGACTACACATGTTTCTCTTTAAAAGATGCTTTAGGCTAACAGCAACCCTAACAATCTTTAAAAAAAATTAGCAAAAATCAAAGTAACATTTGTGTACCTTCTAAATTTCCACGTGTATCTCTAAACATATTGTCTTATACTTGAAGAAGATTTTTATTTAGTTTGGTCTTATATGCTATACTTGCTGACATGGTATCCCAAGATGGATGGCATCCCATACATTAAATGGACCTTTAAAAAAAAGTCTGTATACCAGGCCTCGTGCTAAGCACTTAACATGAATGAACATTTAAATCAAGCCTCGCAAAAGCTCTTAGAACCTGTTCTTAATAGTGTTTGTTTTCTATAAATATGGGATCAGATGTACAGAGAGAGTAAGTTGGCTAACATGACATGTCTAAGAAAAGGCATAGCCCAGCCTCTAATCCAAGCATGCTGGATCCAGGGAAGTCCCCTAAATGTTTGCCTGCCATGCCATGCAGCCCCTCTGGGTGCAATTTAACATGTGGGGTGGTTAATATTTAATCCATGCATAATAAAGATATCATTTGATGGTTTAATAAACTATAATTAAAAATAAGCAGTAACATTAAAAACATTAACAATCTGACAGGAAATTAATGCAGGTTTTTAAAAACTATAATTGACTTTAAGTTGGCTCAGACCTACACATAAAGGTGTAATTACAAATACACACACATGCTCATGTTCATATTACATGGCTATTCACACACACTGTCTGCACACATGCACCACTGTGGTTTTTCCACACAGTTTTTCTTATGTATATGCACTCGTATGCTCATTCACATAGCCCAGAGCTTCTTAACACATTCACACACCATTCTTACACACATTTGCTCAACTCCTCACATATTTTTATTAATGCACACTCATACACATGCACATGACCATCCTTATACACTCCTCCACCCGTGAGTCCTACCCACACTTCTTATATTCACATCTTCCTTATACAGAGTCATTCTGCCACCACACATACACCTAGAAGACCTCCCCTCATCCTCCGTGGATGTGCAGCAGGGTGGCCCTCAGTCCAGGGACTCTGGAGAGGGGTGGCTGATAGGGGAGTACAGAACTGAAAAGCCAGCTGCTGTCCAAGTCCCCACATCTGGGTCCAAAATGTGAGCGGGGCTGGGGCAGGAGTGATGGCTGCTAAGACAATTCTTACGAATTTGCTTGGACCTAAAACACGTATTAAAGGAAATTGTTTAGTATATCATTTGTTATCAAAGGACGCCTGGGCTGCAGAGACCCCTGACAGGAACTAAGAGGCTGTCGAGTGACAATGTCCACCTCGTGACCTCAGCAAGCCCAGTACCAGTTCCTGGCTTCCTCGGCTCCAGCCTCTGCACCTCCATCACCTGTCCTTCCAATTCACTCCTAGTACCTGGCCCTCGGGCTGTGGCCTCCAGCCTCCGTGGCACCATCCTCCATCCAGGCCCATCGTTTCCCTCCTCCTTTCTGGTGGAGTTTCTACCTGCCTACTTTCCCTCTTCTCCATGAAGCCCTCAAGCCTGCCCTTTCTTCCTTATGCTTACACGTGGGGTTTGTTCCAGCTGATCTGAAGATCATGGCGTTATTCTGCCTCCTGGAATACTGAAGGCATGGCCCTTTTGGAGGCGAGGGTTAGGCATATGAGGAGCTTGATTCTTGTCCCTATCAACATTCTGAGGAAGAATATAACATATGACTTGTGATGGTCATGATCATCCTAGCACTCATAGGCACTGAAGTTTGTTTTCCTAAATGTGATCATGTGTAGAGTTTACTTCAATATTAATTCCAGCCAGTCTTCACATTGTATGAAAGCTTTTGAAATTTACATTGAAATGGAAAGGGAATCAGGAGACATCAAAATCTTACTATAGCTTTAGGTTTGGATATGTTGATGTAAGCATTTGTTAAAGTTCACAAGCAATGAAAATGATGGCAGTATCCAAGGAAAAGCTTTAGTGGCTAGAGGGAATGGGTTAATGGATTGTCTTACCTTGAATTGGAGTGAGTAGGGAGGAGAAAAATGTAAAACACAACTGTTTAGAACATTGGGTGAGAATGAGTACTATAGAACATGTTGTCATTGGTTACTAGTAGAAGCATTGCTGTAATAGAATGACTTTAAATAAAATCCACAATTTAATCTTTCACATTTGAATTAAAAATATGAAAAACCTAGTCTAACAAGAATCAAGAAAAATGGACTCTGTTGGTCTTTTTGAAGCAGATAAATAGAAATAGCATGTGTATCACAATCATTTAAGAGTCTTTCTTTTGGATTTTAGGCAAAGCCACTTAGATTGAATTCCTTTTGAAATGCAGTTTGAGGTTTGCTAAAGAATAGCCTTTGGTTTTCTGTTCCTGCATTAGTTTGCTATAAATAGTGGTCTGTAGCTCCATCTGTGTTCCTGCAAAGGATGTGATCTCACTCTTTTTCATGGCTGCATGGTATTCCATCGTGTATATGAACCACATTCTCTTTATCTGGTTTATCATTAATGAGCATTTAGATTGATTCCGTGTCTTTGCCATTGAGAATACTAATGCAACGAATACAGCATGTTCTTACTTACAAGTGGAGCTAAATGATGAGGATATATAGACATAAAGAGGGGAACAGCACACATACTGGGATCTGCTCGAGGCTGGAGGGTGGGAGGAAGGAGAGGATCAGGAAAAATAACTAATGGGTGCTAGGCTCAGTACCTGGGTGATGAAATCATCTGTACAATAAACCCTCATGACACAAGTTTACCCCATAAAAAACCTGCACCTAAGTTACCCCTGAACTTAAAATAACAGTTAAAAAAAAAAAACACATAAAATACCCAGTAGATTACAAAAAAAGGCTTTTCTGAATAATCTCCTTTTAAGTTTGATTACTGAGAATTGTTATTGTTTTGATATTTTAAAATCTCCTTGGTTTTATACATTGTCATTGATTTGAAATGCTTAAAATTAAATAAATCATGATACATTTTTGAATGAATTCCTATGAATCTATAAAAATGCTAAATATATATAAACTTAATGAATATAAAAAGATGCTGATTATTAATTTTTGGTTTCTTAAAAAGCAGATTGTAAAGTAGTGTTTATTTTTATATTTATGAATATATATATACATGTCTACATGTTTGTAGTGGTCATTCATACACAATGAAATTGCCAATGACATTTCTTTTTTATTTTCTCCTGGATTGTTTAATTTCTGTACAGTGGACTTTTCGTTTTCTTATAATTAGGAAAAATGCGTAATGTTTTTAGTTAAAATTGGAAAAAATTTTATAAGCAAATCATGAAGTTTCCGTTCTTCATTTTAATAAAAGAGATGGCAGAAACCCTATTATGAATATATTCTTGACAGGCTTTGTAGTTTATTTTTTAATTGGGGATGAATGAGGACATTTAAAGCCTTGGTCTCTTGGTATGTTTCATTCTGAATTCTAAAAGGTATCGGTAATTTGATCAGGCTTATTTGAGTCCATACCCCAAGTTCCCAAACTGTCCTTGATACACTGCCTATTTGTACGTGATGTGCTATCTGTCTCAGTAACTTTTTTTTTTTTTTTTTTTTTGAGATGGAGTCTCACTCTTGCCCAGGCTGGAGTGCAGTGGCATGGTCTCAGCGCAGTGCAACCTCTGCCTCCGGACTTCAAGCCTTTCTTTTGCCTCGGTTGTCCGAGTAGCTGGGATTACAGGCATGTGCCGCCATATCCAGCTAATTTTTTGTACTTTTGGTAGAGTCGGGATTTCACCATGTTGGCCAGGCTGGGCTCAAACTCCTGACCTCATGATTTGCCCGCCTCGGCCTCCCTAAGTGCTGGGATTACAGGTGTGAGCCACTGTGACCAGCCAACTTTACTGTGCCTCTGAGTGGAAAGATAGATCTAACACTTTGATTTAAAAAGTGGCTTAGCTATGAATAGCTTAATAAGTATTTATTTCCTTACAACTGGCTAATAGTGTCACTGAGATGAGGACATCTGTGTTTTCTTATTGGTGCTTAAAGGAGTTAGGATCCTGCCTCCCCAGAGGCTGGGCGACAGGGGCTCCATCTTTCTTAATGATTACATTTTAAAGGGGTGGTTCCCAGGTCCTTGAAGGACATTACTGGGTTGTAAAACTGGCAAGAGGCTGGGAAAAGATTTACATCTCAAAGGGACAAAGAAAGAATTGATCACTTTAAGTTTTCTTAAGTAAATGCTCTAAGATAGGGGACTCCAGGGCCTACAGTCAGCAAGAAACCTATTTGAACTTTGCTTAATCTGAGGGGAATGTTAGTGCCATTTTAGTCCTTATAATGAGGGGGAAAAAATCCATAATATTTTTCAGTTAAAATTGAAAGAATTACATAAGCAAAACAGGAAGTTCTCATCCTTAGTTTTAACAAAGAAAGTGGTAGAAACTGTATCACAAATATATTCTTGGCAGGTTTTGTAATTTATTTATTTGTTAACCTCTAATGAATGAGGGCATTTAAATCTTGATCACAATGTATCTTTCATTCTAAATCGTAAAGGCCTCAAAAACCTGATCAGGGCTATCTGAGTCAATAACAAAAGTTTCTAAGCTTCTTTTTCTTCTTCTTCTTTTTTTTTTTTTTTTTTTTTTTTTTTTTTACATCTATGGCTCCGTATGTGTCTCAGTAATTTTCACTGTTCCCCTAAGCCGAAAGACCTTCCTAACACTAGAAATATATCCCTAACCTTAAAAAGTGGTTTAGGTCCAAAAAACTTAACAAATATACCCTAACAACTTAGGAACCCTTTGAAAAAAGTAATACCCTTTGAAAAAAGTAATGCAAATTATTGGAAAAAAATAATAATTTTATTTTGAGTTCAACGCAGTGACTTAGTGTTTAGGCATGTGTACCTATTGAACAATGCTCAGTTTTTCAAAACTTGAAATCAAATCAGACTCCAGAGCTGGGTATGGTGGTGAAAGCCTGTAATCCCAGCTACTCCAGAGGCTGAGGCAGGAGAATCCAGGAGGCAGAACCCCTGCTTGAACCCAGGAGGCAGAGGTTGTAGTGAGCCAAGATTGTGCCACTGCTCTCCAGAGCCTGGTCAACAGAGTGAGACTCTATCTCAAAAACAAAGACAAAAACAAAGAAAAGAAAGATCAGGCACTAGTAGCCTCATGTTTTTGTTCAATGTTGATTTCACACGGCACTTGCTGTTTAAAAAAAATCAGTTACTAAAACCCTGCTCCTCACAGATATGATGTGATTAAAGGGAATATATGATGACCTAATGTTGAAACTAAACTACCTGAAGCTAGTTAGTAAGTCACACAGTATTCGATAGATGTTGAGTATGACAGATATTTCTCTTGAAAGCTTAAATTATCCTGGGAGTCTCTATGAGTTCTGATTTGCACCTTAGAGCAGCACCCGACACACTGCTTGAAATCTGAGTCTATGCTGTATCTTCTCCTACGTTCCTAGACGTATACCTCAAGTGAAGAAAGATATTTCTCTGTGTTCCTTTTTTCCTTTTCTACTTTTATTTTTATTCCTTCTCCTTTCAGTGTTCGAAAAATGTTGCAATTCAATGTGATAAAAATGTTATGTCATGGATGCTGTTGATATTCCTGGCAACATATTGAATTGTGTTATGTCTCTTAGGGCAAACGAAGGGCTCTGATACAGTAAGACATGCTGAAAACAAAGTAATCGCAACTACCTGAGAATTGGCTGAAGTCTGATGAATTTATTGATCTAAGCTTTAGTTCTGTGATTAAAGTGATTAACAACAGACGGAAGCATCATTAGTCATTGTGTTAGAGTTGACGTGTGTCTTTCTCAGGACCATGTGTAAATGATCAATACTTTAAGATGTCTGAAAATGAAAACTGGTGATTGTAACTACTCCTTCTTTTAGGTGTTTGCCCAACTATTGTGAACACGGTGGGGAGTGTTCCCAGTCTTGGAGCACCTTCCATTGTAACTGTACTGACACTGGTTACAGAGGAGCTACTTGCCATAACTGTAAGTGGAACAGATCTGCTTTTTCTTGACCCTGGGATGGTTCCTTTGTCCCAGTTCCCTTTTCATTACTGTGTGTATATATGTCCGTGCTGTGCAAACTTAGCTTCCAGTTGTTAATCCACATCTCGTTTCATAAAATAGTCAAGATTCCATGTAGAAACACATAATATGAAATAGGTAAGAAAAGAGTAGAATACCTGGCAAAGGGAAAATACATATAGAAGATGAAAGGTAGCTAAGGATTGAAAATAAATTACATGCAGAATGTGAATTTAGTTATCTCGTTCTGTTACTTGAATTGGGCCAGCGTTTTGACACTAAACTTTCTAGAAGGCACAGTACAAGTGGAAACGTGATCAGTTACCAAATTCTTACTATTCATACTATTAAAAAAAGAGATTCTCAGGAACAGCCCTGGCTGGACTTGGGGCAGGGTGATTTGTGGTATGAAGATTTAGATATCCAATGGAGACTACATGTCGTAGTCTATTTGGGTAGCTGTAACAGAATGCCATAGCCTAGGTGACTTATAAACTGTTGAAATATATTTCTCATGGTTCTGGAGGCTGAGAACATCAAGATCAAGATGCCAGCAGATTAGTTGAGGGTATGCTTCTTGATTCATAGACTTCCACCTTCTCACTGTGTCCTCACATGGTAGAAGGGGTGAGGGATCTCTCTGGGATCTCTTTTTTTTTCCTTTTTTTTTTTTTTTTTTTTTTCTGAGATGGGGTTTCATTCTTGTTGTCCAGGCTGGAGTGCAATGACGCGATCTCAGCTCACCGAAACCTCCACCTCCTGGCTTCAAGTGATTCTCCTGCCTCACCCTCTGGAATAGCTGGGATTACACTCATGTGCCATCATGCCCAGCTAATTTTGTATTTATAATAGAGATGGGGTTTCTCCATGTTGGTCAGGTTGGTCTCAAACTCCCGACCTCAGGTGATCCACCCGCCTTGGCCTCCCAAAATGCTGGGATTACACATGTGAGCCACCGTGTCCGGCCTGGGATCTCTTTAAGAAGGGCACTGATACCATTCATGAGGGCTCCACTCTCATGGCCTAATCACTTCACTAAGGGCCCACCTCCAAATACCACCATATTAGGAATTTTCAGGGGAGGGGACATAAACCTTCAGTCTATTGCACTAGGTAATCTTCACATTTTCTTGCCCCACCTAGTTAATGAGGGTGATAAGGAAAAGGATGGTAGGTAATGATTAAATTATGGTGGTAGATCAATAGTTAATTTTCTTCAATACTTTCTAAATGTCAGGTACTTATCTAGTATTTTATATGTCCTAACTCTTTAAATTCTGATGGTCATCCTAGTATGTGAATACAATTATATGCAACTTACTTATAAAGTAATAGATATTTATCCACTTGTTCAAGCAACTTAAAATAGTTGAGGCAGAGTGAGGTTGTGAACATGTGGCATCATCTTCCAGAGCCTGGGATAACAACCAATGTCCTTTTTTTTTTTCTGTATTATAAATCATGCATTTTTTTTTTTTTTTCTGGTGAAATGCTTGCATATGTTGAAAGGCTCATGTTAGTTCATTGTCCAGTTGTTCCAGTGCATATTACGGGAAGACCAAAATGCCCATCCCCCCATTTTTCCCTACTGTTACTGACATTTCTGAGCAACTGAACTAATATTATCTCCTATAGCCTTGACTTAAGGCATGGGTGTTAGGTACAAAGCCATCAGTCTGATCACCTTTGGTCTGTTACACTGTACTCTGCTTTGTGCTCCTGCCAGAGTTGAGATTGGAATCCTGGGCTCTCAGCTCTGGGGGCCTGCACAGAGGACCCTCGGAAGCCCTGATTCCATGCTGGGAAGGACATCAAGAGAATCTCCCAGTTATACCACTATTGCTGCTGGAGTCATTCCTGGGCATGAATTGTGTATATTGAGGTGCCTGATAGGATTTTTATGAAGAATGTTTGCTGTTGAGAAAGCCACCCATCATCTGTACCAAGAAGCTACCTCCTCACCTGTACCCACATGCCCAGTTATCTGACCTAGGACACCCAGCTAGTGGAGGGACAGTGTTTTTTTTTTTTTATATCCTCCATTATCCCCATGTGGTAACTAACTCAAAACAGAAAGCTTTTCAGTGTTTTCACTATTCATTTTAATTATTATCAATGACTGAATCTAAATATAAACCAAACAACTCTGAAGACAAAAATTAGATAATAAATAAAGTTACTTTCATCTGTGACCTACAATTTGATCCAGTAATTGAGTTTAATTTTTTAGGTTCTTGAGAAGACAGCTCTAATAGAGCTGAAGGGTTTTTTTTATCCATAGCTATTGTGAGAAATGGAGCCAGATCAACAGTCTTGGTTATAGTGGAGGGCAGGAAATTGGGTTTGTTACAAAGCCTTATTAGGAAATAATCATTAAACAGTCATGATATAAAAATCAAGCCATACACATAAAGCAGAAGTCCTTCCAAGTATTCTCATCCAATCCTTTTCCACAACTACAAAGTTGTGATGTTCTGCCAAACTATTTCAAGGACTTTATGAACATAGGCCTGTGTACATAGAAATATATAAACTGGTCATTTTTACATGCCCACGTCAGTGCACAAAATGCAGATGTGACTGGAAAACGATCCATGCTTATTTCTCTATCAGTGTGATATATAATAGGAACAACATAAAACCGTCACACTGTGGAGAAGTGTGGAAGTAAATTTATATGATTACTTGAAATCTTGGTAACATTGAACAAATTACCCATATTGTTTTGTGTTGTCTAACCACTCATTAACATAATTTTCAAAACTCAAATAGATTCCGGGTTGAATATTCAGGGGATTGTTTATTTCCCATTTCACAGAATGAAACGCTTAATGGAAGTTCTCATTGTATTTGGCCAAGTGCTCAATGAGAGGTGTGCATTGTTACACAAGTGTTAATATGAAACCTTGTACATGGCAAATACAATATTATATAATTAAAAACATCCAAACATCCAATTATGGATCTAAAAATACATTGAAACTACTTGAGGGCATAGTTCATACAAGTATTTCTTCTGCTTCGAATTTTAATTACCTTGATTCTCATTATAGAGCATTGGTGAGAGTTTCTTTAGTAAATTATTCTAAAAATTATTGATGAGGAGCTTTGTGAATGATATTTGTTTTATGAAAAAATATTTTATCTATAGTTAATTTTCTGTACGAATGAAGTATAGTTACAACATGATTTAAAATGTTTCTATTGTATAATTATTGGCGAACGGCAGGTTATTTAATGAGGTTACACTGTTGTGCCTTAGACATTAGGTTATTAAAAGGTGCTACTAGAATTAGAAATTCCAAAATGTGTGCCGCAAGATAAGTTATGACATTGTACGTATAAGACTCTAACATTTAACACCTACCTTTTCTTTCCTTATTCTTCATAATGTCAAAGTAGCTAAATTTTGATTTTGAACAAGTGATTTCACTTTCCTTCAGCAATTAAAAAGTCATAAAATTATTTTCATTTTTTCCATCAAATCACTTTCATCCATATTACTTTTTTAAAATAATTGAGTTTTGTTTTAAAGTAAGTTTTGCCTTTTCTCCTAGTCAGTAATGTACGTATTAAATTTCAAGATGCGCAGTATTTCATGTCCAAATTAAAAGTTAAGAGATTCATTTCATGCTATTCCATTAATGTTGATTCTTTCTTTTAAAGCTATCTATGAGCAGTCATGTGAAGCCTATAAGCACAGAGGAAATGCTTCAGGGTTTTACTATATAGATTCAGATGGAAGTGGTCCCCTGGAACCATTTCTTCTATATTGCAATATGACCGGTGAGTTAATCAGCTTTTATTTTACAGTTAACTTTGCATGCATGTTTTAAATACACAAAATTAAAATGAAATAAGCAGAATGTTGACCTAATTTGCCACTTGATTAAAATGTGTGTTGTTCCTTAGAAGAACTGAAAATAAATCTTTAAAAAATAATTACATGGTAATGATTTTAAATGTCTCTTTTAGCGCGTGTGGTATCTGTCTAAAACATCTAATAAGAACTATTTCCAATTATGTCCCTAAACAAGAAGGATAGACCATCTCAGGGAGAAGATTAATACATGTAAAAACTTTGAACAATATTTACTTTTCAAATGTATGTAAACATAAGGTTTACATCTTCTTGAATTCTTTACTTACATAAGTTTACATAAAAATTAATAATCATGGAAATGTGTTTGATGAAATTCAGCATTAATTCTTAATTTAAAACATTCCACAAATGGCCAATAGAAGGAAGTTTTCTCATTTTGATAAACAGTGCCCACCAGAATACCTTACAGCATATATTACAGTTTATAGTGGAATTGGAAAGCTTTTCCTGTCACCAGCATTAATACCATTCTCTTCACCATTGTATTGGAGGTCCTAGACAGTGTAATAAAGTAAGAGAAAGAAATGGAAAACATAAGCATTGGGGGAAAAAAGACTAAGAGTCTCATTATTTGTAGTTAATCAGATTATATATTAAAATACTCTAAACAGTTTACAGATAAAGTATTATGATTAGGATTGTCATTGTCAAATATAAAATTAATTTTATTTTGTACATCAGCAGTAAAAATTAGAAAATATGCTTTTAGGAGATCATATTTTCAATAGCATAAAAATTCTCAAACATATGGTAGTAAATCTAATGAGAGACGTACAAGGTTTCTACACAGATAAGTATAAAACACCCTTTAGATGACCTAATGTCCTAAAAAAAAGGAGGAATATTAAATGTTTACTGATTAGAAGACTCAATATTGTCTAATATCAGTTCTTGCAAACTAGATATTGACTCAGTGCAAATCTAAATTAAAATTCAAGCACGGTGTTTGCTTGCAGGTTAGTGTGGTTATTTTGGTGAAAATCAACAGGCATATTCTAAAATTCATGAGTAAATGCAAAGAGACAAGAAGAGCCAAGTCAATCAGTCTTGAAGAACAGATTTAAAAGGTTCAACTCTGCCTGATAAAGACATTATGCTGATATGCTATGTAAAGCTGTATGTAGCTGCCTCAAAGATAAACAAATAGACCAATAAAAGCAAAATAGAGAATGTATAAACACTCACTCATATATGGATAATTGATTTATTGCCAAAGTGGCATTGATACATAGCAAAGGAAAGATGGTCTTTTCAACCAGTAGTACTGATTGAAATTGTACTTAAATGTCAATAAAAGGAGTACTAATCTCTTCCTCATTAAGCACACACACGCACACACACGCACACACACACAGATAAATTCTAGACGAACTGTGCTCTCCAGCATGGTAGCCATGAGCACACATGCCTATTTAAATTCTAATTTAATTAAAATTAATTACAAAACAAAATGACTGCATTTAAAAATTTTTAACTTAAATTTAATAACAAAAATAGGATTAAATTACAGCCAGGTGCAGTGTTTCACACCTGTAATCCCAGGACTTTGGGAGGCCAAAGTGGGGGCATGATTTGAGCTCAGGAGTTTGAGACCAGTCTGGACAACATAGTGAGACCCTGTTTGTATTTTTCTTTTTTTAAGTTTACTGTCTCAGTCTCCCTGGCTGTATTTTCACTGCTTAATAGCCTCCCGTGGCTGGCATGGAGTATATCATCATAGATGTGGAACCTTATCATTTGCTGAAGGTTACATTGAACAATGCTGTGTTAGGAAGTCAACATTTTATGGAGCAAAACCAAAGGAAAAGAGTAGTATTATTCTGCATTGAGGCAGGAGGTGTTACAAAGGAAGATTTGGTACTTAAAATTGGCAACCATACCATTCAGTGGATATGTGTTCAGAAAACAGCATGAAACCCAGGGTACCGGGAGTATGATGAGTAAGTGGGGAGTGGTAAGACAGGAGAGTCAAGTGGGGTCGGGAGGGGAAGAATATGGGTGCATAACTGTAATGTAAGATTTTTGCTTTTTGTTTTTGTTTTTGTTTTTGGTTTTTTTGAGACGGAGTTTCGCTCTTGTTACCCAGGCTGGAGTGCAATGGCGCGATCTCGGCTCACCGCAACCTCCGCCTCCCGGGTTCAGGCAATTCTCCTGCCTCAGCCTCCTGAGTAGCTGGGATTACAGGCACGTGCCACCATGCCCAGCTAATTTTTTGTATTTTTAGTAGAGACGGGGTTTCACCATGTTGACCAGGATGGTCTCGATCTCTTGACCTCGTGATCCACCCGCCTTGGCCTCCCAAAGTGCTGGGATTACAGGTGTGAGCCACCGCGCCCGGCCGATTTTTGCTTTTTTACTGTGACATGAGTTAAGACAGTAAGGAGTTTTAAGATGGGAAGCAATCTGACTTCCTTTAATTGGATTGCAGCTGCTCCTGGGTTAGGGAATGCTTCTTCGGGAACACGGGTAGGAAGGGAGTGAGGAGACTATGCATATTGTACTTTTAAGAGTTGGGAGACCATTTCAAGTAATGCAAAAATCCAGGACTGATTGCATCAGATAAAAGCACTGTAGATTGGGGGCGGGGAAAGTGTTAGATTTTTCTCTTTGCATACTTGTGAGGTGTGAGAAAACAAAAAGCCAAAAATAATGACACAATTTTTGCTCTGGGCAATAGTGTCTGTTTGAACTGCCATTATTTAAGGTGTGATCAGAAAAGGTTTAAGGTGAAAGATCGTAAGCTCTGTTTTACATATTTTTTGAGTTTGAGATGTCTGTTTTTCTACCTTCAAACAAGATTCTGAGTAGGCATTTGAATATGGGAGCAGCAGCCTCTTTATACTAATGAATGTGTAGTTCTAAAAACCGCAGGTCATGGCAAATTCTGTGCCAACACATATTTTGGCAGAAATTGCTACAGAATGTGTCTTCAAAGATTTTTCATTTAACACAAACTAGTGCCTTCCATTTGTCTCCCAACCATTGAGGACATTGCCCTGTACAGCAAAACAACCTAAAACAAATGTTGGTTCCTATATATTTGTCTTCTCAATGAAGGTCCCCTGCCTGTACAGTATGAATGCACAGACAGCACAGCAGGTGATTCTGATTCAGTGCAACCACTGAGGTGGGACAATGGAAATAATATCATCATGGATCTTTCCAAATTATTCTTATGTTTGGGAATCTCTGTTTTAGGCTTTATGGTTCTCAAACTTTAGTATGCCCTGGCAACTTTGGTATGTAAGAATTAAACACAGGTGAGAGGACTTTACAGAGAGAGAGAGAAAAGAAGACTTTACAAATGTAAGATATGAATTCTAGTGTCAAAATGTTTTATTGTTTTTTTTTTTTACCAACTTGGATAGGTTGGATTTTGAGTGAGATTTATGTAACAGTCTACCACTGCAAACCTGTAAATTCTGTGTTCCCATAAATGCATCTGGAGCTATACAGATACACATGTTATATAAAGTTTGATTCTAAAATTACAGTGATAGATGAATATCTCTAGTCTCTGAAGGTTTAAGAAGCACACACACACACACGCCCCTCGTCCATTCTCATTATTTGCAATAGTTATGTTCCATAAAGTAACCAGGGTCACTGGACTTGAAAACACTGAACATATTACTCCTCAGGGGAAACACAGTAAGATGAGTTTCCTGCAAGTCTCTGGTCACAACAGTCTCATCCAACAATCAATACATAATCTTGTTTTATGTGTGTTTCAGGTTAAAGACGCCTTATTTAATACATATCATTGATTCATTAAGATTATTCATTAACATTGAGCTCATGGCCAAGAGCCCTGTAACTCATGCCTGAACAAAGCTTATCTAACACACACATTTTCTTTATAAGCCTCAGTGCACACAGCCTTCTGTGTTTAGGAACACTCAACAACATTTCTGGGAGTGGGGGGCATTTTAAACAGCAAAAGAACCAAGCAATAGCACAAAAATGCAAAAAATCTGGCATGTAATAGACCACAAATGAGACATTTGTCTATAGTATGAGAGCTGAAACAAGAAAACACACCTTGGGAGGCTGAGGCGGGTGGATCACGAGGTCAAGAGATCGAGACCATCCTGGTCAACATGGTGAAACCCCATCTCTACTAAAAATACAAAAATTAGCTGGGCATGGAGGTGCGCGCCTGTAGTCCCAACTACTTGGGAGGCTGAGGCAGGAGAATTGCTTGAACTCAGGAGGCGGAGGTTGCGGTGAGCCGAGATTGTGCCATTGCACTCCAGCCTGGGAAACAAGAGCGAAACTCTGTCTCAAAGAAAAAAAAGAAGAAAACAAAACAAAACAGTGTTTCCATGTTCACCTGTAACAGGATATGTGAATGTCAGGCAGCCCACATTTTTGTGGCCCTCTATGTGTTCACAACTAACTATGAAAGTGTTAGGGTTACAAACAAATTTTAACAATTAGGCAAATTCACAAATAATGAGAATCTGCGTGTAATGAATATCGACTATATATCTATATCTTACGTTTATTATTGGCAATAATTTAGTAATTTATAGACCATATGTGTTATTATCTAAATGATAATGAAATTATCAATTTTATTATATTGAATAATTATTTTATTTCAATTAAATCAACATTTACATTTTTATATTACATAGCAAATTAATGTAACTTATTATACAAGATATGTCTTTGATAAACAAATTATTTAAGGAAAAAATTGTAGTTAAGTCTCAACAATTCTAGGAGACCTGAAGAGTGTGTATATGTATATGTGAAGAGAGAGAGAACAGATTTCACATTTGAGGAGCTAAGATTTTGAAATGAGGTCAAATGGGTCATAGATGCCAAAGATGGGAGAAATGGAAAAAAAAAAAGACTAGAGTCACTGTTAGTATGCAGAGATTAAAGGTGCTTCAACAAGATTATTTAAAAGTATTAACGAAAAAGAAGACATTCAGAAAATTTAAAGCCACGTGAATAGCAAGATGTTCAGAAACACAGATACCCAGAGACAGCTAAATGTCTCCAGTAGCTCTGGAATATTTGAACATATTCAAACCAAAGTGACAACCTCAGAGTATTGCAACCCTGTGAGAAATACATGTTACTACTTGAAACTTTCCTTATTGATCTGGTTTTGCATATGAGGAAGCCAAGACTGGGGGATGTTAAGTGTAGCAGGTATAGCTTAAAACTCTCCATATTGATCTGGTTTTGCAAACAGGGAGGTTAAGTGTAGCAGGGTGAAAATATTGGTAGGAATAGATCAAGCACTGAAACCGTTTTCTGTTTTCTCACAGCCTGAAAGTTTTTCCTCTAGAAAGGGCTACGCTACTGTCCATCAGTGTTTCATTGCTTGCGGCCAATACTGTATCTTCTAATTATACAGATCAGGTATAATAACTGGTGAAAACAAGACAAAATGCTGAATCACTAACTTGCAAATATGTGTCTTATTAAAAAATCCAATTATTAGTCTAGAGTGTCAAATGATTCCACATGTATTAAAATACCTCTAAGCATTACAAGCTAAAAGATACAAACAAAAAATCTGTATTTGGAATGGATAATTTCCCGAATGATGTTAAAAGCTGAGATTTCTTTTTAAAGAGTTTTCCAAATGTAATTTAAAAATAATTAGTTAGAATAAGGTGAATCCCAGTGGCTGTCTCTATTGAAATACAGGACTGTTTTCTTCTTCACTCAATTCATTGCTTTTTCTATAATGAAATTGTTTTATGTTAAGAAGTTTCCCCATAACAAACATTGCACTGTAAGGATGATAGTTTGAGAGGGGAGAAATTGATGAGTGCCAGAACAGGGACTTTGAAGGTTTTCTAAAAGTGAAAACTCTACGGGCTAAACTCATCCCTTCTTGTGGCCCCATTGCCGAGACTCCTGGGTTGAGTTCCCCTGACTCAGTAAGTTTAGAACACAAGGCCTGGGTCTCTGCATTACTAACAAGTACCCCATGTGATTCCAAGATAGGAACTCCTGAGACCGTTTCAGGAGAAAGCTGGAGAGCATAAGACTTCTAACAGTATAATTATTTTTACTTTAGAAATTTCAATAATAAAGGCCTTCTTAACAGCTATGATGGTTAATAACTGTCCATCATCCATCAAATGCAGTCATATTTACATCAAGTTTTGCTCCAGAAGGCCGTCTCCCTTCCTGTCTCCTCTGCTTTCCTTAACACAGCACTGCCTACCTGCTCTTACGATCTTTATCACATCTATCACCTTCAGCTATTAAGCAAGAAGCAACGCAAGCTTTGCAACTGTATTGCTTAGACAGCATGTTTTCTCTTTGCACTGTTATCGCACTCAAAAATAGCAGCTAGCCTAAGGTAAATCAAATTCTTAATTACTCAGCTGCTTTATTTACAAATATTGAAATCTCTTCAGGGAGAGATGTGAGTAGGCAAACTACCATTCCATGTTTTTAAACTTCATAGATTTTTCTGCCTATTTCAGCCATCTCTTATTTATTTCCATGTCTCCTTAACCCTGCAACTCTTTTTGCATTTAGTAAAAGATAATTTGTAATAAAGTAAAATCATGATGCTCATGCAGATATGAAAATAAAAGCTAAAAAATTTTAAAGATTTTTAAAATACATTATTAATAAAGAAATCGATTAAGATATTACCATCAGTTCCAAGGAGAATCCAAAGAATAGACACATGTACACATCAGGAACACCGAGACAAGTGTGCCTG
The DNA here is from genome assembly GCF_048565385.1 of Saimiri boliviensis. Taxonomy (NCBI): domain Eukaryota; kingdom Metazoa; phylum Chordata; class Mammalia; order Primates; family Cebidae; genus Saimiri; species Saimiri boliviensis. Next base: position 139,295,300 of record NC_133449.1, on the reverse strand, counting down.
TGGAAGCAACACTAGATTCATCCATGGAGGAGGGAAGGTACTAGAACGTCAACCATGTAGAACGTGCTTGTCTACAGACATAATTATTTGTTCTAAGGAGACAGTGCCTTTATTTCTAGGCAAAGACAAAAAAAAAAGATCTGGCAACCTACATTAAAGGATGATTAAATATGTCTTGTAAGTTAGAGATAGTGAATTGCTTTGAAGAGGTTTAAAGGCTTTTCTCCTCCAGATACATTTGCTTGTTTTCTAAGAGTAATAAAAACCTAAGGACTTGCATCTTCTCTCCTCTAAAGAAAATTTGTGGGGCCGGGCGCAGTGGCTCAAGCCTGTAATCCCAGCACTTTGGGAGGCTGAGGCGGGTGGATCACGAGGTCAGGAGATCGAGACCATCCGGGTTAACATGGTGAAACCCCGTCTCTACTAAAAATACAAAAAATTAGCTGGGCATGGTGGCGCGTGCCTGTAATCCCAGCTACTCAGGAGGCTGAGGCAGGAGAATTGCCTGAACCCGGGAGGCAGAGGTTGCGGTGAGCCGAGATCGCGCCATTGCACTCCAGCCTGGGTAACAAGAGCGAAACTCCGTCTCAAAAAAAAAAAAAAGAAAAGAAAATTTGTGACATTCTAGAGTCAAAGTCTCTCTGTCACTTTATAGAGGGGAAGAAGAGAGAATGTGCCATACACCCTCTGTAACTCTAAGCTTCATAATTTTGTGATTCCTCTCTTATGGTGCAACTCAAACATGCATTGCTATGTCTAGCACTCACTGCATCTGCACATGGGAAACTGAGGTATGAGGGATTGATACTTATGAGATTCTCTATGAGCAAATGGTCCCTGATTCAGAGGTCCTCTGTATCTGTTAGTACAGATTAGACAGGTAGGTAGGTAGATTGATAAACAGAAAGATAAAATCTGTGCATGGGCAAGATAACTCCTTAACTCACAGGTAGGGTAACATCTCAGGGCGCTTCACAGTTTCAGACTTAACATTATTTTGCAATTTTATTCGCTACAATTTATAGAATTATTTTGTTTTTGTTTTTTTGAGATGGAGTCCCTCTCTCTTGCCCAGGCTGGAGTGCAGTGGTGCGATTTCAGCTCACTGCAACCTCTGCCTCCTGGGTTCAAGGGATTCTTCTGCCTCAGCCTCCCAAGTAGCTGGGACTATAGGCAGGCATGCACCACCATGCCCAGTTAATTTTTGTGATTTTGGTGTTTTTTTTTTTTTTTTTTTTTTAGCAGAGATGGGCTTTCGCCATATTGGCCAGGCTGGTCTCGAACTCTTGACCTCGTGATCAGCCCACCTTGGCCTCCAAAAATGCTGGAATTACAGGCATGAGTCACCATGCCCGGCTAATTTATAGAATTATGTAATACCTCAGAGGCAACAAAAATATCAGAGCCACCACAGACTCTGAATCAGATAACCTAGGAGATTGTGCTCTAATCTAGACAATGCATTGTTTTTTATTCATTCATTTATTCCCTTATTTCTTTAACAAATGTCTTCTGCATTTTGTATCAAGCCTTGTGCTATGTGCTGGAGATAGGATTGTTAGCATATCAGAAACTACTGTTGTTCTCATACAGCTTGCAGACTGGTGGGAAAGACCAATAAAATCAAGGACGAAGTATTGAAATACAAATTGTGAGGAAGTCTATGTCTTTTACCACTCTTATTTCTAAATAGGTATTTGTAGAAACTTAAGATCACTCAATCATGTCTGAAAGAACAGTAAAGAAACTCTGATTTGAGGCTTTTGATTTTCAGATGAGCTTTGGAACCTACCTTTTAAGGCATCTATCTCTGTTGCTCAAAATCTATTGTGACGATTTGATTGTCTTTTCTGCCCTGGAAATCTAGATGGACTGAAAAGTGTGGCATCTGTTTAACATCATACCTTGTAATGCTTTTTATTAGAGAATAAAATCACTTACAGGAACTATCATAATGTTGAAATATTTTAGAATTTTAAAAGGAAATGTTTATATGAGCTACTCTTTAATGGCTGCCATGCACTATGGCCTTGAATCTCTTGCAACACCTTTAAAAACCTTTAGAATCAGGTGTTAATTGTGACCCAGTGGATGCAAAACTGCAGGGAAGTCTCTCTCAGTGTGATCCAGAAGGGAAAGAGACAAAGACTTCAAGCAGGTATATTGTCCACCTCTCTTGGTAGCTACTCAGCCAGAGTTAAGCTTCTTCTTGCATACCATTGATTGACCACAAGAAAAGGTGAATAGTTTTTTTGAACAATAGAAACAGAGTCCAACAGAGGCTAGGCCGTCAGATTTGTCTAGTTAATAATAGCCTTAAACTTCTAATAGCCAAGGTTGAGCTGGCTCAAATTATAGAATTTCAGACCTTATTCTGCCAATTTAATTTCCAAATTTGAAAAGGAGGCTCAGATCTTTTCTACCTGACTTTCCTAAGGGTACAAGATTCATGCCAGATCTGTACCTCAGATCTCTTGATGATTTAGACGTTGTACTTCTGGCCACCCGTAATTTCTTCGGGTCGTAGATTAAGTTCTCTTTGAGAATGTTCTACTGATAACGGGTGAACTGAAATGCAAGTGGGAAATACAAAAATAACAGCTGTCGTTTTGTGGTACTGGCCTGAGCATAGACAGTCAACACCAAGACAAAAGTATGCCAAATTGCAGAGTCTTGATTGCCGGCAGCCACGGAGGACTCGCGTCTTTCTAACCTGTGGCCCCAAAGGAAGGTGTCAAGACTTTTTATAACCATAAAACCACCTCGGGAGTGAGGGTGAGGGGCAGGGGTGTGGTGAGGGCTAGTGGATTCTGTAAATCACCTCCTGGGCGGAGATGAGGGTGAGAGGCTCCGGACACTCCGGGGAGCCAGGGGACTTTTGACATTCTAATTGTTACTTAAGTGGTTCACAAAAGTCAAGATTGGCATTTGTTTACACATTGTCTGGGTAGGGTGGAAATCACAGTCCTTAATTACTTATTACAAGTCACAGGGGCCAAGATGGCGTGGTTTTGGACTGCTTGCCTGTCACATTTAAGTTACAGAGCAGTTTCAATAGAAAGCCGAGGTATGGTTGAGGTGTGCAGTTTTATGGGGCTTTTACCATGTCACATTTTCACAGAAAAATAATAATCCACACATGGAAGGCAGTAAGGCTGTGAAGTTAGTCCTGCCTCATTTAGCCTGCCTCTCTAGTCCAAACTCTGATGACTGGGAAAGGATTGGCAATGAAATTTTCAAAGTATACCTCCTTATTTTGATTGTTGATCCATGTGAATATCTTAGCTAAAAAGATGGAGTTGGGGGGCAGTTTTTCCTACTGTTACTACTTTTCTCCAATCTGGGATATTCCGCTGTAATATAGAAGAGTTGTGGGACTTAACAGCACATATATAGTGGAGTTTTGACAACTTTCAATCTTTTTTTTTGCCTACTAAATCAGAGGCTTTTTGATTCATCTGTTCTTTGCATATATCACAGAAAATAGAGTATAAAGTCTATTTCTGGTAAAGTTGAAGGGCAGATATCATATGCCTATCATCTGTTATAAACATTGTGGGGTTTGATTTCATCTAAGAAATTTTGGTTATCAGTATGATGGAAATGTTTATGGACATTCAGGTACCAATACTGATAACTTGGGTAGATACTCCAAGATATTTGACTTTTGTGTTAGTTGAGATGCTGTGTCAGATGTGTTCAGTTTAAAAAAATTACTTCCTATTGTACTGCCTAACTGCGCAGATCACATGATATCAAAATGACTATTTCAAATTCAATTTTTAAAAGATGCACACTGATAATTAAATGTTGACTAAAGACAGGTATGTAGAGAGCTATGAAATTTTGACTTTATTTTTGCTGATACCACGAATAGTTGTTAAGAGTAGAAAAGTCACTGCTTATTTTATATAATAGAAAATATTTCATGAATTCTAATATGCACCTTTTTTTCATATTGTGACATCACTGGATTTTGAGTATGTCAATGATGAATAATATTTTGTAGTTAGGCAGCATTTTTTCCTTTCTTGCAGTGAAATAAAATAATGATGCATCTTTAAAAAGCTAGAATATCAGATTCAGTGAAATAAAATACATCCCAAAAAGTAATCAGATTTCCAAATATTTTTCATCGTAAATATTGTGTGGCTAAATTATATGAGAGAGCTAAATAAAATCACTGTAAATGCATGGCAATAGTATGTATTTCAGGAAAAATCATCACTTTCCATAGTTTAAAAATTCTGAGAATCCATTTGCGTTGATTCTACCGCTCAGAGAGATTTGATGACTAGAAAAATTTGACTCAGATAAAAGGTGATTTTGATCTTCTTTATTTATTTTAACTTTTGCAGACTAGTGATGGTCTCCTCTCTTTCTCCCCCCATTTCTGCATACAAGAAACCGCATGGACCATCATACAGCACAACGGCTCTGACTTAACAAGAGTCAGAAACACTCATCCAGAGAACCCGTATGCTGGGTTTTTCGAGTATGTGGCCAGCATGGAGCAACTCCAGGCCACTATTAACCGTGCGGAACACTGTGAACAGGAGCTTACTTACTACTGCAAGAAGTCACGGCTCGTCAATAAGCAAGGTAAGTAAACCATGGTGTCTGTCTGGCTGCACACCCATCACATCATACACGCACTCAACTAGCTCCTGAGGATTTTAATTCTGCAAAGTGGTGGCATATAGCTACTGAGGGTATAGGATCTTGCATACTTAGTAAACGTGTCACAGTCTGGAAGTCACAAAGATGCTTTTGCCTGAAGAAAAGAACAAGGTCAATTTACACTAAGCTTTATTCAAAGCCTTGATTGCTTTTAAACTCTGTTCCTGTTCTTAATTGGATAACTATACAGCAAATGCCTCCTTCTGATACACAGTGAATGCACGGTGTTTATCCCTGATAAAGGGCAAGTGACATCTAAGGTTTGTTTTATCATGGAAAACAGCTAATAAAAATAGGGCTTAGTTTTTTGGAAGTGAGTATTCTATGTACCTCTTTTTCATGGATTGTTGACGGCCTCTGGGTATAATTGAAAATTAGAAAAGACTGCCAGAAACACAGTTGATTCACTAGTTCAAGGAGGAATCAGAAAAACACCTTAACTCTTTATTGATTCTGCTATGAATAACCAGTCTGCTCCTGAGTTCTGGTTTTGGTTTCATGCTTTCTTTCTTTAGAGCATCTCACTATGTCAGAGCCTCTGTTCCTACCACATCTGCCTTAGAGTAGGCCTTAACGAGCTAATTCTTGAAGTTACAGCAAGAGCTTCCCACCTTGCCTCTCAGCTTGCCATCTCTTCCTCTCTTATAACCATCCAATGCAAAATCCAAAATATTACTCTGTGAAGTAACTTAACCTTTAAGAATGCTGCTCCCATTTTTAAGAAACACAGTTCTATTGAAGAAACTCTGCTGCCTTTCTGTTTTTTGTCTGTCCTTCATAGCCTCTTCTGCTGGATCCGGGAATTGCAGATTCTGTGTCCACCCTGCTTATGCAACCTTGATCCCACATGTTAGAGAACATTTTAAGACATCTGTACAATAAAGCCACTTCTTTCATGTTCGCTCCTGTTGTCCTAAGACGGGTTGGAGTTCCAGATAGAATGACAAGAATTTAAGGAGAAATTTGTTTCATATAGGAATAGTGTATGTCATAGAGATCATGCAAAAATGCTGAATTGTTGTTCTGACATTTGAACCCTGCTTTTCTGATGAAGCCTCTCTTTACTCTCCACCCACTACAAATCAGACCATTTTCTCCCCTGTGACTGAATTCCCCCTTGCCGTTCTTCTCCTTTTGGCTTCTCCTCCTTTTCCTTTTTCAGAATGTTCTCATTTGGCCTCTACCCCTCTAATCCCATCTTGCTGGTACCCACCCAAAACTTATCTCCTCCTGAAACCTCGATTCTGTGTGCAATCGAGGACCAGACAGTTGTAGTGTGAACAGCATAGGATTTACAGCTGGAGGTGTGGGTGTGTTTGTCATTGGTTAGGTGCGTCTAGAACTTAGATAGATGAAACTTTGATTCATGAAATGGATGAATGGTTAATGAATCTCAGTCTTTGTTTTCTTCTCTCTGAAATGGGGGCCAATGATACCAGCCTCATAGGGGTGCAGTGATGATTAGTTGGCATAGCACATACAAAGTGCATCAGGGGATTCCCTCATTTCTGGCTCTCCAGAGCGTTGTGGCCATAGCGAACATACACAGTTTAGTATGTAATGTGCTGTTCCTTGTTGCTGAATATTCATCTTAGAGTAAAAAAGCTGATAAGCAAATCTGGAAGAGTATTCTAAGAAGAATAAGAATGATAATTAAGGGCCGGGTGCGGTTGCTCACGCCTGTAATCCCAGCACTTTGGGAGGCTGAGGCCGGTGAATCACGAGGTCAAGAGATCGAGACCATCCTGGTCAATGTGGTGAAACCCCGTCTCTACTAAAAATACAAAAAATTAGCTGGGCATGGTGGCGCGTGCCTGTAATCCCAGCTACTCAGGAGGCTGAGGCAGGAAAATTGCCTGAACCCAGGAGGCGGAAGTTGCGGTGAGCCGAGATTGCGCCATTGCACTCCAGCCTGGGTAACGAAAGAAACTCCGTCTCAAAAAAAAAAAAAAAGAATGATAATTATGGAGGGTAAATGAACGCTCTGGAACAAAAGGAATTCAGTCATTATGTGGAAAAGGAGGTCATACAGTATTTGTCTTTCAGTGTTTGGCTTATTACACTTAGTATAATGCCTTTCATGTTCATCTTTTTTGTCACAAATGGTAGGACTTCCTTCTATTTAAGGATGAATGATATCCCATTGTGTGTGTGTACATGTATATATATCACACTTTCTTTATCCAGTCATCAATAGACACTTAGGTTTTTTCATCTCTTGCTATTGTGAATAAAGCTGCAATGAACATGGGAGTGAAAACATCTCAAGATAGCGAAGGATATTATACTGAGTGAAAGAAGCCAGAAACAGAAAGAGAAATACTTTGTGATCCCACTTATATATAGAACCTAAAGGAGTTGAACTCGTAGAAACAGAGTAAAAGAGTGGTTTCTGGGGGAGGAGGTTGGTGTGGAGATGTTGGTCAAAGGGTATAAATTTGCAGTTGTGAGATGAATACATTGTGGAGATGTAGTATGCAGAATGATGACTATAGTTAACAACAATGTATTATTTTACACTTGAAATTTGCTAAGAGAGTAGATCTTAGTATTCTCACCATAAAAATATAAAGTGGCTGTATGAAGCGATGAATATGTTAATTAGTGTGACTGTAGTAATCATTTTACTGTATACATGAAAACATTGCTTTGCACACCTTAAATGTATACAATTTGTATTTGTCAATTTTACTGCAGAGCTGAAAAATAAAACATAAGAAAATATGAAAAGAAGGATGGTTATCAAAGTTGACAAAGAAGTCAAGCTGTAACAGAACTAGAAAGCAGAATACCTGAGGGACTGGTGAGCAAACACCACACAGAGTAAAGGGAGTTGATATGGTTTGGCTGTGTCCTTACCAAAATCCCACCTTGGATTGTAATAATCCTTACATGTCAAGAGCAGGGCCAGGTGGAGATAACTGAATCATGGAGTGGTTTCTGCCATATTGTTCTCATGGCAGTGAATAAGTCTTATGAGATCTTATTGTTTTATAAGTGGGAGTTCCCCTGCACAAGCTCTCTTGCTTGCCACCATGTAAGACGTGACTTTGCTCTTTCTTGCCTTCCACCATGATTGTGAAGCTTCCCAGGCATGTGGAATGATGAGTCCACCCAACCTCTTTTCTTTATAAATTACCCAGTTGAGTATGTCTTTATTAACTGCATGAAGATAGACTAATACAGGGGTTGACAGAATGTGAAGGAATCCCCATTTTTAAGGCCAGTTGTGCCTGTGCACTTAAAAAAAAAAAAAAATGCTTGCTTGGTATTTCAGACTCAAGAACCAGTTTTAGAAAGTCAACTCCAGAAAGGTGTGGAACAGGGGATACTAATCTTGGCTAAATACACACATTTTTTTCTCAGGTTGGTGACCTCATGATTCATGTAGGATAGATTTGAGGTGGAGAGACATAAAAGAGAGGGAACAATTGGATTCTGAGGTCACGGTAAGAAATATAATGGGGAAGAACAGGAAGTTGTTTTCAGACAAGCTATATTTAGAGTTTCAGATCTTGGTGATTTAGTGTCAAGTGATAATGATGCCATATGTGAATGAATGAAGTGAAATGTGTATGAAAATATGTTTTCAGCTGCTGAGGATCTGTGACTCAGCACATAGGAGGGATGATTAATGGGAATGCTCAAGTCATTTAGGATTTTAATTATGGGAAGTGGAATGTCCTACCATATCCACAGGTATCTTTTACCTTTAATTTTTATTTCTCAGGATTTAAAAAATTCATTTCTATACTTATGTAAATTTCTTAGTACATTTTTTAAAAAAGTCTTAGATTGAACCAAAGTCTGACACCTTAAAAAACATTCAGTGATTTTTATTTTGTAGGGAAGACAAAAAATTTAGATGTGGTAATATAGTTCAGTATTTAAGAATAACAATTTATTTTTCTTTCTATTCTATGAAAACATAACGTTTTCAGCAGTATATTGAAATATATTTATTAATTGTTTCAAGTAATTTTCACCTTCTGGTGAAGGGCTAATCATGTAATTTAAAAAAGATGAAGATTCTTCTTATTAATGTATTTATGCATAACACAGCTTCTGATAACTCTTTGCTTTTTTTTTTTTTTTCTGATGTGACCAGACTGGCTTGCATAATAATCCTGGGAGAGAGGCTGTCAGCATTAGCAAAGGGGTTATCTAATAGTAAGTTAAAATGAGCCTTGGCATTTGTAAGCAAGGGAGAAATTAGTAAAAAATCCCAGATGCTCAGTAGGGCTAATGGTGACAACTTAAAGGTTTGAAAGTCTACAGAAAAATGATCAAGCACCTTTGAGAAGCTGACTGATTCGATGTTGCTTACATTCTTCTCATTCCCTGATTCTTGGATGACTACAGTTTATTCTCCATACTTGTTTTTTTCCATGATAGATTGGCTAAATGCTTCACTTCCTTTTCTGAAAATCCTTGCCTAGATGTTCTGTTTGTTCCTTGCTCTAGTTCCTTGGCATTATATTTAGTCTTAACTCTGAAAAGGAGCTGGTAGCTGAACATTTATCGTAGAAAGAGATGATTTGGCTGAGGGAAACTTCTTTTGAGTGTAATATTCACTTCCATCATGAAGATTTTTCAGTGTTATTTTTGCAGTCTTTAAATAAATACCAAAGCCATTAAATGTAAGATAAAATATATACTTCCAAATAATTCTTAAATCATGACAAGGGAGTGCCAAACCATGACTAATGTTTATTAAACAGCTAGGATAATTTTAGACAATAAATTTATTAAGACAAATCAGGGACATTCCATAACATTCCATAATGCTTTAATGGGCTTTTCATGATTTCAAATCAATTTTGCTTTGGTATGTTAATTACTATGATTTATATTTTGATGCTAACTTGTTTCAAAATTACTTTTAAAGACATTGTATATGAGAGCTGCTCTCAATCCATTTTTTACTATCATGCCTAAGTTAAAGAGAAACTGCTGTTTTTTTTTTTTTCTGCTCAAGAACAAATGTCATTGAAGCCTAAATAATAACTTTTTTATTTAAAAAAAGTTGTCTTAAGGAAATGCCATCAATTATAGTGTTTTGTGTATCCTTAAATCAAATCATTCTTTCTCTCTTTGTCCTTTTATTCTTTTTGATGACTTTGGAAGAAAGGGAATTATACCGGGAGAAAAGGTGATGGGACATAAAGCATATGTCACATTTTTCACGTTTGTCTTTCAGATGGAACCCCTCTGAGCTGGTGGATAGGAAGGACCAATGAAACACAAACCTACTGGGGAGGTTCCTCGCCTGATCTTCAAAAATGTACTTGTGGATTAGAGGGAAACTGCATTGATTCTCAGTATTACTGCAATTGTGATGCTGACTGGAATGAATGGTGATTTCCATATGATTTCTTTATGCAAGAAAACGTTTATTTAAAAAAATTAATCTCTCAATGTATAGCTAGCCAGATACTGAACAAGTTAGTGCAATGAAGGGATTAGATAAAGGTATGTTTTGGTGAAGCTTGGTATACTCAATATAATTCTAAGTGTTAAGTCAATGCCTTTTTGAGTTATTTTCTGTAATGGACCATAAGTTATGTACATTTAAATTTGATAATCCAATAGAGACACCTGTTACATGGGGAATTAATTATTATTCCATTTAAAACTATATATGAGTAGGTATTCTGTTATCTTGAGAGTATATTTACAGCCAAAGCACATTTCTTCAATAATCTACCTATAAAACCTTTAAAATTTGCTACAGTTATAATGCATTTCTTTTATGCTTTTAGAAAGACAAATCATACCACAAAGAACTAATGTTCTGTGGATTATATTTTGAAAAATGAAATCAGTAACATTTTAGGAATTTTAAAATCAAATTTAAAATATTCCTGTAAGTAGAAAAGAAGCTTATATATGTGTTCTTTATTTGAAAACATTAAAAAAGACATTGTTAGTATTTGAGACCAGAGTTGGCATGTATACTGGTCTTATTTGTTATTCGTAAAGTGAAAATATTTTAAATGTTTATATCTACATTTTAGCATAACGTATGTATATGTTACATTGCTAAGCAACTGAACCTGTACAGAAGACTTATTTTTAACAAATATTCACAGTCAATCTGGATGTTGATATGAATGATGTTGTTATTGATTACGGGGATAAATCTGCTGTTAATTGAGGTTGTAATTTGAATTAGATAATATTTATTTAGTTGGGAAACCTCAAGATTATGTTATATATATGTAGTTCTTTTGGAATAGCACTTTTAGTGTTACATGTTTGGTGTGAAGAATAGTGTCTCTGTCACTCAAACTCTCATTTTTCAAAATTTCTACTCCCTTTGGAAAGCACCCTGTTCTTCTCAGTATCTTCACAAAAAATGCTATACAGTCATATTATATTTTAAAATATAAATAGAAGGCTAGTAGTAATGCTTAACAACAGTAAAAATTTACCTAATCATCAATAACTCTCCAATGCTTCTATAACATATTGCTAATTAAAAATGACTTTAAAAAATAAGATTGTAAAACTTCTCATATGAAATTCTGCTAATGGTGAAGTAACTTGCATAGAACTAACCCTTCTCAGATAATTGTTGTAAATCCAGGAAAAAATGTTATCAAAACAACCACTTGAAATAAGCAGAGAGCAACCAGATGTAGGCAGAAACTGCCCATGTGTTTACAGCAAAAACTATGTCCCAGATCTGAGTGCTAGAATTGGAAACTAAGCAAAATTCACACAGCCTCTAACTAATGAATTGCCAGACCAAGCAGTGGCAATGTATTGTGATAAGATTGTGATTTAACTGCCTATGAAAACAAAAATGAAATCTTTAAAGAATAACAAAATCCAGAATCTTTAGAATATATCATGATATACCATATGTTATAACAATTACTGAATATTCAAAAAAGAGTACATTTTGATCTAAAGTCAAGAAATTAAGAGCAGTCATCATAAAGAAACCTTGGGGTACTGATATTTGAATTGTCAGGCAGAAATTTTACAGCAACTATTACGAAAATATTTGAAAACTTAAAGGCAAAAATAATCACAATGTGTAGGCAAAGGATATTTTAAAACAATAGGCGAGAACTATAAAATGGAACAAAAGGTAAATTTTAGAATAGAAAGAGTATCTGAAATAACAAATTGTAATAGAAATTCTTCAGGCTAAAGAGAAATAACATGAATGAAAACTCAGATCTTCAGGAAGAAATAAAAAGCACTGGAAATTGCAAATATGTTGGTAAATATAAAAACCAGTGCTTAAATTGTTTTCTTAATTAAAAATTAAATTTACTGTTTAATTTTATTATAACATTTATAACACATGCATTTAAAATATATTACAACAACCGAACAAAGAATAAGTATGTGTGTGGGGGATGGAGCAGTGTTAAATGAATTATCCCTTAGCAAGCTTTGAACATTTTGGTTGTTAAAAAACATAATGTCTAAATAGGCTGTGATAAACTAAGAATTTATTTTCTAATCTGTAAAGCAAACATTAAAATACAGTCAACAAACGTAGCTAAAAAGTGAATAGAGAAAATAAAACGAAATACAAAAAGTATAGAAAACCAAGAGGAGGCAGCAAAGGAAAACAGAAGTACAAGAAATCACGTGGGAGAAACAGAAGAAATAGCAAAATGGTAGACCTCAAAAGCGGTATCCATCATTACACTAAATGTTAATGTATTAATCAATTTAGGTCAAAAGGTAGAAAATGGTCTATTGAATTAAAAAATCTCCCACTGTGTTCTATTTTTAACAGTATCCTATATTTTGTATTCTCTATTACATACTTTCTACAAGAGACATTAAAATGGCATTGTTTTGACCAGGCACAGTGGCTCATGCCTACAATTCCAGCACTTTAGGAGGCTGAGGCAGGCAGATCACTTGAGGCCAGGAGTTCAAGACCAGCCAGGCCAACATGGCAAAACCCTGACTTTTCCAAAAAATACAAAGATTAACTGGGTGCGGTGGTGCACATCTGTAATCTCAGCTACTTGGGAGGCTGAGGCACAAGAATTGGTTGAACCCAGGAGGAGGAGGTTGCAGTAAGCCAGAACGGTGCCACTGCACTCTAGCCCGGGAGACAGAGTGAGACCCTGTCTCAAAATAATAATAACAATAAATAACAAATTAAAGAAATTGTATGTCATTCTGTTTTTATGTGCTCAGATGAGTGATGGGATCCTTACTCTTTTGTGGGTGCAAATTTAGTTCAGAACATCTTGGTTTTGCAATGCGATAAGGACTATTAAAATGTCTTAAGAATTTTGTGGTTGGTATTGCCTTTTAGGACCAATGACACTGGATTGCTTTCTTATAAAGAACATCTTCCAGTAACTAAGATTGTCATCACAGACACAGGCCGACCGCATTCAGAAGCTGCTTATAAACTGGGGCCTCTACTCTGCAGAGGAGACAGTAAGTGGTTATGATGTGTTGTAAGCATATTTAAGAAAAGTACCATGACTTAAAGTACCATCACTTAAGCATTGTATTTCTGTCACATAATAATTAATCAGACTTCTATTGTGAACATTCATAAGTGAGGATTGAAATATTCTTTCAGTCAGTCAACAAGTAAGTATTTCTATGAAGTGCAAAGCTATGACGGCAAACTTTGTTAACATTCTAAGAAAAAGAACCACTGGGCATCTTGATTTGATTAGTTCATGAGTACATTCCAGCATTCCTAAATTTCTAATTGCTGTTATCCACATAGGAAAACCTCAATGCTATACACAGTTGTTAATAATTCATGTGGATTTCCTATTGTTAGGCCTGGGATGAAATTAGAGCGTCAATGGAATCACTTCAGTTTAACCAAATATATTTCAAATGTACGTTTCATTTTTATTTCAGTTTGTGTTTGTGTGTGTCTGCGTTCATTTACTTTAAACCAATGGAATGTGCTGTATGCAATGCATTAACACTTTAAAACCAGAATTTTAAAGTTCAAATATAGTTCCACTATATTGATGTTCTATATATGTTTATGTTCCACATATATATGTTTTCTTTGATCAGGGAATGAAATGAGCATATGTATTCATTTATAGATTGTTACCCTCTCTGAAAAGAGTTAGGTTACAGACTGGTGCATTAAATATGTATGCTTTTAGTATTTCCAGAACTTAAGATGGAAATGGATGAAATATTTGTTTACATTAATACCGTACCTTAAAATAAAATTTTATTCTAGGGGCACAACAGAAGAAGAGAGAATCTGACATTTCAGTGGATTTATGGAGATACAGAGCAGAAGTTGCTTAGTTAAAAAGCAAAGATGATACTGGCCTATAAAAATTATATATATATTGTAAATACTGTTCGCCATTATACTCACCATCTCTGATATGTATCATCTCCACTTTCTGTTCTACCAGTGAGCCTTACACAATCCCCATGAAGATGGCATGGGATATTTCATGGAAAGAAAAATTATGTGCAAAGAGATGAGATTGTAAACTTCAGATGCATCCAGGAGACTGTAACGATTTTTCATGGCTGTAGAGGAGTTGTTCTCTACATCACATGTACCTTTCACTGCTTGCTCTGATCTTAACCCTGCAGGGACCCAGGCTGGCTTCCTCTGCCTTCCTTATTCCATTAGCCAAAATCCTTGCGAATTAGTATGTTTAAAGTGAGGTCCCTACCAACTCTATCCCTTAGGCTTTGTTTCTTCTAGACTTTCTGTTATCATTTTAAGTACACAACATCATTTCACTTAGAGCCATGATTCTCCGTCTAAGGCACTCTTGCCCTGCACTGGACATTTGGCCATGTTTGGAGACATTTTTGGTTGTCGCATTGTGGAGAAGTGGAGTGCTACTGGCATGTAGTGGGAGAAGTCAGGGATGCTGCTAAACATCCTGCAATACATGAGACAGGCCTCCACAACAAAGAATTATCTGGCCCCAAATGTCAGTAGTACTGAGGTTGAGAAACTAGAGCATTGAACTACTGTGACCATGGGAATACAGAAGAGAGTTGCTACATCAGCACTAAGAATTTACAAATAACGTCAAGTATTTAGAGACCTGCTAATTAATCTCTGACTTATTAATTAAACAGTAATCAAGTAATTGGCCTTCTTGCTCCCTATATCTATTTTCAGGGTGGAGGTTCATCTTCACCTGAGGTTATTTTCTGCGTGAAGGATTAAGTCCTATTTTCTGCATGAAGTGTTCTTTATTTTCTGTTAGCTGAACAATAGCTTCAGTGAACACTCCTTTTTTCTATATGGGAAATCTGTACCACTTAAGTTACAATGCCCAAGGTACTTTTTTTTTTTTTTTTTTTTTTTCTTTTCCAAATGTGGCTCACTGGGCAGATACAGGACTAATAGATATAGGATCATGCACAGTAGGCCTTGTAAGCAGAGAAAAGTTTCATGGACATTGCTTTGAAGGCATCAGGACTGCACATTGAGTAATTTAAGACTGAGAAATAACCTAATTCTCATGATTCAGTTGAAAACCTGACAATCAGTTATAAACCTGAAGATCAGTGAAGTGACCTTTGATGTAAGACAAGGAAGGGAAGGATGAAGGCTTGAACCAGGCAGTAATTGGCATGGAGCTTTAAAAGAGGGATCAACTACGAGGTAAATTCAATATGACTTAGATGTAAGGTTGAGAGTTAAAGCCTTGGGGATGATCTCCAGCTTTCTTATTTATGATCTCCAGCTTTGTGATTTGAATAAAGCCATTAGTGTCATTCATTGAGACAGGAGATTAACACATTTTTTTTTAACAGGAAAGTAAAAAAGTGAGAATGCAAAAAGTAGTATTTTCATTTTATCACATAAGCTAGTGATACTGAAAAATTAAAATCTAGCCATGTTTTTGTAGAAAAGAAGGTGAAGTTTTGAGAAAGAAGGACAAATAAAACATTAATATTAGACCTACTAGTACCAGTTATGAGGTTACCCCTAATTTATTGATGTCTTTTTCAAAGCTTTCTTTTCATTTTGTTTTTAATATGGGTGAGCCTGCAATTTTATTTTACTGCTATTATTATTGTTGATATCAGAAATCAAGTAACAAACTAGGAAATAAGAGAACTTCCTCAATGGTATAAGGGACATTTGTGAAAATCTGATAGCTAATGTCATACTTTGAATAACCAAAGATATAAATGCTTTCCCTTTAAGTTTAGGATAAAGGCAAGAATGTCTGCTCTCACTCCAATTCAATCTATTACTGATGGTCCTGGCACATTTAATCAGTCAAGGAAAGGAATTCAAAGCATTTATTAAGTTGCTGCAATAGTAATCAACCCGATTTTAATGGCAAATCAGGTTGCTGTTAAAAGAAGTGGCAAAACCACAATTACTTTTGCACCAACCTTAGATTAGAATGGATCAAATAAAATGTCTATTTACAGGTGACATGACTTTATGGTTTTTAAAAGTGAGTTTAGCAAAGTGATGGGATTTGAGGTCAATATACAAAATTAAAGTATATTTCTATATGCTAACAATAAAAAATTATAAATGAGATTCTAAAAGTACTGTTTTTATATTGGCACCAACAACTTAAAATATTTTGGTGTAAATGTAGCAGATTATCAAGAAAAAATTAAGGAAATTCTATTTAAACATTTGCAAATTAAAAGATTTGATAAGATGTCAATTTTTCCCAAATTTATATATAGACTGAAAACAATCCCAATTAAAATCCAGCAATCTTTTTTTGGGGGTGTAGACATTGGAAAGTTTATTTTAAAATGTATGTGGAAATGCAAATAATAAAGAACGGCAACAATGTTTCAAAAAATGTAAACAAAGTTTGAGAAGCACTAACAGATTATAAGACTTACTGTAAAACTAACAGATATTCAAGGAAGTATGATATTGGCATTACAATAGACAAATACATGAATGGAATCGAATAGAGAGCCCAGAAATAGACCCATATACAGATGGTTGCTTGACTGTTGACAAAGCTGCCAAAGGAACTCAATGATGAAAGAATAGAATTTTTCAAGAAACAAGATGGAACAATTCTAATCAATTTGAAAAAGAAAAGAAGAAGGAAAAAAAGAGTATCAACTCTTATTTCAAAGCAGATACAAAGTTAACTCAAAAATAATTATAAACTTAAACCTTCTTCACAGAACTGAAAAAACCACTTCAAACTTCATATGGAACCAAAAGTGAGCCTGCATAGCCAAAGCAATCCTAAGCAAAAAGAATAAAGCTGGAGGCATTGCACTGCCTGACTTCAAACTATACTACAAGGCCACAGTAATCAAAACAGCATGGTACTGGTACCAAAACAAAGACATAGACCAATGGAACACAACAGAGGCCTCAGAAGCCACACCACACATCTACAACCATCTGATCTTTGATAAACCTGACAAAAACAAGCCATGGGGAAAGGATCCCCTGTTTAATAAATGGTGTTGGAATAACTGGTTAGCCATATGCAGAAAGCAGAAACTGGACCCTTTCCTGACAGCTGACACTAAAATTAACTCCACATGTATTAAAGATCTAAACATAAGACCTAACACCATAAAAACCCTAGAAGAAAACCTAGGCAAAACCATTCAGAACATAGGCATAGGCAAGGACTTCATGGCTAAAACACTAAAAGCAGTAGCAACAAAATAGACAAATGGATTATAATTAAACTCCAGAGCTTCTGTACAGCAAAGGAAACAATCATTAGAGTAAACTGGCAACCAACAGAATGTGAAAAAATTTTTTGCAATCTACCCATCTGACAAAGGGCTAATATCCAGAATCTACAAAGAACTGAAACAGATTTACAAGAAAAAAACGAACCCATTCAAAAGTGGCTGAAGCATATGAACTGACACTTTACAAAAGAATACATTGATAAAGCTAACAAACATATGAAAAAATGCTCATCATCACTGGTCATTAGAGAAATGCAAATCAAAACCACATTGAGATACCATCTCACACCAGTTAGAATGGCGATCATTAAAAAATCTGGAGACAACAGATGCTGGAGAGGATGTGGAGAAATAGGAACACTTTTACACTGTTGGTGGGAGTGTAAATTAGTTCAACCATTGTGGAAGACAGTGTGGCAGTTCCTCAAGGACCTAGAAATAGAAAAACCATTTGACCCAGCAATTCCATTACTGGGTATATACCCGAAGAATTATAAATTGTTCTATTATAAGGACACATGCACACGTATGTTCTTTGCAGCACTATTTACAATAGCAAAGACCTGGAACCAACCCAAATGTCCATCATCGATAGACTGGATAAAGAAAATGTGGCACATATACACCATGGAATACTATGCAGCCATAAAAAACGATGAGTTCATGTCCTTCATAGGTTCATGGATGAATCTGGAAACCATCATTCTCAGTGGACTGACACAAGAACAGAAAACCAAACACTGTATGTTATTACTCTTTGGTGGGTGTTGAACAATGAGAACATGTCAACACAGGGTGGGGAGCATCACACACTGTGGTCAGTAGGAAGGACTAGGGGAGGGAAGCAGGGGTGGGGAGGGATAATGAGGGGAGAAAAACCAGATATAGGTGATGGGGGATGAAGGCAGCAAACCACCTTGCCATGTATGTAGATATGCAATAATCCTGCATGATCTGCACATGCACCCCAGAACCTAAATTACAGTTAAAAAAATGAACTTGTAAATTGTAAAAACAAAAAACAAAAAAATCTTAAATCTAAAACCACAAACTATAACGCTGCTCTAAGAAAATACAAAGGAAAATCTTAGTGACCTTGGGTTGGGCATAGATTTCTTAGATACAACACTAAAAGTACAATTCATAAAATAAAATAATAAATTATATTTCACTAAAATGAAAGGATTCTGCTTTTAAAATGAGACTGTCAGGAAAATGAAAAGTTGCAGACTGGGAGAAAATATGTGCAAATACATGTTTTATAGAGGCTAATACCCAGAGTATAAAAATAACTCTTTCATGATGCAGTAATATTTAAAATATCAATTTACATATGGGCAAAAGATCTGCACATACAATTCACAGAAAAAAATATGGATTTAAATAAGCATGTTAAAGACCGTTAGCATCATTAGTTATTAGGGGAATGCAAACTAGTACCACAATATGATACCAATATGTAACCGTTAGCATTTAAAAAATCATAATACTACTACTAATAAAATCCCAAAATATAACATGTACTATCGAGGATTCAGAGCAACTAGAACTCTGGTACAGTGCTGCTGCAGATGCAAAATTGTACACACTGCTATGGAAAATAATTTGGTTTTTTATAATGTTAAACCCACATTTACTATATGACCGAGAAATGCCCTTCTTAGGATTTTATCCAATAAAAAAGGAAAATCTATGTGTATATAGTCAGTTTTTTGTTATTATTATTGGCTTTATTTCAAAGTCCCCTAAAAATGGAAACCACTCTAATGTTCATCAAATAGTGAAAGAATTCACATTCCATTTTATTGTGGTGTACCCACAATACACAGTGAAATACTACTAAACAATTAAAAAATGGACTGTTGATAACATGCAACAACATAAATGAATCTCAGCTGTATTACTCTAAGTGAAAGAAGCCAGACTAGCTGTGTGTGATGGCTCACACCCGTAAACCCAGCACTTTGGGAGGCCAAGGTGCGTGGATCATGAGGTTGGGAGTTTAAGACGAGCCTGGCCAAGATGGGGAAACCTCGTCTCTATTAAAAATATAAAATTAGCCGGCGTGGTAATGAGCACCTGTAATCCCAGCTACTCGAGAGGCTGAGGCAGGAGAATCGCTTGACCTGGGAGGAACAGGTAGCCGTGAGCTGAGATCGTACCACTGCACTCCAGCCTGGGAGACAGAGTGAGACTCCGTCTCAAAAACCAAAAACCAAATCAAACCGAAACAAAACAAAAAAGAAGCCAGACTAAAAAGCCTACATGCTTTGAATGAATGATTCCATTTCTAAGATATTCTGAAAAAGTCAAAACCATAGAAACAGAAAAAGAGTCTCTGCTGCAAGGGCTTGGAGGCGAGAGGAATTTTACATGGGTGTACAAGAAAATTTTTGTCAGGTGAAGGAAATGTTCTATATCTTGAATGTGGTTGTGGTTTTATGGTATCACGTAGTTGTCAGCTTCCAGAGCTACACACAAAAAAAGTCTGAATTGTACTCTTGGTACATTATCATGAATTATGAATATATTTTAATAAATAATAAATGATTTCCTATTAAACGCTTCTGACTGAAAAACAAAACAAAAAAAGTCAATAGCAGTTTGAATAGCTGTAGTTGCTTAATTTTAAGAACTGGAGGCTGAGTGCAGTGGCTCAAAACTATAATCCCAGAGCTATAGGAGGTCAAGGTGGGAGTATTGCTTGAGACCGGGAGCTCCAGGCTGCAGCGAGCTTCGATTGCACCACTGCACTCCATCCTGAGCAGCACAGTGAGACCTTGTCTCTTACCAAACAAAACTCGGTCATCAAAACAAAGAAACAAACAACCGCTGGAAGTACATTCATGAAACAGAAATGGTTTCAGTAACATGATTATTGTCCAATTCTCCAGGACATTTCTGAACATGTTTCTAACTTATACTGACTTTAGAAATTTTAGAAAAAAGAGTCAAAGGAAACAATCAGGGAACACAGTTAGCAGAAAGGTCATTAGCAGGAGGAGTCACCATATATTTTTTTATCTATTTAGGCTGCCGGGAGCAGTGGGAACATACTTGTTTCTGAGGAACCATCCAAAGTCTTTTAGACCAAGTTCCTCCACTTCAGCATGCATAAAAATTACTTGGAGAGCTTGCTATAACACAGATTTCTGCACCTTATCCCAGAGACTGTGATTCAGGTGGTATGAGTAGGATAATCTCTTTCTTTGAAAATCTTTCTTTCTCTCTCCTTCCCTCCCTCCCTCCTTTCATTCTTCTCTTCTTCCCTTCCTCCCTTCTTCCCTTCTCTTATCCTTTCCCTTCTTCTCTTCCCTTCCCTTCTTCTATTCTTCCCTTTCATAATCATATCATAGAAAATTGGGTATTCACTCCCTTGAACATTTATGCTTTGTGTTACAAATAATCTAATTATACTATTTTTGTTATTTTAAAATGTACAGTTACATGGTTATTGACTATAGTCACCATATTTTGCTATCAAATACAGGATCTTATTCTTTCTCACTATTTTTCTTTATTGATTAACCATTCCCACCTCCTCCTGGCTCCCCACTCTCCTTCCCTCTGGTAACCATCCTTCTATTCTCTGTCTCCAGGAGTTAAATCATTTTGATTTTTAAATGCCACAAATAAATTAGAACATGGGATGTTTGTCTTTCTGTGCCTGGCTTAACATAATGACCTCCTGTTCCATTCATATTGTTGCAAATGACAGAATCTCATTTTTTAATTGGCTGAGTTGTACTCCAGTACTCCATTGTCTATAAGTACCACATTTTCTTTATCCATTCATCTGCTGATGAACACTTCAGTTGCTTCCATATCTTAGCTGTTATCAACAATGCTGCAACAAACATGTGCTCATACCTCTTCAATATACTTATTTCCTTTCTTGTGGGTATATACCCAGCAGTGAGATTGCTGGATTGTATATTAGCTCTATTTTTAGTTTTCTGAGGAAAATTCAAGTTGTTCTCCGTAGTGGTTGTACTAATTTACATTCCCACCAACTGTGTAGGAGAGAGTTCCCTTTTCTCTGCTTCCTCACCAGCAATTGTTACTGCCTGTCTTTTGGCTATAAGACATTTTAACTGGATCGAGTTGACCTTTCATTGCATTTGCTTTGTAGTTCTCTGATGATCAGTGATGTGGAGCACTTTTTCATATTTCTGTTTGCCATTTGTATGTCTAATTTTGAGGACTGTCTATTCAAGTCTTTTGCCAATTTTTAAATTGGATTATTAGCTTTTCTTTCTATAGAGTTGTTTGAGCTCCTTATAAATTCTAGTTACTAAC
Organism: Saimiri boliviensis; assembly: GCF_048565385.1. Classification (NCBI taxonomy): domain Eukaryota; kingdom Metazoa; phylum Chordata; class Mammalia; order Primates; family Cebidae; genus Saimiri; species Saimiri boliviensis. The sequence goes on along the minus strand of NC_133449.1, from coordinate 139,273,667 downwards.
TCATTATCAGATGGGTAGTTTGCAAATATTTTCTCCCATTCTGTAGGTTGTCTATTTTCTTTGCTGTGCAGAAACTTTTTAACTTGGTGTGATCCCACTTGTTCATTTTTTCTAGCAATTTACTTTAATCCTATTTTCTTAAACGCATCTGTTCATGATGGATTAAGAAGAGAGAGTCAAAAAGCAAATTCTTCTATATAGGTAGTTTGAGACTCACAGCTCTAGGTCAGCAGTTGGTTTGAGTATGAAGCAGACCAGTGGTGCTGACATAGGACCTGCCCAAGTGTTCAAACTGTAGTTGCAGTATGTTCAGAACCAGAAACAGAATATTAGAGTAGAAGCCCAGCATTTATGCACAGGATTAAATGTACTTTCTTGAAACACAGCAAAAAGGCATCTACAGAGACCTTCTGCAACTTCAGTGGATCTTGCAACACAAAGGGAATTCCTGGACCACAATGGCATCTGGCTCTAAGTCCTTGTAATTCACTCTCTCTTATCTGCAAAATCTCCCTAATTCTTTTATGGAACAATTTCATGCTCAGATTAAAACTCTTTCGTTATGATTTCTAGATGACATAGTCATTCTGCATTTTCAAAAATGTTTAGCATATTAAAAATATATCTTTCTTATACTGGTTTCTGAGTATTTTTGAGCCCTCAAGAGCAGGGTACATTGCCCATTTATTCTTGTGTTCCTGATAACTAATATATTACCTGAAATTACATGAAAGATAATCAATGAATAATAGTTCATGAAATAATAAGAAAGATTTAGTATATGCATGTAAAAAAACCTACAGTTCATGAATTATTAGTAAGAGACATGAATATGTTTTTTATTGTATAAACAACTAAATAAGTAAATACTTTTACTGAAAGCAGTTTTGACTATATTGAATTATTGATTCTGATATAAAAAACACATAGAAGAATGTCTAGTTCCATCTAAGCCATTTCTCATCAATATGCCTGAAGTTGTAAAAGTGGGAGTACTTTCAAATGATAGTATGATTTTAGTTAATATTTTTTGCTTTTCACTCTTAATAATACAGTGCCTTTATTAAAGTGAAATGATTTCTACATCTTGAAAAATAGAGATTATTTTATGGTCTATTTTGCTTTTTTTGTTCACTTGGGAAAACATTTATTGCCAATCAGTAATTTATAGGCACGAAACTTCATAAATGTGAGGGAACAAAAATTGTTTTTAGAACTTTCAAAAGGTTTTCACTTTGGAACTGGGAGTCCTTGTAATCATCAGGACCATGGTATCCTTTTGGGGAAATTGTATACGTATGCATACCTTTAATTAATTGTTTTAAATATTAATGACTTACTTGACACAAAATCATGCGTTTTGAAAGCTATATAGAAATGCCAAAGAAGTAAAAAAAAGTCACCAAGAATCACATAAAGGAGCAATGATGATTTCATTTGTACTTTCCCGTTTTCCCTCCCCCTTGCCAATTTTGCTAGTTATACTATTATTTGCATATCGTTACTTTTAAATGCTAACCACTAGTTCTATTCTCAAATTTTTTTTATTTTGACTTATTTCTTTTTGTCAGGTAGTGGGTATTTTTCCATTTTTTTGTCTCTAGAAAGATTATTGAGGGTTGTATTTTTTATGTTGTGTGTGCTTGAGAATATTTGTTGCCATAGGATTCTGAATCAAATCTGATGTTTTATATTGCCTATTGGGAACAGCTTAATTGAGATATAATTCACAGCCTATAATTCACCCTTTTAAAAGTGTATAATTTAATCATATTTTAGTATATTTAATCATTTTAGCATACTACACAGAGTTGAGCAACCATCACCACAATCATTTTAAGAACATTTTATCACCCCAAAGTAAACCTACTCACACTTATCAGACACTGTCCATTTAACCCCTTCTCCATCCCAGCCCTAAGCAACCACTAACCTACTTCTTTTCTCTATAGATTTGTGTATTCTGAATGTTTCATTTAGATAAAAATACATAATATGTGGTCTCTTGTGACTGGCTTCTTTTACGTAGCATCATATTGTCGAGGTTCATCCATGTGGTAGAGTACATGAATACTTCATTCTTTTTTATGACCAAATAATATTCTATTCCATGGATATAACATATTTTGTTTAATGACTCATCAGTTCGTGGACACTGGGGATGGATAAAATATTTGGATATTATGATAAGGCTTCTGTGGACATCCATGTATAAGGTTTTTTGTGGACATAGACTTTATTTCTCTTCAGTATATACTTAGGAGTGAAATTTCTTGGTTATATGATAACCCTTCATTTAACCTCTTTAGGAACTGGCATAATTTTTTTGCATCATACTTTGTAACCTCCAGTCATTTGCATATATTACCCCATACTTGTCTGTGCTGAGGGATGCAGTCATCTTGTCTTCTACAGCTTTACTAAATGTCTTTTTGGTTGACTATATTTTATTATGAATATAGATTTTGTTTTCAAAAACTTTTATCAAAAGGGCTCTTACGTGCTTTATTTTCACAAGTCTTTCCAACCTGAAAGTGTCTGCCGATTGCTTTAACACTTAAAAAATAAACTAGACTGGATACATTTTCTTTACCTCGGAAATCTATGGACAGGGTTCCTTTATTTTATGGCATTGAATACTGTGAAGGAATCTGAGGCCAAACTGATTTTTTTCACTTTGTATGTGACTTTTTCTTTGTGCCTGAATACTTGAAGAAACAATTATCCTTAAAGGTCATTAATTTAACAGGAATGTATCTGAATGTTGTTCATTTGATATTACTTTTTCTGGAAATAGATGTGATGTGGTAAAAGGTGTGTACACATTTTATAAGTTGTTAAAATTGTTGCAAATGTGGTCTGAATTTCTGCTCTCAGTCTGTTCATCTGAGCAAGGCAGTATTTTTAACTCTTTGGCATTTGAATTTTTCAACCCATTTTATCAAATGTATTTCTTTTCAGGCAATTCATTTCATTGAAATTTTAGGTTTAATCAAAACACAATTCATAGTTAGAAAAGATTGCTGTAAGTTTCTTGTTCCAAAAAATTCTTGAGTCACTGAAGTAAGTTTCTTCATTTTGTCTGCATCGAATAATACAGCTGTCTGAGAAATCACAGCTGCCCAGAATGCATTAAATAATCAAAGGTGCATGTAGGCAGTAAATAACTTTGCAGAAGTGAGACTCTTCAACTGGAAAAAGATATTGACTAGTGATTTGGTTAATTTCTCTTTCATTTGACAGAGTTTTCTTCCATTTGGCAGACTGCATATAAACCATTAAAAAAGTGAGGATCAATTCCATTTCAACAGATGATAAAATAATATAACTTTGTTAGCTCCACTATGCCTGAGAATTCTCCACCATTATAACATTTTTATTTTAATTTTTATATTTTACTTTATCTTATAGGGATTCTCTTCTTTCATTTCACTTTTTAATGCCCTACTCTTCCTCTTTTTCTTCTTCTTCCTCTTCTCTTGTCTCTGTTTTTCCTCTTTCCCACTAATCAAGTGAAATATATGTACAGAAGAAGCTGATAAGAGCTATGAAGAAAATAAAGTTGAGGCAAGAGTAGCATAATTTTAAATAGGATGGTCATTTAAAGCTCACGAAAAACGTGCCATTTGAATAAAAATTTGAAGGAAATAGGAATGCGAGGCGTGTGTCTACCTTTGGAAGAATACTATAAACAGAGGAAAGGCCAGAGAAGCCACACAGAAATGGGAGTGTAACTGGTATCCTCAAGGAGCAGCCAGATGGTCCTAGTGTTGGGAGCAGAGTGGACAAGAAAGAGAGCGGTAGAAGTCAGAGAGAAACTTGCTGGTCAGATCATGAAGGATTTTGAAAGTTCATTTTTGGTCTGAATGAAATTAGAGAATGTTAGGGAATTAAGAGAAGAGGAGTGGTATGATCTAACTTAGGTTTTAGTGAGATTGAACAGGGACAGCTCAAAGCAAGGAAACCATTGAGGGGAGTGCATCATCAACCCAGCTGAGAAATCGTGGTAGGTTGAACCATGGGTGCAATGTGAAAGTTGCGGTATGGGTAGAGTTTAAAGGAGAATCAGTCAAATTTCCTGATGAATTGATTTAGTTCACAAAAGGAAATGTCAAAAGTAACACCAAGGTGTTTGATCTAATCAATTAGAGGGATAGAATTGGCATTAATTGAAATGGGGAAGATTGCTGCTGGGATCAAGGAGTTGTAGAGAAATATAAAGATCCCAGTTTAAGGACACATTAAGGTTGAGATGTCATTAAACATTCAGGAAGAGAGTGGAGTTGTCAATTTTTAACATATTTAAAGCCACAAGACCTGCAGGAGTTATTGTGGGTGGAGAAGTAACAACAGGGCTTTGGGGCAATTAAGTATGGATAAATTGATGAGGTGAAGAGGAAGAAAGAAGGCTGAGAATATATCACCTATGAGAAAAGAAGAGTGTGAGTATCCTGGACTCCAAGTGAAGAAAGTATTTCAAGGGGGAGAGAACAATCAACTTCTTTAAATGTTATTTACTTAGTACAACTGATAACTGATATTTGTGGAAGGCCTTTTCTGCATCTATTGAGATGATCATGTGGTTTTAGTCTTTGGTTCTGTTTATGTGATGGATTATGTTTACAGATTTGCATGTATCAGACCAGGCTTGCATCCCTGGGATGAAGCCTACGTGATCATGATGGATAAGCTTTTTGATGTGCTGTTGCTTTTGGTTTGCCGGTATTTTATCGAAGATTTTTGCATCGATGTTCATCATGGATATTGGCCTGAAGTTTCCTTTTTTGGTGGTGTCTCTGTTAGATTTTGGTGTGAGGATACATACTGGTCTCATAAAATGAGTTAGGGAGGATTCCCTCTTTTTGTATTGTTTGGAATAATTTCAGAAGGATTTGTACCAGCTCCTCTTTGTATGTCTGGTAGAATTAGGCTGTGAACCTGTCTGGACATGGACTTTTATTCTAAAAACTCTCAGTAAACTAGGTGTAATGAAATGTATCTCAAAATAATAAAAGCTATTTACAACAAAACCACAGCCAATATCATACTGAATGGACAAAAACTGGAAGCATTCCCTTTGAAAACCAGCACTAGACAAGAATAACCTCTCTCACCATTCCTATTCAACATAGTATTGGAAGTTGAAGCCAGAGCAATCAAGGAAGAAAAATAAAGTGTATTCAGTTAAGAAAACAGGAAGTCAAATTGTCTCTATTTTGCAGACAACTTGATTGTATATTTAGAAGATCCCATTGTCTCAGCCTAAAATCTCCTTAAGCTGATAAGCAACTTCAGCAAAGTCTCAGAATACAAAATCAGTCTGCAAAAATCACAAGCGTTTCTATACACCAATACAGACACACATAGAGCCAAATCATGAGTGAACTCCCATTCACAATTGCTACAAAGAGAATAAAATACCTAGGAATACAAGTAACAAAGGATGTGAATAACCTCTTCAAGGAGAACTAAAAACCACTGCTCAATGAAATAAGAGAGGACACACATAGATGCAAAAATGTTCCATGCTTCTGGTTAGGAAGAATCAATATTGTGAAAATGGACGATACTGGCCAAAGCAATTTACAGATTCAACACTATCTCCATCAAGTTACCTTTGACCTTCTTCACAGAACTGGAAAAAGCCACCTTAAACTTCATATGGAACCAACAGAGAGCCTGCATAAGCAAGACAATCCTAAGCAAAAAGCTGAAGCATCATGCTACCTGACTTCAAACTATACTACAAGGCTATAGTAATCAAAACAGCATGGTACTGGTATCAAAACGGAGATATAGACCAAAGGAACAGAACAGAGGCCTTGGAAGTAACACCACACATCTCTAACCATCTGATCTTTGATAATCCTAACAAAAACAAGCAATAGGGAAAGGATTTCCTGTTTAATAAATGGTGTTGGGAAAACTGAACAAAGAAAATGTGACATATATACACTATGGAATACTATGCAGCCATAAACAATGATGAGTTCGTGTCCTTTGTAGGGACATGGATGAATTTGGAAACTATCATTCTTAGCAAACTGACAGAATAACAGAAAACCAAACACTGTATGTTCTCACTCATAGGTGAGTGTTGAACAATAAGAATACATGGGAACAGGGAGGGGAACATCACATTCTGGGGTCTGTTGGAGGGTGGGGGTCTAGGGGAGGGACAGCAGGGTGTGGGGAGGTTGGGGAGGGATAACACTGGGAGAAATGCCTGATGTAGGTGATGGGGGGATGAAGACAGCAAACCACCGTGGCATGTGTGTACCTATGCAACATTCCTGCAAGATCTGCACATGTACCCCAGAACTTAAAGTACAAAAAAAAAAAAAACAAACAAACAAACAAAAAAACACCTGAGAACTGATAATTGGCTTTAGCAATGTGGATGTTATAGCAACCTTGGCAATCGTTTGTTTTGTTAAGTTAAAAGCCTCAGATAGATTGAAGAAATAGTGGGAGGAGAAAAATATGGGAAAATATTATGCTAAATGGAGGAGAAAGTAGGATCACCAGAGTGGGGTTTCTGAGATGAGAGAATTAATAGCATGTCTGTGTTAGTAAGAGAGATCCAGTAGATAAATCTTTGGATTGTAGACAGTTAATTCATTCTAACAGGAGGGAGTGCAGAACACAGGTGATGTAATAGGAAGGTGAACAGCTGTGGTGGTGGGTGCTTAGAGAAGTTCACTCTGTCTTCTGCTCTTTTCTTAGAGATTCCTAGAAAAGTTAAAGAATGAGAAATGAGACACATGTTTGGGAAGAAGAAGTGTGAAATAATCCACTAAGAGCATGGGACAGTGAGGGCATTAAGGAAATATAATGTGATTGCAGAGGAGCATTTAGTATGTCTATTTGGCATCATGTTATGGCTCATGTGTACTTGCCTATAGTGTTCTTTAAAACCCGATGTTTATACACAATCAACATAAGGATTTGTAATTAAGTCCTGTATGCAGGAATCAGGTAAAAAGTATATTATGAATAATTTGCTAGTTTTTGTTTTCAATTATCTTAGTCTAATAAAATACTTCAATCAACATTTGAAGGTATTCTGTATACATGGGAAGATATTCAACATGCCAAATTGCAAATGTGCTGTAGTATACCAATATATAGATGTGCCTGCTTAAAAACAGTAATGTCCATACTCTAAAGGCTGTAAGTGTGCAAATGCAGGAAGATATTATATTAAGAACTCTTCTACTTATACTTAGTTAATTGAAGAGTTAAAGTAATTTTTAAAAGATGATAATCTGAATATTAAGTGACTTTTGACTTTAACCACGTAAATAAAGGAATCACATTTTTGTTACTCTACGACCAATAAAAGGCTCAAAATTCTGATTGGGCACTTAGTTATTTTTGTTTTACTGAGTCAGAATGACTCTATCTCATGTTGTTTGAATAGGTGAATTTGTTCCTCTTCTCAGATGCATAATTGGACTCAAATATTATTGCATGATCATGTGTGTTCATGGAAGATATCAATCTTGGGTAGACCAGATTTACCTTGAATTTATGATAGGTTCTCCTCTGTATATGAAATGGTTGCCATTTGTTAACTCAGAATAGGTTACTTCAAATAGAATAAGAGTGTGACACTCGGAAGGCTGTCTCCTCTGACGCCCAACTCCACATCTCTTTGTTGTCACTCTGACCTTCAGAGGAATGACTGAGGGCTAATGCAGTGGCAAACGTAGATAAGTGTTACTCATCTCATTTACTATATTATATAGTCTCTTACATCTAGACTAAAAATAATTGGATGTAGCTCCAAAATTCTGTTCTTCCAATTTCTTCTAAAATAAAATTATATGTGTGTGTCTTTGAATAATTAAATATACAGGTCTATTTCTTTGCTATTAATATCAAAATAGGTTTGCACAAAACTAGTATAAGACTTATGATAAGAAGTACCTTCTTCAGTGACAGTTTGTGAAACCTTTTGATTATAAAAACAATTTCTGCTCTGCCTTCTTAAGAGGCATTTTCACTTTCTATTTGGCACATCTGTCTTATTGTGTGTGCATGTGTGGGAGTGGTTAGGGAGTGTTTATGGAAACATTTATGAACAGCTTTGTTCTCTTTTATATTGCTCTGCAAACCACTAAGCTATAATTATCTCCAGCCAGATTTCATTTTCTTCATTTTTTTTATTTTGCTTATATTGATTCCTATTGAGGTTCCTAAATAGTTGAAAATAATAATAGATCTGCTAAAAAGAGGAACCAGTGAATTATGAAACCAATATATAGGTTATTGTGTTCTGATAATGTAACATATAAGTTAATGTTAGAATTTTATTTCTATTAAAGTTATGTTTTTCAGCTTATTTTAAAATAATTCTTAAGTGTTTTGAAGTTACATTGACTACTAAAATATTCTTCAGATCAGCATTTCAACATTTAAAATATTTTTACTTTTCAGAAATGGTTTATTGGAATTTTATATGCATATAAAATTTCCTAGAGGGTTAGGACATCTACCCTAAAATAATCTAAAGATATTTTAGACTTGATATCAAAAACATAGTCCATAAAAGGCTAAATTGATAAATGAGACTTTACCAAAATTAAATTTTACTCTGTGAAAGGTTCCATTAAGAGGAAGAAAAGGCAGGCTACAGAGTAGCAAAAAATAATTGCAAACCACGTATCTGAAAAAGGACTATATCTAGAATATATGAAGAATCCTTGAAAGTTGACAGGTTAAAAAAATAATTAAAATATGGCTGTTATGAACTAAATTGTTTTCCCAAAATTTATATTGAAGCCCTAACCCCAGTGTGACTGTATCTGAAGACAGGGCCTTTAAGGAGATAACTAAGGTAAATGAGGTCATAAGGGTGATGCCCTAATTCAATAGGACTAGTGTCCTTATAAGAGGTGAAAGAGACACCAGAGGTCTCTCTCTCTGTGCTTGCTCAGAGGAAAGACCATGTTAGGTCACAGGATGAAGGCAATCATTTACAAGCCAGGAAGAGAGGTCTCACAAAAAGCCAATCCTGGAAGCAACTTGATCTTGGACTTCTAGCCTCCATCATTATGAGAAATAAATGTCTGTGTTTTAAGCCACCTGACCTCTGGGATGTTGTTATGGCAGCCCGGGCAGACTCACACAATGGGTGAAAGACAGAGAGGGAGGTTCCACCACAGAAGGTATACAGATGGCAAGAAAGCACATGAAACAATACTCAGCATCATCAACCGCTAGGCAAATGCATATTACGCCCACAATGAGACACCACTTTACACCTTTCAGAAGCACTAAGATTGAAAAAAAAAAATAGTACCAACAGAAAATACTGGCCAATATATGGAGAAACTGGATCACTCATACGTTGCTGGTGGGAATGTCAATGACACCGCCATGCTAGGAAACCATTTAGCAACCTACCTACCTTCCTTCCTTCCTTCCTTCCTTCCTTCCTTCCCTCCTTTCCTCCTTCTCTCCTTCCCTCCTTCCCTCCTTCCCTCATTCCTTCCTTCCTTTCTGCCTCCCTCCCTCCTTCCTTCCTTCTTCCTTCCGTTTCTTTCTTTCTCTTTTTCTTTCTTGCTTGCTTGCTTACTTTTTCTTTTCTTTCTTTTCTTTCTTTCTTTCTTTCTTTCTTTCTTTCTTTCTTTCTTTCTTTCTTTCTTTCTTTTTCTTTCTTTCCTTCCTTCCTTCCTTCTTTCCTTCTTTCTTCCTTTCTTTCTGTTCTGGGCTACATGTGCAGAATGTGCAAATTTGTCACATAGGTATACATGTGCCATGGTGGTTTGCTGTACCTATCAACCCATTATCTGGGCTTTAAACCCCACATACATTAGGTATTTGTCCTAATGCTTATATTGATTCCTATTGAGAATCAATGCTTATATTGATTCCTTGCCACCCACCCCCTGACAGGACCCTCTCTGTGTCCATGGGTTCTCATTGTTCAACTCCCACTTACAAGTGAGAACATGAGGTATTTGGTTTTTCTGTTCCTATGTTAGTTTGCTGCGACTGATGGTTTCCAGCTTTATCGATGTCCTGCAAAGGACATGAATGCATTCTTTTTCATGGCTGCATAGTATTCCATGGTGTAAATATGCCACATTTTTTTTTTTTACTCAGTCTATCATTGATGGGCATTTGGGTAGGTTCCAAGTCTTTGCTATTGTAAATAGTGCTGCAGTAAACATATGTGCGCATGTGTCTTCATAATAAGTGATTTATAATTCTTCGGGTATATACTCAGTAATGGGATTGCTGGGTCAAATGGTATTTCTGGTTCTAAATCCTTGAGGAATCACCATACTGTCTTCCACAATGGTTTGCAACTCTCACACAATCCAGTGATTATACTCCTGGGCTTTTTTTCCCAGGAAATTGGAAACTTATGTTCACATAAAAATTTGCACCTGGATGTTAATGGAAGCTTTATTGGTAATAGCTGAAAGCTTGACAAAATGTAGGTGTCCTTCTGCAGATGGATGTTTAAATAAATTATAGTATATTTATACCATGGAATACTACTCAGCAGTAGAAAATGAACTAGTGATACAGAAAATTGTAGGTAAGTCTTCAAAGAGTAATTCTGGGCTGGACGTGGTGGCTCACACCTATAATCACAGCACTTTGGGAGGACAATGTGGCCAGATTACCTGAGGTCAGGAGTTCGAGACCAGCCTGGCCAGCATGGTGAAACCCCATCTGTACTAAAAAATAGAAGTATTAGCCCAGCATAGTGGTGTGCACCTTTAATCCCAGGTACTCAGGAGGCTGAGGCAGGAGAATTGCTTGAAGCTGGGAGGTTGCAGTGGCCAAGATTGTACCATTGCATTCTAATCTGGCTGACAGAGCAAGAATCTGTCAAAAATAAAAATGAATCATTTGGATTTTTTTTTTAAAGCAAGCCAATCTCAAGGCTGCATACTTTATGCTTTCATTTGTAAAACATTCTTGAAATGACAAAACTGTAGAAACGAAGAACTGATTTGTTGTTGTCAAAAGGTTAAAGAAGGGGTGAGGAGGGAGGAGAGAGGGTTTAGCCGTATAAGGGAAGCATGAAGTATACCGTAGTGATAGAAAGGTTCTGCATCTTAGCATCAATGTCACTGTCCTGGTTTTGATATCCTACTATTGTTTTGTAAGGTATTATCATAGGGGGAAACTAGATAAAGGGCACTTGGAATCTTTCTGTATTATTTCTTATACCTGCATAAGAATCTACAAACACTTGAAAATAAAACTTTTAATTAAATCCATATTTCTGACTTATTTCTTTATGATTATTAAGTATTCAGAATGACCCATTTGAATAGTGAATGATTCCTTGCTTTGGCATTTTGATATTTCATTTTATTTTGCTTTTAAGAAAGAAAGGTAGTGTTAGCATGTTATATACATTTTGATTTTAAAAGTAAAATGTATTACCTTGAAAAACAATGTATTACCTTGAAAAACAATGTATTTTTAAAATACTGTTCTTTTTAACAGCTTTATTGATATCAAATTTATATATTATGCAATTTAGTAATACAAGGTGTGCTAGTCAGTGGCTTTTAGTATATTTACAGCATTGTGTAACAATGACCACAACCAATTTTAGAACAGGGTCATTACCCTGAAAAGAAACCTTACTCCTCTGAGCCACTGCTCTCCCACAATTGCCCCATCTCCCTAGCCCTGGGAAATCACAAATCTGCTTTGTCTCCATAAGTCTGTTCTTTTCAAAAAGGAGTTCTATAAATAAAGTTTAGCAAAACAATTATTTTTAAAAGTACTTATAGTCTTACCATACTACTAAGTTAATTTTCCTAAATTGACTTTAACATGACATATGGAATTCAATACTTAGTACATCTTGCTCTTTTATGTAAATGACTATATGGATTCATTCCTTTATAGAATTTACTTTATTATGGTAAGATGAAAAGTAGGATTTCTAGAAAATTATTCTTTTTTTTTGTTAAATTGTACTTTAGATTCTGGAGTCCATGTGCAGATCATGCAGGATCGTTGCATAGGTACATTCATGGCAAGGTGGTTTGCTGCTGCCATCCCCCCATCACCTACACCTGACATTTTCCCCCACGTCATCCCTCCTGCACCCTCCCTTCTACTATCCCTCTCGTAGCCCCCTCCAACAGACCCCAGTGTGTAGTGCTCCTCTCTTTGTGTCCAAGTGTTCTCACTGTTCAACACCTACCTATGAGTGAGAACATGCAGTGTTTGATTTTCTGTTCTTGTGTCAGTTGGCTGAGAATGATGGTTTCCAGATTCATCCATGTCCCTACAAAGGACACAAATTCATCACTTTTTAGGGCTGCATAGTATTCCATGGTATATATGTGCTACATTTTCTTTGTCCAGTCTATCATTGATGGGCATTTGGGTTGGTTCCAGGTCTTTGCTGTTGTAAACAGTACCATGATGAACGTATGTGTGCATGTGTCTTCATAGAAAGATTTATAGTACCTTGGGTATATATCCAGTAATGGGATTCCTGGGCCAAATGGTATTTCTATTTCTAGATCCTTGAGGCATTGCCACACTGTCTTCCACAATGGTTGAACTAATTTACACTGCCACCAACAGTGTAAAAGTGATCCTATTTCTCCACATCCTCTCCAGCATCTGTTGTCTCCAGATTTTTTAATGATCGCCATTCTAACTGGTGTGAGATGGTATCTCAATGTGATTTTGATTTGCATTTCTCTAATGACCAGTGATGATGAGCATTTTTTCATATGTTTGTTGGCTTCATATATGTCTTCTTTTGAAAAGTGTCTGTTCATATCCTTCACCCACTTTTCACTTTTAGATGGGTTTGTTTTTTTTCTTGTAAATGTTTCAGTTCTTTGTAGATTCTGGATATTAGCTCTTTGTCAGATGAATAGATGGCAACATTTTTTCCCATTCTATTGGTTGCCAGTTCACTCTAATAATTGTTTCCTTTGCTGTACAGAAGCTCCAGAGTTTTTTTAAAATTGTACTTTAGATTCTGGAGTACATGTGCAGAGTTGTCTATTTTGGCTTTTGTTGCCATTGATTTTGGTGTTTTAGTCATGAAGTCCTTGCCTATGCCTATGTCTTGAATGGTTTTGCCTAGGTTTTCTTCTAGGGTTTTTATGGTGTTAGGTCTTATGTTTAAGTTGTTAATCCATCTGGAGTTAATTTTAGTGTAGGGTGTCAGGAAGGGGTCCAGTTTCTGTTTTCTGCACACTGCTAGCCAGTTTTCCCAACAGCATTTGTTAAACAGGGGATCCTTTCCCCATTGCTTGTTTTTGTGAGGTTTGTCAAAGATCAGATGGTTGTAGATGTGTGGTGTTGCTCCAGAGGCCTCTGTTCTGTTCCATTGGTCTGTGTCTCTATTTTGATACCAGCAGCATGCTGTTTTGATTACTGTTGTCTTGTAGTATAGTTTGAAGTCAGGCAATGTGATGCTGCCAGCTTTGTTCTTTTTGCTTAGGATTGTCTTGGCTATGAGGGCTCTTTTTTGGTTCCATATAAAGTTTAAAGTGTTTTTTTTTTCCATTCTGTGAAGAAGGTCATTGGTAGTTTGATGGGGATAACATTAAATATATAAGTTACTTTGGGCAGTATGGCCATTTTCACCATATTGATTCTTCCTAACCATGAGCATGGAATGTTTTTCCATCTGTTTGTGTCCTCTCTTATTTCTTCGAGCAGTGGTTTGTAGTTCTCCTTGAAGAGGTCCTTTACCTTCTTTGTTACGTGTATTCCTAGGTATTTTATTATTCTTGTAGCAATTGTGAATGAGAGTTCACTCTTGATTTGGTTCTCTGTTTGTCTGTCATTTGTGTATAGGAATGTTTTTTATTTCTGCACATTGATTTTGTATCCTGAGACTTTGCTGAAGTTGCTTATAAGCTTAAGGAGAGTTTGGGCTGAGACAATGGGCTCTTCCAAATATACAATCATGTCATCTGCAAATAGAGACAAAATGACTTCCTTCTTTCCTAGTTGAATACCCTTTATTTATTTTTCTTGCCTGATTACTCTGGCTAAAACTTCCAATACTATATTGAATAGGAGTGGAGAGAGAGAGCATCTTTGTCTAGTGCCAGATTTCAAAGGGAATGCTTCCAGTTTTTGTCCATTCAGTATGATATTGGCAGTGGGTTTGTTATAAATAGCTTCCATTATTTTGTGATAGGTTCCACTGATACCTAGTTTATTGAGAGTTTTTAGTATAAAGGGCTGCTGAATTTTGCCGAAGGCCTTCTCTGCATCTATTGAGATAATCATGTGGTTTTGTCTTTGGTTCTGTTTATGTGGTGGATTACGTTTATGGACTTGTGTATGTCAAACCAACCTTGCATCCCTGGGATGAAGCTTACTTGATCATGATGGATAAGCTTTTTGATTTGCTGTTGCAATCAGTTTGCCAGTATTTTATTGAAGATTTTTGCATCTGTGTTCATCATGGAGATTGGCCTGAAGTTTTCTTTTTTTGTTGTGTCTCTGCCGAGTTTTGGTATCAGGAATATGTTGGTCTCATAAAATGAGTTGGGGAGGATTCCCTCTTTTTGTATTGTTTGGAATAGTTTCAGAATGATTGGTACCAGCTACTCGTTATTCTTTTTTTCTTTTTTCTTTGGAGGCAGAATCTCATTCTCTCATGCAGGGTGGAGTGCAGTGGTATAATCTTGGCTCACTGCAACCTCAGCCTCCCAGGCTCAAATGATTCTCCTGCCTCAGCCTCCTAAGTAGTTGGGGTTACAGGTGTCTGCCACAACACCTGGCTAATTTTTACATTTTTAGTAGAGATAGGGTTTCACCATGTTGGCCAGAGTGGTCTTGAACTCCTGACCTCAAGTGATCTGCCTACCTTGGCCTCCCAAAGTGCTGAGATTACAGACATGAGCCAGCATGCCTGGCCTAAAAAATTATTCTTAAATCTCTAGTACCCTGTATTGAATTGATAATGATACAGCTTAGTTTTTTATGATTTTTAATGATTATTTATTTAACAATTTTTATAGATACATAATACTTATGCATATTTATGGGGTGTGTGTTACAGTATTTTTTTGCATGCATAGAATGTGTAATGATCAAGCCAGGGGATTTAGGATATCTATCACCTTGAACATTTATAATTTCTGTGAGTCGAATATATTTCGAATCCTTTCTCCTAGCTATTTTGAAATACACGCTGTGATGTTAACTGTAATCACCCCAGTCTGCTATTGAACGTTAAGCTTATTCCTTCTATCTAACTGGAATTTTTTATTCATTGTCCAGTCCCTCTTCCTCTTTTCCTTCTACGTTATTTCCTGCCTCTGGTGACTATCATTTTCCTCCCTCCCTCCATGAGATTAGAGAATTTTAAATCACCTAATCCACAGACTGCTGTCTTCCAAAAGCCTGCCGCTCCTGCTGCTGCCTGCCTGCTGAGCCCTGTTTCCTCCCTCTCTTTGACCCTGCTTTCTCTGAGGTGGCCCAGAACCTAATGGCTGTCTCTTAGCATATTGTGTAAAGGGCTGGGGTACCACATGCTATTAACGTAATTTGATCATGGAAATATTAGTCTTTGCTTTCTTTGTAATTATTTCGAATTAGCAGCAATTTCTTAACCCAGTAAAATTTCCTTACCTCATTTTCTCCCTTTTGTGAATGTGTGAAATAAGGTCTCCTAACTAAATGAAATAGATGTTATTATGTGTATGAGAGTGCTGAAGATGCCTAAAGTAATAAATTGGTTCCATTGCTATAAAAGCATTCATGTACCGATAGCAGCAATTCAAAGAATTGTTTGTCTGGTTCAACCAGTTCCCTGAAGCCATTTATACAATGCTCTATTGAGTTAGTGATGATATAATGTGAAAAAAAAGAAATATCATATCATAATATTTAAACCTTTAAGGAATTTTGAATATCCCTCTTTCTAATCAAACAAAATAAGATTTAATAATGTTCCATAATGTGAAGTTTATTTTTATTTTAATATACAACATTTCAACAGAAAGGCATATAATTCCTTCTGAAAACAGGTTTGCTAAGCACTTCTAAGAACACAAATGTGTTGCTATCCTTAACTTGATACTTTACATTTTCTTGCGGTTTTTTTTTTTTTTTTTTCCCTAGAAATCCAAATGTCTAGTATTGGACAGCTGTAAAAGGGACAAAAGGAATAGGCTTGATGTGACCCTGATAATATATGGTTTCATTTGACCCTGGGAGGAACAACTTCAAAGTAGATTCACAGTTAAATAAATTCAATTCTCAAATTGTCCACACACAAGCCGAGAATTGACTTCTGAATCAGGTCCACAAGAAAAACAAACAAAAATAGACATAAGCGTTACTTGATCTAAAATTTATACAAAGTAAATTAAAACTTAAGAAACACATCAAGTTTGTGATTTTTAACTATGTAGCTGCATATCTGTTCTCTGCTAACATACTGTTTTGAAATTCCTGTTTTCCAACTTCAGAAAAGCAATACATCTTTCTTCCAGGAAAGCAATTTAGGTAGAATTTTATCGAGTGTTGGGAATGTGTGCAGTGGCAGTTGCTTAAAACTAAAGATGTAGGGCCAGGCGCGGTGGCTCACACCTATAATCCCTGCACTTTGGGAGGCCAAGGCGGGCGGATCACGAGGTCAAGAGATGGAGACCATCCTGGCCAACATGGTGAAACCCCGTCTCTACTAAAAATACAAAAATTAGCTGGGCATGGTGGCGCGTGCCTGTAGTCCCCAGCTATTTGGGAGGCTGAGTTAGGAGAATTACTCGAACCTGGGAGGCGGAGGTTGCAGTGAGCTGAGATCGCACCACTGTACTCCAGCCTGTTCCTGGTGACAGAGCAAGACTGTCCCTCCGCCCCCCAAAAAAGTAAGATGTACAGTATTTGATGTACACAGAACTTGCGAGTGGCAGCAGACAATGCGGAGTTTGTTTCTCTGATAATACTTCTCATCAACCACACGTCTCCCGTCAGATTTCGCTGCTGTCAGCTCATGCTGTTGCATTTTTATTTTGTTTTCCATATTTTTTGCCATATGCAGTTCACAGTATTTTTTCAAAAGGAAAGTTGTAGATAACAAAAAAAGAGTGAGAAAGTGAAGAAAAATTGTATTTGGGCAGCAATGATAATTGACTTTATAGTCTACATTTTTTTTTCAGATCTTTTAATTTATATCCCAACCTTTTGAACACTTTCTGCCTATTTGGAGCCTCTGTAAACATTTTGAGAACACTGCTCATTTGCCATTTATCCACTTCATTCTTTTTTTAAAATTATACTTTAAGTTCTGGGGTACATGTGCAGAACATGCAGGTTTGTTACATAGGTATACACGTGCCATGGTGGTTTGCTGCATCTATCCCCATCATCTTCCTTAGGTATTTCTCCTAATGTTAGCCCTCCCCAATCCCCCCATTCCCTGCTATTCCTCCCCTAGTCCCCTACCACCCGGCCCCCTGACAGGCCCTGGTGTGTGATGTTCCCCTCCCAGTGTCCATGTGTTCTCATTGTTCAGTACTCACTTAGGAGTGAGAACATGTGGTATTTGGTTTTCTGTTCTTGTGTGAGTTTACTGAGAATGATGGTTTCCAGCTTCATCCATGTCCCTGCAAAGGACATCCACTTTGCAGGGACATTCTTATTGGCAAAGTAAGAGATAATTTTGAATAAAAAGAGCATTTTCATGAGAATGTCAGCTTGGACAGAGTAAGTTGTATGTTGGTTTATAATTAGACAAGACTATTTAGAATGCATCAGTCTCAGTTTAGACAATCACAAGGCCCATTAAGGAAAACCGTTTATGTAACTCTGTGAAGTATGTGTATTAGAAGTGTTAGAATAAAAAATACTGTAAGCTTCTTGAGGGTTTTTGTTTGAAACAAGTACGTGTTTAAATTTTTAAGTTATAAAAGATTGTCTATTTATCAATATTTGGCAGGTTGTATAATATCAGTTTAGTGAAGGATATAGTACTGAGGCTGAGGATATTTGTCCCATATAAAAGATAACGTTCAGGCCATTTCTGTAATAATCATTCTTACTCTCTATTGGAAAAAAATCTAGGATGTTAATCCCTGTAAAATCTCTTATGCTTATGTCTTGTATACTACATAGTTGATAGAAAAAAGCAGCAGATTTGTATAAATAAGTCAGATTTTTAATAGCAAAAATGCTAAAAATAGAAAATGTAATTGCATTCATTTTATTTTTGAATTTGTTTTCTTTTTGAATTCTTTTTCTTCTCTTTCCCCCCACAAAACAGGATCATTTTGGAATTCAGCTTCCTTTGATACTGAGGCTTCATATCTTCATTTTCCTACTTTTCACGGAGAACTTAGTGCTGATGTGTCTTTCTTTTTTAAGACAACAGCTTCATCTGGGGTATTTTTAGAGAACTTGGGGATTACTGATTTTATACGAATAGAGCTTCGCTGTAAGTCTCCTTTTCCAGAGAAGTGTATGAGATTGTATCATTTAGTAGTAAATCTTTTAACTGATTTTTAAACTACTCATATGTCTACTTTATCATCTGACTCTTTTCATTGTGCCCCTTTGAAAAAAACTCAATGATATTAAATTATCCTTTTTGTAAGAATATAATGTGATATTTAACATGTGATAATTTGGGAAAGTAATTGGTAGTTTCTTATAACAATTTAAAAGCAGTTTTAATTTCAGTTAATTAAAACTAAAAAGTATTTTTTTAGTCAATTAAAAATTACTTAAATCAACCACTCATTTTGATATACTCCTAAGCTGCTATTATCTGAATATCAAATATGTATAGCATGCCTTTGGGATTATATAAACTTTCAATCACTGTAACAATTATTTTTACATACAATGCCAGTTGCTATTAGCTTTCTTGCTTTGGACAAATAGCTTTACTTCTCATCAATAGCCAAACTTAACTCTGAGGAGAAATATCTTAGAATATCATTGATTTTTTTCAAAAATATGAATGTACTTAACTGTCTCATGTCACATCAGAAGACCTAGTTCTGTGCCAGTGTCATGAGTTTCAAACAATAGCATTCCAACCATGCTGTGTTTGTTACCTTTCTATTTAGTGATTGCTATGCTCTGGTGCTATTCCTAAGTACTGTATATTGGAGACTCAGCACTCTACCACATGAACTCACTTGAGCAATCTTTATGTGTCATATTTCCAGCTCCAACAGTAGTGACTTTTTCATTTGATGTGGGGAATGGGCCTTTTGAAATCTCAGTGCAGTCACCCACCCACTTCAACGACAACCAGTGGCACCATGTGAGAGTTGAAAGGAACATGAAGGAGGCATCCATTCAAGTGGATCAGCTCACACCAGAGACACAGCCCGCCCCAGCAGATGGCCACGTCCTCTTACAGCTCAACAGTCAACTCTTTGTGGGTAAGTTCTCTTTTTAAGCAATCATTCAGTTGTAGGATATATGCTCAGAAATGGGCCAAGATATAATAATACCAACTGTAGAAACAAGAATAATAACAAGAAACAGCAATAACAAATCACGATTGATTAAGAAACTGTATTCCATACATGGCCAAATGCTTCATGTTTTCCTCATAACCAACCTGTGGAATGGGTGTTACCCGTATTTTACAGATGAGATAGCTGAGCTTCCGGGGTTGACTTGCCTGCAGAAAGATTCAGATTTGTGCTTAACTAATTCCTATTTGCATGTATGTATTTTTCTTCTTCTTCTTCTTTTTCTTCTTCTTCTTTTTTTTTTTTTTTAGAAACAGAGTCTTGCTCTGTTGCCCAGACTGAAGTAAAATGGTGCTATCTTCGCTCACTCCCCAAGGGTTCTAGCAATTCTTTTAACTCAGCCTCCCAAGTAGCTGGAATTACCGGTGCCCACCACCATGCCCAGCTAATTTTTTTTTTTTTTGTATTTTTAGTAGAGATAGGGTTTTGCCATGTTGACCAGGTTGGTCTTGAACTCCTGACCTCAGGTACTCTACCCGCCTCAGCCTCCCAAAGTGCTAGGATTACAACTCAACCATTCCCTGCCTTACCTGCATGCTTAATATTTCAGGTTATACGATTGGTTTCAGCTTGTTTATTTATTGCATCACTGTTTTACTATCATATCAGGAATGTTTATCTCTGTTCTCAGAATTGATGAGGAAACCTCCTTGTAATTCCAGTTGATGCCAAACAATGGACACTCCCCCACCCCACAAACACCACATGGAAAACAGGCCAGTAGCAAACACACACACACACACACACACACACACACGCACACACACACACACACACACAACCCAGACACACAGTGTGTATAGAATTCCTGGTCTGATAGTTTCACCAGTTCTCTGCTATTTTCCCTCATTTTGTCCATTTTTCTTTATTTCCTAAATCCATTCATGTGGCATTTATAGATTTGATAGTGGAATCCTCCTGGATGTGTTTGTTTTGCTTCGCATCGTTGCTAACTTGTTTGTAGAAATTATAGACCATGAATTATCTCTTACTCGATCACTTCTCATATATTTTAATATAAACATAAAAGCACTGTAAAGCAGAATAAATGATAAAGTGTTAGAAATTGTGCTTCAAGCTTAGATACTGTGTAATCCTACCACTTTTGGAGACCAAGATAGGAAGATTGCTTGGGGCCAGGAGTTTGAGATCAGCCTGGGAAATACAGCAATACCCCATCTCTACAAAAAGTCAAAAGTTAAAAAATTTAGTCAAGCATGGTGGGACACCCTGTAATCCCAGGATTTGAGAAGCTGAGGTGGGAGGATGGTTGAGCCCAGTAATTGGAGGCTGTAGTGAGTTATGATCACGCCACTGAACTCCATTCTGGGTAACAGAGGGAGCCCCTGTCTCAGCAACAACAACATCAACAAATAAATTATTTTTCAAGCATTCTCAAGTGTTACACCTTTCAAGAAAATTGATCAGATCCCCACTACGCCTTTTATTTCTTAACAGTCTGATTTTATTAACCTTCTCTCACTAAAGAGGATGAAGCTTATTTGCAACACATTTGAGGAAGACGTATTTGAGATTACTAATATATTTGTATACTTAACATTTTAATCATTTATTACTTCCTTTACTCCAATATTTATTGCATAGTTTCTATAAGTAAGGCACTGTAACAGACAATCTAATCATGATCTTGTGACCACTTGACTGATGAACTTAAGGGAATGAAGATAATAACATATTAGCAGAAATATATAACTTTTAATAACACGCTAGAAACTCAGGACATTGACAAACCTATTTCTTGAATTACGAAAAAATGAGAGATGGCCGCAACAAAAGGTATGGCAATTTAAAATCTGTCAGTAGCTTGGAAATAGCCTTACTGTTCTTGGAAATTGAGAGGCCGAAATTGTCCTTGAATTTTTCAGTGAAATAGGCTGCAGTTTGCCTGTGGATGACCTTTCACTCTTGGTATGAATTTCAGCTTTATGAGATGGAGTCACTCTGTGTTATGTCGGCCTAAACGTGACTTCAGAAAGTTGTAATGAAGTACTAGTATGACATCAGAAAACTGCTTGAAAACAGACTTTAGTCTTTTAGCATTAATCATGTGATACAATTTTAATAAGGACACAGAAAGGGGAACATCACACACCGAGGCCTGCAGGGTGGGAGGCTAGGGGAGGAATAACAGGGGGTGAGGGGACTGGGGAGGGATAGCATTAGAAGAAATACCTAATGTAGATGACGGGGCGATGGATGCAGCACACCACCACTATGGCACATATATACCAATGTAACAAACCTGCATGATCTGTACATGTACCCCAGAACTTAAAGTATAATAATAATAATAATAATAAATAAGGATCTAAAAGATTTCGTCTTCATGGAGGCAGTTGGTTAGGCCTTTGACGTCACTATATGTGTTGACATGTAAGGATGGGTGTTATTCCAAAGTTTTATGAAAAAGCACTCTTGATTATATTTAGGTCAAAGTCATTGAAAATTAAAAAGGTGAGGCAAAACTAAGATTTTTGAAGAATGGTTACATATGCTATTAATACAAATCTGTTTATACAATTTCCTCCTTTCTGTTCACAGACAACTGTGAGTAAGTTGATATGATTTAGTGTGGAGATACTAAGGGAAGGGCTCATATAAAAGAAAAAAACATTTTGGGTAGAGAAAATCATTGGCTATTAAAATACCACGTGAGGGGCTTGGTTTATCTTCACCTCCACTAGAGTGAACTAGTCAGTTAGGAAAGGGCTTAGACCGCAGGCTATATATATAAAACTATGTGTATTTGTATGTGTGTGTGCGTGTGTCTGTATACTATATATGTGTATATATATATATGTAAATACATATACGTATATATATATATCACCATATATATCACCATATGTATGCATCATGTGATGTATATAATCACCATATGTATGTATCCACACATGTATACATGTGTGTGCAGACACATATACATACATAAATTTTCAGACAGTGATAAATGCCATAAAGTAAAAAGCATAGCCTGAAATCAGACAGTGATTTGTGTTGGGGACTTCTGTTGCAAGTAGGGTGGTCAGTGTAGTCCTCTTGGGAGTCCTCTCTGGAGATGTTAGCAGAGTCCTAATTTGAGTAGAGGCCAGATGAAGCAGAAGAGAGAATGGTGTGAACACCTGAAGGAAGAGAATTCCAGGCCATGGGATCATGCTCAAAGTGGTAGGAATAAGCTTTAGGGATTCAAGGAACAGGGGGAAAACAACGTGGCTGGAGAGAATCAGTGTTAGGGAAATTATGATGGGAAACAAGATTGAGGTATATATTGGACCTTGTAGGGCCATGGTGAAGACTAGGGATTTTACTTTGAGGTATCAGAGGAATGACATAATTTAATTTACATTTTCCGAGCTGTTTCTTACTACTCGGATGGCTATGGATGGAGGAAAAGAAGGGCAGGCAGACTATTCTAGGGGTCCCTCTGAGAGATAAAGGTGCTACAGGCTAACGTAGAGATGTTGAAATTTAGATGCACACAACTTGCTAATAAATTGGTCACTGATGTCAGTGTTTTACTATTTGTGATAAAACGCTTGGGGGTGAAATGCTTCTTTGTAGGTCTCTGGGTTTCTGACATCATTTCCAAGTTTTTATTTTTATTTATTTATTTATAAACGAAACAGCATCTCCCTATGTCATTCAAGTTGGAGTGTGGAGGTGTGCTCACTGCTCACTGCATCATTGATCTCCTGGGCTCAAAGAATCCTCACACTTTAGCCTCGCATGTAGTGTTCACCACACGTACATGCCACCACGCTCAGCTAATTTTTGTATTTTTTATAGAAACAGAGTTTTGCTGTGTTGCCTAGGCTGGTCTCAAACTCCTGGGCTCAAGTGCTCTACTCATCTCAGCCTCCTAAAGTGCTAGGATTACAGGTGTGAGGCACCAGTAAGTTTTAAACACCAGCCTAGTTTTAAATTTCACCTGAAATTAGCTTTTCTTGTTTGCTCCCTTCATCTTGATTCATAGTAGTGATTAAAGCTATTTCCTGGCTACACAATCCAGATTATATAGCACAAGCCATAGCTTTCTAGGCTGCAGAGTCTGTTGCCCTTCACAGGCCACAGAAAATATTTCACTTACATGCTCTCTTTAAATGAGATGTACCTGCTCCATAATCACACTCTCAACAGTAAACTGGGCTTCTTTATTTATAGATTTTGTTCCAGCACATGTCATACGTAGAAGGACCCTTCTCCCATTGCCTCAGATATTAATACCTTGAAATATGTTAGGGTTAAGTCTTGTTCTGTTTTCAAAGCTTGTGACTCCATGGGTGACTGGTAATCTCTACTTCAATCCAATGTAATTGATTTTCTGGTTACAGTTTTAAAGGGTAATTTAATTCCCGTTACTTGCAAGTTCAAGAATTTAATTTTTGGTTCATCCATCCATCTTAAAGATAATTATAGCTAATCAGCATTTTCAGTGTGCATAACAACTATCCTTTCTATTTGGATATGGGGCAAATGAATGAAGTAAATGTGATTCCAAAACGTAAGTACAGTTCTCAGCATGATTTTATTCTTCTAATAAAAATGTTTCAAATACAGAGATAGATGGTAATAATAATAATGTTCAAACAAGTTTAGAGATTAAATGTACAACATGAGGACTATAGTTAATAAAATTGTATGGTATTTGAGATTTTTGTTAAATATAGTAGACTTGTCACAAAAAAGTAACTATGTCAGATTACAGCTATGTTCATTTGCTTTACTGCAGTAATCATTTTACTACCTCTATGTTTCCCATAACATTATGTTGTAAACTTCAATATACACAATAAAATTTGTTTTTAAAAAATGAATAAATTACATGGAAACACTATTTTTATAAATAGGACAAGACTGAAAGACTGTTAGTGTTCCACAGTCTAAGATAGATGATGTTGCTATTCCAGCATTAAGTAGTTTTGTTAAAAATGCACCTTCTTCTTGGTAAACAAATTTAGTAGAATGCTACTGTAGTATATTTCAAATAACAAAGTTATTTTAAAATATAAATATGAAATATAAGAAATTTCAATAATATGTAAATATATTAATTTGAGATACTATGTTTAACACTTTGCAAATAAAATGTGTAGATATTTGGATATATGATAATTTAGATTTAAATTATATTCTCCATCTTACTAACTGGGTTTATGTTGATAATATTTATTAGTATTAATTTTTTTGAGGTTAACTTTTTATAAAATTTGAGATGAGTCTATCTGTCGATCACCCTCCCTGGAGTACAGTGGCACGATCATAGCTTGCTGCACCTTCTGCTTCCCAGGCTCAGGTGATCCTCCTGCCTCAGCCTCCAGAACGTCTGGGACCACAGGCATGTACCACCACACCAGGCTATTTTTTTGTATTTTTCTTGTAGAGACACAGTCTCCTATGTTGCTCAAGCTGGTTGAACTTGTGGGTTCAAGAGATCCTGCCGCCTCAGCCTCCCAAAATGCTGGGATTACAGGTGTGAGCCACCACGCCTTACCTGGAGATTAGCATTGTCTGTAGTCTCTCAGATGTGGCTGTTGCAATGAGGTCATGTGAAGGAATCCAGTCTATTTACTCCATTGCTTCTTCACCATCTCTACTAAAGACTAATCGTAAAGTATGTTCACATCTGAGAGTGAAACTCTGAGGAAAGATTGATGCTTTAATTTCTGAGAAAAATCAGTAAAAATAAATAGAAAGCATTTTTAAAAAATGTGATCCAGTTGGGCAGCAGTTATATATGACAATTGAAATAGGAATAAGGAAATGATAAATGGATTTTCAGAGATCTAGCTAGCATTAGCCTACACCTGAGCAATACAAAACAGAAGGCTTTTAAACAATCCCTGACATTTCAAATATTAGAACAATTAGCTTCAACTAATCTAAACGGTAGGATGTCATGCAAAGTAAAGGAAGAATAAAATAATGCACAAAATCCTTGTATGAATAAGTGATAAGAATTAACATCAGCCTAATGTAATACATTAGACACAATGAAGACCAACACAATGAATATCTTCCTTCCTCCAAATAATTCCAGCCAGCACACCTCATTGCTTTTTATAATAAAATAGATTCACTGGTTTGTAGCCCATCTTTCTCCATTCTTATTCTTAGCTGTGACATTAGGTCTTTACTATCCGTGTGTGTGTGTGTGTGTGTGTGTGTGTGTGTGTGTGTGTGTGTCTGTGATTTATGCCTACCTTAAATAGTTCTATTCAGAACTGCCTCTTTTTGTCCTTAAAAAAATGTTTCAGGACCTAATACTGACACTTGCCCT